>NC_059208.1:71963187-72281448 GCF_020615455.1 Coregonus clupeaformis
CAACCACTGACTGTTTGCTCATTGCTGTTGCTCTAAGATGGCAACTCAGCGCTAAACGCATGTGCCAATTGATTCAACAGTCGGTGGTTGTATTTGATTAACCTTTATTGAAAAAGTATGTATTTAAGCAAAGAAAGGCACACAACTACAGAGGACAAACATAAGTACAAGGTAGGCGTTTCATAATTATAACATTTTGAAGTATTGACCTTGGGCGAATTGATGTAGTATGAGTTAGATTCCACAAAGCCTGGTCTCTGCTCCACTCTGTTGGTGGAGTCATCTGAAACTTCCTTCCCCCTTTGAGTGGAGTTTAGTCTGTCCGCTATGTAGGCCTAATTACGTGCACAAGCACAAATCGCCACATCCGTAATTTAATTAAATGTATCAACTTTCACAGTGAATGCTTTTGTTTAAACATTTTGTGCCAATGAATTGAACATTGGCAAATGCTTCAGTAAAAAAAATTGCGTCTATTTAATGCAACCCTTGCTGTTAATAGATCGCAAAGCAGCATTCCAACTGAGCTAAACTTTTGGAAATGACATGTTCACTTTCTCATACATAGGGGAAGGCAACTAGATCCAGCTGCGGGACGATTTCTGTCGGAGCGAATGGTCGGGGGGATGGAAAAATTATGAATTTGTACACTGCAAATTGACCAACTAAGCCCAAAAAGAGATTGTTATTTTTAAATACAATCATTTCATACCTTGATTACATTGAGACACGATCTCAAATGTGAGAATGCTGCCGGAGGGGATGGCCGCCGTTTTACGGGCTCCTGACCAATTGTGATATGTATATGTAATAATTGTTTTACATAATGTTTCCGCCATCGTTTTCTATGACCAGAAGCTCTTTTCGGTCATAAGAGATGGTAGCAGAAACATTATGTACAAAATAAGTTACAAACAATGTGAAAAAACACACAAAATAGCACAATTGGTTAGGAGCCTGTAAAACGGCAGCCATTCCCTCTGCCACCATTTTAATACAATGGAGCGATTTGATTTTGATCAGACTTTTTAGCTGAATTCCTGGGGAATTTACAGTCTCAAGTCTCAAATCAAATCCTTTATATCTTTTTCAAACCGCGTTCTTAACTCCGATCCTTAATTAAGAATGTGCTGTAAGCTCACTCTGCAGCTAGCTTGAAATGTCGCGGATGGAGCCATCCAAAGGTACCTTTTGACTGGCTCAACCCGTTGGAATGTTGTCAAGGAGGGCGGTCACGTGTTGCGAAGCAGAGGTTCACTGGTTCGAGCCAAGTATGAGGCAGTTGGACAGTGGAGGAAACTAAGCTGTTAGCAGCACACTGACCCCCGTTAAAGTGGTGCCTGTGACCCGGATCGTCAGTTGGGCTCAGATCAACGGCCGGGGTAGCTCGCTGTGAAGTGAGTTTAGAAGGGGTTAGTGTAATGGAGTTAAGCTCACTCCACAGCTAGCTTGAAATATCATGGATGGAGCCATCCAATAGGTACCTTTTGGGTGGCTCAACCCGTTGCAACATTGTCAAGTTACATAGTTAGCCACTAACACTCTTGATAACATGAAAACACTCTAACCAGCTTTGCTAGGATGAGTAAAATGGTCAGTGAGGTAATCTCTCATTTGTGCCTGGAAGTAGCTGTTAGCTTGGGTGCTTGACTGCCGTTTTGAGGTCAGAACGCTCTGATCAATCCTACTCCACAGCCAGAGCGTCCAGTGTGCATTCTGAACACTGAGACCGAAACGTTCAGAATTTACGAACTGACAATCTGACAACGCTCTGATTTACTGATGGCCCAGAGCACACTCTGAAAGCAATCTGAACGCACTCTGACAATCTAGAGTGAATTTACGACCGCACTCAGTCGATGTTGGTCACGCAACCATTGGTTGATGCATGCTATGTCTGAGCAGGGGAACACAACCGAAGGTTTCTATACTGTCTCTGGCTGGTGGTGGCACGAAAGGGCTGGGTTTTGATGAATAAATAAGTTGTAGGTGTGACGAGGGCTTGATCACTCACTGGCCAATCAACGTTCTCCATGGCTTAGTACTGCATGCTGTTGTCTCAAGTTGTGTAGGTTTTTGATGGTCTTTGCGTTATCATCCACTCCAATTCGGCTGGAGGACACGGAATATTCTCTTCCTAGTCCATTGTGAATTGATAGCGTTTATTAAATAGCATGCAGTAACGAATAATAGCAACAGTTAAATTAATCCAGTTTTGCTTAATATGTTTGGCGTGTTTGCAGTTTACAATGTTCTAGTTGGCTTCAACATGTAGGCCTAAATGGCTTTAGCATCACATTCGCACTCTAGAAATTTGGTACGTTTTCAATAGCAAAGATATATTTGCCGTTGATATGGAATTATAGGACTGAATAATTTAAATACGTTTGGAGGAGGGCTTCTTTGGTAATCAGACGGGACGCACTCTTTGAAAATGGGGATGGATACTTGAATAAGCAAAATTAAGAATGCAGGTAACTGTGATTTGTGAATTATGCAAAAGCATGAGGGCAAAAATCTCAAATATTTCAAGGCATTCTTACGAGTACACCATTTAAAATCCTTCCGTTGATGGGCTACTTGGCTAATGCATGGCCAGGATAAAAGACACACTGACGCATTGCTGTTGAACCAGACTTCGTTATAGTAGGGTATATATACAGTGCATTCGGAAAGCGTAACATTTTATGTTACAGCCTTATTCTAAAATGGATTAAATAGTTTTTTTCCCTCATCAATATATACACAATACCCCATAATGACAATACCCCTTTAACTCAGTACTTTGCTGAAGCACCTTTGGCAGCGATTACAGCCTCGAGTCTTCTTGGGTATGACGCTACAACCTTGGCACACCTGTATTTGTGGAGTTCCACCCATTCTTCTCTGTCAGGTTGGATGGGGAGCGTCGCTGCACAGCTATTTTCAGGTCTCTCCAGAGATGTTAGATCGGGTTAAATTCCGGGCTCTGGCTGGACCACTCAAAGACATTGAGACTTGTCCCAAAGCCACTCCTGCGTTGTCTTGGCTGTGTGCTTAGGGTCATTGTCCTGTTGGAAGGTGAACCTTCACCCCAGTCTGAGGTCCTGAGCGCTCTGGAGCAGATTTTCATCAAGGATCTCTATGTACTTTGCTCTGTTCATCTTTCCCTCAACCCTGACTAGTCTCCCAGTCCCTGCCACTGAAAAACATCCCCACAGCATGATGCTGCCACCACGAGCTTCACCGTAGGGATGGTGCCAGGTTTCCTCCAGATGTGATGCTTGGCATTCAGGCCAAAGAGTTCAATCTTGGTTTCATCAGACCAGAGAATCTTGTTTCTCATGGTCTGATTCTTTAGTTGCCTTTTGGCAATCTCCAAGCAGGCTGTCATGTGCCTTTTACTGAGGAGTGGCTTCCGTCTAGCCACTCTACCATAAAGGCCTAATTGGTGGAGTGCTCCAGAGATGGTTGTCCTTCTGGAAGGTTCTCCCATCTCCAGAGAGGAACTCTAGAGCTCTGTCAGAGTGACCATCGGGTTCTTCGTCACCTCCCTGACCAAGGGCCTTCTCCCCCGATTGCTCAGTTTAGCCGGGCGGCCAGCTCTAGGAAGAGTCTTCCAAACTTCTTCCATTTAAGAATGATGGAGGCCACTATGTTCTTGGGGACCTTCAATGCAGCAGACATTTTTTGGTACCCTTCCCCAGATCTGTGCCTCGACACGGTCCTGTCTCAGAGCTCTACCGACAATTTCTTTGACCTCATGGCTTGGTTTTTGCTCTGACATGCACTGTCAACTGTGGGACCTTTTTATATAGACACGTGTGTGCCTTTCGAAATCATGTTCAATCAATTGAATTTACCACAGGTGGACTCTAATCAAGTTGTAGAAACAACTCAAGGATGATCAATAGAAACAGGATGCACCTGAGCTCAATTTCGAGTCTCATAGCAAAGTGTCTGAATACTTATAGAAGTAAGGTATTTCTGTTTTTTATTTGTAAGAAATTTGCTAAAATTTCTAAAAACCTGATTTCGCTTTGTCATTATGTATTGTGTATAGATTGAGGAAAAACATTAATTTTATCAATTTTAGAATAATGCTGTAATGTAACAAAATGTGGAAAAAGTGAAGGGGTCTGAATACTTTCCGAATACAAGTATCTTGTGATTTTTGAAGTTGTGTTGAGGGGAGATTTGGTGGTACGTGTATGACTAAGAAGAGATGCAAAGAATCCAGCTTTTTTCTAAAGTTTATTGAGAAGGAATTGAAAATGGATTCAAATTTTTTTTTTTTTTTTGAATTTCTGTATACTTCCTGAATTGACTGACTTCAATTAGAATTGACCTCAACCCTGATGTCTAAAGGCTGTGTAGATAATATCTGCTCCTTTCTCCTTCCCTCCAGACTCCTTGCAGCTCTCTCTCGCTGTCTCTGAAGAGGATGTTCCCTTTGAGCAGCAGGAGTGGAGCACCAGACTGGGGCCAGAGGATCCAGAGCCCACACAGATTAAAGAGGAACAGGAGGAACTCTGGACCAGTCAGGAGAAAGAGAAGCTTCAAGGGATGGAGGCTGATATCATAGAGTTCAAATTCACTCCTCCTTGTGTGAAAAGTGAATTTGATCAGGAGGACCCACTTCAGTCCTTGACTCTTCTCGAAACCCAGACTGTGGAGAACAGAGAGAGTGACTCTAAACCAGTGGATCTCAAACCTTTTGGCAATGTGACCCACCTAAATAATCAAAACAATGACTCCAGCCACACCACATCTAAAAAAACTAAACGCTGCCGTGACTGTGGTGAAACATTTGCTCTGAAAGCTGACCTGCAGAGGCATTTGACTCTCACCAAGATGAGACCCAGGGAATGTCGATTATGCAAAAAACACTACAATTCCACCTGTAAACTGAAGGCCCATGTCCGACTCTGTCACGTGGAGAAACCCTGCCCCATTTGTGGCAAGACCTTCAAATACAAAGGGGTTCTGTCCAGGCACATAAGGACTCACACAGGAGAGAAACCATTTAGCTGTGGTGACTGTGGGAAGAGCTTCAAACGAAAGCAGCACCTAACCAACCATGTACGGACTCACACAGGAGAAAAACCATTTAGCTGTGGAGACTGCGGGAAACGCTTCATTCAGAAGGGACATCTAACCGAACATATTCGAACCCACACAGGAGAGAAACCATTTAGTTGTGTTGACTGTGGGAAAAAAAGCTTTAATCAGAAGTGGCTCCTAACCGAACATATACGGACTCACACAGGAGAGAAACCATTTAACTGTAGTGACTGCGGGAAAAGCTTTAGTTACAAGGGGGACCTAAGGAGGCATATACTGACTCACACAGGAGAGAAACCATTTAGCTGTGGTGACTGCGGGAGATGTTTCAATCATAAGGGGCACCTAAGGAAGCATATATTGACTCACACAGGAGTGAAACCATTTAGCTGTGGTGACTGTGGGAAAAGCTTCAATCAGAAGGCAGCCCTAAAGACACATATACTGACTCACACAGGAGTGAAACCATTTAGCTGTGGTGACTGCGGGAAAAGCTTCTATCAGAAGGGACACCTAAATGAACATATTCGGACTCACACAGGAGAGAAACAACATGTCTGCTCAGTATGTGGTAAAGGATTCACTCAGAAGGCTCATTTGGTGAGGCATGTAAATAACGTCCACAAAGACAAAACTGGATGAAAATGAGAAATAATAAAGAAAGTTCTGTCAGAAGATGGGAATAAACAGGCAGGATGTAGACAGGACAACACTCCTAGGAAAACACGAAGGAAAGCAAAATAAGTGTGGGTCATTCATGCTGTAGGTTTCAGATAAATACAGTGGCTTGCGAAAGTATTCAGTCCCCTTGGCATTTTTCCTATTTTGTTGCCTTACAACCTGGAATTAAAATTGATTTTTTGGGGGGTTTGTATAATTTGATTTACACAACATGCCTACCACCCCAACAGGGTGAGAGTTGTCCGACTTTTAAAAACAGAATGGCCGTTTATTACTTGCCACATCAGGCTTGTTGTTTGGGGGGTTACAGTAGGTCTCCAAATTCTGTAAAATTACTATGTGACAATGTCTTTTTTTTTTTTATGGAGCCTGCCATGTAGCCTGCCAGTAATTGCATTGAATCGAATTAGTCAGATCCATGATTAGTTGAGTCCAGGGTTCAAAGTAATAACTCAAAATGTACCTTTTTAATTTATCTAAGGGAACATTAGATGGTCAGTTATCATGGTCAAGTCATAAAGATATGTTCTGTGTTTTTGACACAAAGATCAACTGTACTAGATGTTCAGGCTCTGATCTTGTCCCATCTTGATTACTGTCTGGTAATATGGTCAGGTGCAGCAAAGAAAGACCCAGCGAAGCTGCAGCTGGCTCAAAACCAACCAGCACACCTTGCCCTTGACTGCACACACAGAACTAACATCAACAACATGCATGATAGTCTTTCATGGTTGAGGAGAAATTGACTACTTCTCTTTGAGTCTTTTTAGTTCTAACCACTTGTATAATCTTCAAACAGACATACATACCCCACCAGACATGCCCCTATGGGTTTCTTCACTGTACCCAAACCAAAAACGGATTTAATGCGTCGCTCAGTTATCGTGGAATGCTCTGCCACCAGAGGTTACTCAGGCAAAAAGCAAGTTTAGCTTTAAAAAACATTTTTTTTAAACATTGTGTCAAAGCGCCTCTCCTCTTTCTAATGATGTAATTTAACTGTATTGTATATAAGAATGTATATATGAAGTGTGTAAATAGTATTTTTGTTGTCTCTTGGTGTCTTTCCTATATATAACTCTTATTTTAATTTTGAATTTAAATGTAATGTCTTATTTTGTTCTTATCTATTACTGTTCTGTACTTTGTCATGTATTTGTACGTTTTATGTGGACCCCGGGAAGAGTACTGCATGTGCAGTAGCTAATGGGAATCCTAATAAACTAAACTAAACCCCTGCTTGTGTGTGAATGTGCAGTAAAAAGGTTGGTCCGTTGTCATGACGATGGTACTATGATGCCTCAGTTCTAAATGGCAAGGCATCATTATTCAGAAAATTCTGTCATCCTGTTGCATCATAGTGCCATTGTCAAGACATCAGACCAACAATCTCATTGTTGCAGAAATGAATTGTCTCTCAGTCTGTTGGACACTTTGAGCAGAGCAACATAAATGTACTCATCAGCAACCTTTTCTGCAGTTTTGTTTTCACATTATCTTTTTGTTGACAATTTATTCAATAGATATGATTTATTTTCTATTACCCTCAAGTGGGGATTTTGTTTTTCACAAGATCAACCCTGAATCATTTAGACAAGTTGGACTATGTCTTTACTCTGTGAGTTTGCCATATGTTTCTTTCTATCGTGAAGCTGTAATAATTTGATTCATTTTGCTAACGTTAAATCTGTTTTGGAATTCCGCTGAGCAATGCGTGTAACACCTCAAATGTGTAGACAGTCCATGTCATCCATGACATGTTAACATATTTGGAAGCTTTTATAAGTAGGGCACTGTGTTTTGGTTAAGCATCTCACATTACCTTTTCCAGAAATGGGAATTAGACCAAAAATGTAAGCAATTGTCTGAGGATGGTGCTGGACCATCTGACATAAAAAGAAAAGGAGACCGTTTGATGAAAAAGCTTTAAATAAAGGTAAAAATCCGGGTCATGTGACATGATTAACCGAAACAGGGCCCTATATACAATCACCAGCCAGTTTATTAGGTACACCACCTGATTCACGAAAATGGATCGCTCCTACTGACAGTGAGTCACGTGGCCGTGGCTTGTTATATAAAGCAGGCATCAAGGGATTCAGTTACTGTTTAATTGAATGTTAGAATGGGCAAAACGAGTGACCTAAGCATCATGCCAGGCGCGCTGGATCCAGTATCTCAGAAACAGCCGCCCTCCTGGGCTTTTCACGCACGACAGTGTCTAGGGTTTACAGAGACTGGTACGACAAACAAAAAACATCCAATTAGCGGCAGTCCTGTGGGTGAAAACAGCTAGTTGATGAGAGAGGTCGAAGGAGAATGGAAAGAATTGTTCAAGCTAACAGGCGGACCACAAACAGACAAATAATGGCGCAGTACGACCACACCGGGTTCCACTCGCTCTGGATAAGAGCGTCTGCTAAATGACGTAAATGTAATGTAAATGTACTTTAGCAACCGTTACTAACCATCAAGGCCTCGGTCAAGACTCTTACAAATGCCTGGACAAAACGACTTGGGAAGCATGCAATTTTTAAATGGAACTGGCTATAATTTGATTGAACATTCCATTTTATGTTGTATGTTGTTAATAAAGCTTTATTGCTCATGGTACGATTAATGGTTACCCGTGGCGTGCACAAACAGAGTGATAGCAGGTCGGGTGACAGGCTTCAAGATTCTCTGGTTACAAAGACATCCGCTGTCACACATGCAGCTAACAGAAATATATACTCTATCCAAAATTACAACCGACTGATTGCAGCATTACCACAAAAATGGAAGAGGCAAGTGGAAGGGGGAGAAGGTAAGGAGCTTGTCTGTCGCCCTACCTTAAAGACCAAAATTGGTTAAAGAAAATGGTGATGAATAAAAAAGTATACCAGTTTCATTTAAGGATAAAAAAATTGACAGTTGCGCCACACAGGTTGCAAAATAGTTGGGAAGAGATTTTCGATGTGCTGATTCCATGGCACATGATTTATAAACTGATACACAAAACAACGACGGATTCAAAACTTTTCTATTTAAATTATTATACAAAATTCTTGCAACCAATATAATGTTATGTATATGTGGGACACAACCATCCCAGCTCTGCAGATTTTGCTGCGAAGACAGAATCATTAGATCACTTACTTGTTTTGGTACTGCCCATGTGTAGCTTGTTTTTGGTTGCAGGTTCAGGAATGGCTGAAGAATTGCAACATTAATCTGGAGCTAACTCTGCAAATAGCACTGCTGGGTGACTTGAAAAGCCATAGTCAATCAATCAATAATATAATAATACTTAATTTACAACCTGTAGAAACTATGAGAATAGAAAGGTTCAGAACTTTTGTGAAACATTACGAGACGGTTGAAAAATATATGGCAATTAGAAATCAAAACTGGGTGGTTTTCAGATATAGAAGGGAAGGTTTGTGGGTAGCTGAAGGGTGGGACTAAAAACAAATAAAAAAAGATAACTAATGTAAAAAATACTGTGTCCGTAAAATGTATATAGGCCAATTGTGCGCCATCCTATGGGACTCCTGGCCACGGCCGATTGTGGCACAGCCCGGGAATGAACCCGGGTCTGTAGTAACGCCTCTAGCCTTAGACCGTTGTGCCACTCGAAAGGCCCAGTGGGCCTAATCTGATATTTTCTTTGTGTGTGTAATTTGTACTGTGTGTGTGTGTGTGTGTGTGTATGTGACAGGATGTCCTGGTTAGTGGAGTCAAAATCAGGAAGGTGAGCAGAATAGCCAGGGCCATGGATAGAGTGGAAAGAGAAAGTAAGGCAAAGAGAGAAGACATGGAGAGAGAGAGGAAAGCAGAGAGAGAGGGTTGGAAGAGAGAGATGGAGAGAGCGATAGAGAGAGCCAAGACCAGTGTAGCTGCAGAGGTGAAGAATAAGACCTGCAAGATGTGATGAGGTAGAACAGAAGATAAATCATTTGGAAATGAGAGAGAAAGAGTTGGAGGAGAGAGAAATGGTGCACAGAAACGAGATGAAGACTGCAAACGAGACATTGTGTAATAGGAAAGAGGAGGTAGAGAGGAAAGAGGAGGTGGTGAGGGGGAGAGAGAAGGTGGAGGAGGAGAGAGTTTGAGAAGAAAAAAAAGATGCTGAAGAAAAAGAGTAAGGATTTGGAAATGAAGGAGAAAGAGCTTCAAAAGGAGAGAGAGAAAAGGTGAAATGGAAGATGAACAGAGCGAGGAGTGTGACCAAAGCCAAGGTGAGGTAGGAGGCAGCTGTCCCACAGTCAGCCCACACCACCCAACAACCAAAGATCAGCAGAATGGTCAGGGCCATGGAAAAAACTATACATACCTCGGCCTAAACATCAGCGCCACAGGTAACTTCCACAAAGCTGTGAACGATCTGAGAGACAAGGCAAGAAGGGGCTTCGATGCCATCAAAAGGAACATAAAATTTGACATACCAATTAGGATCTGGCTAAAAATACTTGAATCAGTTATAGAACCCATTGCCCTTTATGGTTGTGAGGTCTGGGGTCCGCTCAACAACCAAGAATTCACAAAATGGGACAATCACCAAATTGAGACTGCATGCAAAAATATCCTCAGTGTACAACGAAAAAGACCAAATAATGCATGCAGAGCATAATTAGGCCGATACCCGCTAATTATCAAAATCCAGAAAAGAGCCGTTAAATTATATAAACACTTAAAAGGAAGCGATTCCCAAACCTTCCATAACAAAGCTATCACCTACAGAGAGATTAACCTACAGAGAGATGAACTCTAACTTGGAGAAGAGTCCACAAAGTAAGCTGGTCCTGGGGCTCTGTTCACAAACACAAACAGACCCCACAGAGCCCCAGGCCAACAACAACAACACAATTAGACCCAGCCAAATCATGAGAAAACAAAAAGAGAATTACTTGACACATTGGAAAGAATTAACAAAAAAACAGAGCAAACTAGAATGCTATTTGGCCCTAAACAGAGAGTACACTGTGACTGACCCAAACTTAAGGAAAGCTTTGACTATGTACAGACTCAATGAGCATAGCCTTGCTATTGAGAAAGGCTGCCGTAGCCAGACCTGTCTCTCAAGAGAAGACAGGCTATGTGCACACTGCCCACAATATGAGGTGGAAACTGAGCTGCACTTCCTAACCTCCTGCCAAATGTTTCCCTCAGATTACAGAGATCCACAAAGATTTCGAAAACAAACCCAATTTTAATAAACTCCCTTATCTACTGGGTGAAATACCACAGTGTGCCATCACAGCAGCAAGATTTGTGACCTGTTGCCACAAGAAAAGGGCAACCAGTGAAGAACAAACACCATTGTAAATACAACCCATATTTATGTTTATTTATTTTCCCATTTTTACTGTAACTATTTGCACATTGTTACAACACCTTATATATACATAATATGACATTTGAAATGTCTTTATTCTTTTGGAACTTCTGAGTGTAATGTTTACTGTTAATATTTATTGTTTATTTCACTTTTGTTTACTATCTACTTCACTTGCTTTGGCAATGTTAACATACATTTCCCATGCAAATAAAGCCCTTAAATTGAAATTGAATTGAATAGAAAGAGAGAGAGAGGAAGACAGAAAGAGAGGAGTGGAAAAGAGAGATGGAGAGAGAGTCAAGGACAACATAACTGCAGAGATGGAGGACAAACACGTGAAGACTCAAGAGGGAGAAAGGAAATTGTACATCAACGGAAAGAGAGGTTGTATTTTCTTTCTCTGTACTTTACTTTATTTTTCTACAGTAATTGTCATTATTTATCACATTTGTCTGACAGTGTTTTGATTGGTCTGTGGTTGACCAACTACAGGGTTCTCAAACCTCTCCTCAGGGACCCCCAGCCGTTCCATGTATTTGATCTATTCTAGAGCTGATTCAACTTGTCAACTAATTATCAAGCCCTTGATTAGGTGAATCAGGTGAGCTAGTTCAGGGCTACAACAAAATTGTAAAATGTCTGGGGGTCCCCTAGGAGGGGTTTGAGAACCACTGATCAGGAGCAAAAGCCTATCATCATTCATGGTATCTTGGTATATTTAGTATGAGACTTGTGAGCAAAGTGATAGCAAGTAAGAAAGTGAACCTTGCAGTGGGCCTTTTCTGAAGAGAGAGAGAGAGAGAGAGAGAGAGAGAGAGAGAGAGAGAGAGAGAGAGAGAGAGAGAGAGAGAGAGAGAGAGAGAGAGAGAGAGAGAGAGAGAGAGAGAGAGAGAGAGAGAGAGAGAGAGAGAGAGAGAGAGAGAGAGAGAGAGAGAGAGAGAGAGAGAGAGAGAGAGAGAGAGAGAGAGAGAGAGAGAGAGAGAGAGAGAGAGTGTGTGTGTGTGTGTGGTGTATGTGCATGTCCATTGTAACTCTGTGTCCACAGGAGATGAAGATGGCGAACAAGGAATTGGATAAGAAGGAGGAGCTAGATAAGAAAGAGAAGGAGGTGGTGAGGGAGAGAGAGAGAGAGAGGTGGATAAGGAAAGGTTTGAACAAAAGGATAGTTGAACAAGAAGATAGAGGCAGTGGAGATAAAAACAACAGCCTTCAGAAAGAGATGCTGGAGAAGAAGAGGGATAATTTGGACATAAAGGAGAAAGAGTTGGAGGAGAGAAAAATGGTGGTCAGAAAGGAGATGAAGACGGCGAACCAGGAAATGGATGAGAGAAAGGAGGAAATGGACAGGAAAGAAATGGAGGTGAGTGAGAAAATGGAGGAGGAGAGACAACGGTTGGGGGAAAAGGATAAAGAGTTGGAGAAGAAGATAGTCAGTGGTGAAGAAACACAACAGTCTTGAGAAAGAGATGCTGGAGAAGAAGAGGGATCCTTTTGGAAACAAGAGAGAAAGATGTGGAAAAGAAGGTGGAGAAAATCTTTAAAATATTCTGACGTCAGAACAAATACAGGGCGTACATCCCTGACCTGAGAAAGAAAGAGGATGAGTAAAGTGTGGGATAGAGAAGAAATGAGTCCCATCATTCAACAGTAAATGCAATCAAAGGCAAACTTGTTGTTTACTGGTCCTTGGTGTTTTGTTGTCCCTGATGGTATTATAACACTAGTGGATGTTGCAATGCACTGAGGGGGGGTGCTATTACACAAATATTCTGATAACCATTCAACATACTGTACTTGTGCTAGCTATGGGTTTGTACCGTACTTGTGTTACCTATGGGGTTTCCTCTGCAATGCTTTTGTACATTTCTATGTAAAATGTGTATAGTCTTCAAATGGTTAAGGTTTTGTTTGGGGCTGAAATGTAGACTTTATTGCTGAATAAGTAAATAAGTAAAATATGCTGAGGATTACCAATCAATTTCCCAAATCTCAACATAGAGGCATCACTAAGGCCAACTGGAGGCCAAGAGCCTCTGATTATTGTCATGACTAGAGTTGCAAAATGCTGGTAGCTTTCCCAAAATTCTCAGGTTTTCCAAAAATCCTGGTTGGAGGATTTCCTGCTTATTTCCTCCTGATTCCTCTGGGAATCTTCCACATTTTGGGAAGGTCACTGTAATTTTATGACCCTACTCATGACAGATTACTCTGATGACGAAGTAGTGGATGTAGGCTAACAGCACCAGATTGCCCCTTTCAATGTCACTTACAGGTCTTTGTGCTGATAATTTTGACTTATGAGTCACTTGACTGACATTTACAATTGTAATTGTAAACATGGTAATTGCTTAATTTAAAAAAATCTGAAAATATGTCTATATATAAAATGTACAAACACTCAAATCCAACTCATAAAAATATACTTTTCTGACATGTTGCAGACTGTAGTTGTAATAACACAACTGAAGAAAAAAAAAGACGAATTGCAGACCCTTCCCATTGGAACACAACCATTGACCTGACACTACCGAGAAGAGCGATACCAAAGATTATCTATATATTTATATATTGACAAGATATTGGACTGTCTGCTCTAACAATGGGAATAAATGTCCGCAAAGGCAGAAGGCAGAAGGGAACCTTCTAGCCAATGAGAGGGCATATACGCATGTGAACAATAGGCACACCTTTTTCTCCAAGTTGCCGGGATGCCACTTATATCTGTACATTTGTAACAACCTGAACATTACGAAACTTCTATTCGATCAAATACGCCTCACATAGAAAATTAGCAATTACATTTTATATTGACCAAGTTCGACACTATACAAAAAATCCCCACTTGGTCTGCTTCTAGCGCGGAAAGATTTAGGGGCGGAGTCAGCCTCTTGCTTCGCCCATTCCGCTCGTCGATACCATAGAGAATTATAGAGGCCTCTAGTGTCCAAAATGCTATTTTAGCATGGGCGGCCACCTTGCTTCCGCCATTTTAAAGTAGTAAAAAAGTAGTCAACTGGGTGGGAATTCCTATGGGTTGTAGGCTCAATGGCGCTGCCCATGTTGTTAAAGACACTATAATAGCGCAGATATAACGGTGCGTCCTCTATTTATCTCTATGGTCAATACACTGTCGAAATGCTTGCTGGGATACCTGTCATGGCAGCGGCCTGTGAGGGGTTGAAATGGATGTTTGATATCGCTGAACGTATAATGCTTATAGCACTGAAAACTACATTCACAATGAGGTGAAACGGGGTTGCCTAAATCACAGTGAGTTCCTCGGATTTTTGGTGATATTGCTAGTAGGTAGCTAGCTACACAAGAGCATGGCATCTAGCTAGCTAACTCCCCCCAAATGACTCCAGTTAGGGTTAACTAATTTACCATGAAGTCGAGTGCAGTGAACTGTAGTGTATTGGATACTGTCGCCACAGAGTTTGACAACCATCTTTGCCGTCTCTGTTGGACACAGTAACTGCAGTGGAACAGCACAATTCTGTAAGGGCGAGGCCGAGGGGCGTCAATCAAGGTTTGATTTGCCAGATAACCCGGTCCAAGTTTCCCATTTCCATTTTCTTTGAAGTGGGTGCAACAACACAACCTGTGCTAAGGTCAACCACGTCTTGCGTTCCAGGTTGTCTTTTTTGCTGGTGTCTTCAGGCGTTCTGATGATCTCTGCAGCCTGACTGTAATAAAGACAACCTGGAACTCGATTTTATAATCCTAACTACATTTTTTCAGATGTTATTTATTTCTTGAAAACTAAATGAGCTAATGCTGAACCCAATCATGGTTACATTAAGACAATGGAGGCAGTGCGAGATATGGGTCGGGAAACATACCTCAATGCAGGGATGGGATATGCCACTATACTTCAAATTTGACCTTTATCCACACTGCTCCATCGAAGTTTGAAATACTGCACATTTTCCCGGAAAACTGCCCCTTTCGTCCTCATGTTAGCCAACAGTAGCCACTGCTGCCATTATGGAATGGCAGTGTCAGCCTGTATGCCCAGTTGATATTCATGTAATAATAAAGAATTCCCTTTGACAACAAGTTGGAGAAAACAAACATTATTTCCAATTATAAACTGGGTGGTTTGAGCCCTGAATGCTGAATGGCAAAACATGTATTTTTACTGCTCTAATTATGTTGGTAACCAGTTTATAATAGCAATAAGGCACCTCGGGGGTTTGTGTTATATGGCTAAGGGCTGTATCCCGGCACTCCGCGTTGCGTCGTGCTTAAGAACAGCCCTTAGTCGTGGTATATTGGCCATATACCACACCCCCTCGGGCCTTATTGCTTAAATCACCCCATTGTAAAATAACCAACTTCGTGTTTATTTTTATCTTATACGGAAATAACAAAACATGGCCAAAAAAATGCTGTGTTTTTCAATGTACATGTAACCAGGTAAAAAGTCCCGACCTACGGTTCGCAATGCTCCCACGTAGGGAAATGGAGGCTGCGAGAAGAGCCCTGTGGCTTCAGGCTATTCGGTGTGGGAAATGTGGGGACCCTCATGCCCCTTTTCATGACATTGCTAGCAAACCGCATAGCAAACGGTGGTCGCAGAGCCCCGTAGTCAACATACTGTACAGCACGAATGCAGATGCCAATGTGAAATGAAAATAACAATTCTGTTTTTTTTTAGCACTGAGATGAATCGGGCAACGTCCCTGGTAAGGAGGGTGAGACTGATAACCCATACCGACCCTACACTTGTTGCCAATTACCTCCCTTTCCCCATATTTGCTTCAGCTTGCACTCCTGCACCTCCACTGACCTGCCACCATGCCAGATTCCTTGCTACTAAGCAGGTAAGACGCAGGGGCATGCTTTGAGTTTAAGATAAATGAAAAGTATTCAGAAAGTATTCAGACCCCTTGACTTTTTCCATATTTTGTTACGTTAAAGCCTTATTCTAAAATGGATTAAATAAATAAAAACATTTCATCAATGTACACACAATACCCCATAATGACAAAGTGAAAACAGGTTTTTAGAAATGTTTGCAAATGTATTAAAGATAAAAAACAGATACCTTATTTACGTAAGTATTCAGACCCTTTGCTATGAGACTCGAAATAGAGCTCAGGTGCATCCTGTTTCCATTGATCATCCTTGATGTTTCTACAACTTGATTGGAGTCCACCTATAGTAAATTAAATTGCTTGGACATGATTTGGAAAGGCACACACCTGTCTATATACGGTCCCACAGTTGACAGTGCATGTCAGAGCAAAACCAAGCCATGAGGTCGAAGGAATTGTCCGTAGAGCTCCAAGACAGGATTGTGTTGAGACATAGATCTGGGGAAGGGTACCAAAAAATGTCTGCAGTATTGAAGGTCCCCAAGAACACAGTGGCCTGCATCATTCTTAAATGGAATAAGTTTGGAACCACCAAGACTCTTCCTAGAGCTGGCCGCCCGGCCATACTGAGCAATCGTGGGAGAAGGGTCTTGGTCAGGGAGGTGACCAAGAACCCAATGGTCACTTTGACAGAGCTCCAGAGTTCCTCTGTGGAGATGGGAGAACCTTCCAGAAGGACAACCATCTCTGCAGCACTCAACCAATCAGGCCTTTATGGTAGAGTGGCCAGACGGAAGCCACTCCTCAGTAAAAGGCATATGGCAGCCCACTTGGAGTTTGCCAAAAGGCACATAAAGGACTCTCAAACCATGAGAAACAAGATTCTCTGGTCTGATGAAACCAAGATTGAACTCTTTGGCCTGAATGCCAAGCGTCACATCTGGAGGAAACCTGGCACCATCCCTACGGTGAAGCATGGTGGTGGCAGCATCGTGCTGTGGGGATGTTTTTTAGCGGCAGGGAGACTAGTCCGGATCGATGGAAAGATGAATGGAGCAAAGTACAGAGATAACCTTGATGAAAACCTGCTCCAGAGTGCTCAGGACCTCAGACTGGGGCAAAGGTTCACCTTCCAACAGGACCACAACCCTAAGCACACAGCCAAGACAACGCAGGAGTGGCTTCGGGACAAGTCTCTGAATGTCCTTGAGTGGCCCAGCCAGAACCCAGACTTGAACCCAATCGAACATCTCTGGAGAGACCTGAAATTAGCTGTGCAGCGACGCTCCCCATCCAACCTGACAGAGCTCGAGAGGATCTGCAGAGAATGGGAGAAACTCCCCAAATACAGGTGTGCCAAGCTTGTAGCGTCATACACAAGAAGACTTGAGGCTGCCACAGGGTCTGAATACTTATGTAAATGTATTATTTAAGTTTGATTTTTAATACATTTGCAACATTTTCTAAAAACCTGTTTTTGCTTTGTCATTATGGGGAATTGTGTGTAGAATATAATCCATTTTAGAATAAGGCTGTAATGTAACAACATTTGGAAAAAGTCAAGGGGTCTGAATACTTTTCGAATGCACTGTAAATGCAAATAATAAAAAATGGAATAGGCCTTGATCTTAATTGAAAATAGAGATCATGTGGCCTGCGGTGGTTTAGTGGTCTTTGCTTTTAGATCGATTTAAGGTTTTCTTAATCGTGTCTTTTTTTCTAGGGTAAAGGCCCTGGTAAAGTTCAGAAAGTCAAACCGAAGCAGGTGAAACAGGAAGTAGAAATAATGCAGAGGATGACAGTGTCTGCACTGGCTCAAGCCATGAACAAAGACTTTGGTAAGGCTGATTCATTTAATGTAGAATAATTCCATATTCTTTAAAGTCGTTATTTATTTTACTGAATTATGGTATGAAGTATTGAGTATGTTCCAAGATGATTCAACTTGTCTAATAAGAAATGCTTGTTTTCGTTTTCCATTCCAAAACGTTTCGCTACGGTGTGTACTAATGAATACAACCCAGGTCTGATGTGTAGGACTGATTTGAACAGCGTACCATTTATTCCATAGATCATGTTTTTGAGGCTCTGCTCAACACCTCAGTGGACCTGGATTCCATAGAGCCCCACTCTGTTCTGGAGGAGCAGTGGATCAAGGAGGTTGTGAAGAGGTCTGGGATGAAGTACAAGTGGGCCAAGCTGGTGGAGTCCAAAGAGCGTGTGAACAAAGACACTCAGAGAAGGTAGAGGACCTCTTCTCTTGTCTTGTCACCTGACTGTTAGACTTTGAAATTATACCTGTAAAAAAGTGTGGTTAATAAAGTATTTTGGTTGACAGAGGCCCCGACGCCATCTGCAAAATGTTGGACATTTCAAAACAAAACCCCTTTAAAATTGGTTTGTGGCCCTCTGTAGGCGTTAGGTATTGACATTCCCATTTAAGCTCAAACTCAAACCCAAGTTATACCACCTGAATATGAACTTAAAAAAAATATATTTATAGTTTTTTATTTTCACATTAATGAACATACAAAGTAGAAACAGAAGTTGAATCTGAATGTAAATCAATGTTCATTCTAGAGCTCCACCAGATCCAGCCGTCCTGGTGTCTCGTCCTCCTGTCGTCACCATTATGGGCCACGTAGATCACGGGAAGACCACTCTGCTGGACAGCCTTAGGAAGAGCCAGGTGGCTGCAGGGGAAGCAGGGGGCATCACCCAGCACATTGGGGCCTTCCTGGGTAGGGAAACACCTAGACTCCACAAGAAGTGTTGTTTTGTCATCCATGCAAATTTGCTTGAGGTTTGATTAAACGTTTTATGAAACTGCACATTTTAGTGAAATGTTTAGTGATCGTAAAACTAGCTGCTAGCAGTAGTGAATCTTACAGAATCTAGCTGAATGAATCATATTAATATTGTATGAAAACGTTGATTAACACCGGCAGCTCCCCTCAGACCTGTCCCCATATCCACTTTGCTTGAGGCTTGAAACCACCTGTCGATGCAGATCATTAAAGGCTGGACCTACATTATCAGCTTTATACCAGTGCTATGATCGAGAACAAAACCATTTGAACATTGTTAATGGGTATCTTCTCACGTCCTAAGTGTCCTGTTTCTATTTTACATCAAAGTTGTTTCTCAACCTGGTGCCATGATGCCCCATAGCAATACATATTTTGAATACACCACATTTCTCAGTGAGGTTCGATTTAGCTTCACAGATTTCAGAAGGTTCCATCCTGATTTCTCTCTGCAGTTAAACTTCCTTCAGGAGAAAAGATCACGTTCTTGGACACCCCAGGGCACGCAGCCTTCTCCGCCATGAGGGCCCGTGGAGCTTTGGCCACAGACATTGTCATCCTGGTTGTTGCTGCAGATGACGGGGTCATGAAGCAGACGATTGAATCCATCCTACATGCCAAAAAAGCCCAAGGTACTGTCGTATTTCATGTTGGCATTTCTCTGCGGCTATAACACATTTTGGGCGACATCTTTGAGGGACATGCCCTCGCAGTGCACAATCTGTTTTTATAGATTAAATAACCCTAACTGTAACTTGATGGCATTCAATCCAAACTGTGGCTGGCGATAGCATCATGTACAACACATTTTCCCGCAGTTCACTTTAAATCTACAGTATCTCACAAAAGTGAGTACACCCCTCACATTTTTGTAAATATTTGAGTATATCTTTTCATGTGACAACACTGAAGAAATGACACTTTGCTACAATGTAAAGTAGTGAGTGTACAGCTTGTATATAATTTGCTGTCCCCTCAAAATAACTCAACACAGAGCCATAAATGTCTAAACTGCTGGCAACAAAAGTGAGTACATCCCTAAGTGAAAATGTCCAAATTGGGCCCAAAGTGTCAATATTTTGTGTGGCCACCATCATTTTCCAGCACTGCCTTAACCCTCTTGGGCATGGAGTTCACCAGAGCTTCACAGGTTGCCACTGGAGTCCTCTTCCACTCCTCCATGACGACATCACAGAGCTGGTGGATGTTAGAGACCTTGCACTCCTCCACCTTCCGTTTGAGGATGCCCCACAGATGCTCAATAGGGTTTAGGTCTGGCGACATGCTTGGCCAGTCCATCACCTTTACCCTCAGCTTCTTTAGCAAGGCAGTGGTTGTCTTGGAGGTGTGTTTGGGGTCGTTATCATGTTGGAATACTGCCCTGCGGCCCAGTCTCCGAAGGGAGGGGATCATGCTCTGCTTTAGTATGTCACAGTACATGGTGGCATTCATGGTTCCCTCAATGAACTGTAGCTCCCCAGTGCCGGCAGCACTCATGCAGCCCCAGACTATGACACTCCCACCACCATGCTTGACTGTAGGCAAGACACACTTGTCTTTGTACTCCTCACCTGGTTGCTGCCACACACGCTTGACACCATCTGAACCAAATAAGTTTATCTTGGTCTCATCAGACCACAGGACATGGTGCCAGTAATCCATGTCCTTAGTCTGCTTGTCTTCAGCAAACTTTTTGCGGGCTTTCTTGTGCATCATCTTTAGAAGAGGCTTCCTTCTGGGACGACAGCCATGCAGACCAATTTGATGCAGTGTGCGGCGTATGGTCTGAGCACTGACAGGCTGACCCCCCACCCCTTCAACCTCTGCAGCAATGCTGGCAGCACTCATACGTCTATTTCCCAAAGACAACCTCTGGATATGACGCTGAGCATGTGCACTCAACTTCTTTGGTCGACCATGGCGAGGCCTGTTCTGAGTGGAATCTGTCCTGTTAAACCGCTGTATGGTCTTGGCCACCGTGCTGCAGCTCAGTTTCAGGGTCTTGGCAATCTTCTTATAGCCCAGGCCATCTTCATGTAGAGCAACAATTATTTTTTTCAGATCCTCAGAGAGTTCTTTGCCATGAGGTGCCATGTTGAACTTCCAGTGACCAGTATGAGGGAGTGTGAGAGCGATGACACCAAATTTAACACACCTGCTCCCCATTCACACCTGAGACCTTGTAACACTAACAAGTCACATGACACCGGGGAGGGAAAATGGCTAATTGGGCCCAATTTGGACATTTTCACTTAGGGGTGTACTCACTTTTGTTGCCAGTGGTTTAGACATTAATGGCTGTGTGTTGAGTTATTTTGAGGGGACAGAAAGTTTACACTGTTATACAAGCTGTACACTCACTACTTTACATTGTAGCAAAGTGTCATTTCTTCAGTGTTGTCACATGAAAATATATACTCAAATATTTACAAAAATGTGAGGGGTGTACTCACTTTTATGAGATACCGTATATACACTGAACAAAAATATAACCGCAACATGTTAAGTTTGTCCCATGTTTCATGAGCTGAAATAAAAGATCCCAGAAATTTTCCATACGCACAAAAAACATGATTCTCTCAAATTTTGTACACAAATTTGTTTACATCCCTGTTAGTGAGCATTTCTTCTTTGCCAAGATAATCCATCCACCTGACAGGTGTGGCATATCAAGAATCTGATTAAACAGCATGTTCATTACACAGGTGCACCTTGTGCTGGGGACAATAAAAGGCTACTCTAAAATGTGCCGTTTTGTCACACAACACAATGTCACAAATGTCTCAAGTTTTGAGGGAGTGTGCAATTGGCATGCTGACTGCAGGAATGTCCATCAGAGCTGTTACCAGATAATTGAATGTGCATTTCTCTACCATAAGCCGCCTCCAACATCGTTTTAGAGAATTTGGCAGTACATCCGACCGGCCTCACAAGCGCAGACCACGTGTATGGGGTCGTGTGGGCGAGCGGTTTGCTGATGTCAACGTTGTGAATAGTGTCCCATGGTGGCGGTGGGGTTATGTTATGGGCAGGCATAAGCTACGGACAATGAACACAATTGCATTTTATCGATGGCAATTTGAATGCACAGAGATACCGTGACGATATCCTGAGGCCCATTGTCGTCCCATTCATCCGCCACTATTACCTCATGTTTCAGTATGATAATGCACATCCCCATGTCCCAAGGATCTGTACACAATACCTGGAAGCTGAAAATGTCCCAGTTCTTCCATGGCCTGCATACTCACCAGATATGTCACCCATTGAGCATGTTTGGGATGCTCTTGATCGACGTGTACGACAGCGTGTTCCAGTTCCCGCCAATATCCAGCAATTTCACACAGCCATTGAAGAGGAGTGGGACAATATTCCACACGCCACAATCAACAGCCTGATCAACTCTATGCGAAGGAGATGTTGCGCTGCATGAGGCAAATGGTGGTCACACCAGATACTGAATGGTTTTCTGATCCACACCCCTACCTTTTTTTAAAGGTATCTGTGACCAACAGCTGCATATCTTTATTTCCAGTCATGTAAAATCCATAGATTAGGGCCTAATGAATTAATTTCAATTGTCTGATTTCCTTATATGAACTGTAACTCGGTAAAATCTTTGAAATTGATGCATATTGCGTTTTTATATTTTTGTTCAGTATAAATAATCACTGCCTTTTCATGGATAACGAGACGTTTCAAGAGATATAACATTGTTGATCTCAACAAGGCCCCCAATGAGCTCATTTAATGACAGTTCATTATTATATGCCTTTTATGTACCTGAATAGGAAAATTGTTGGGGGGGTTTTGGTGTATCTGCAGTGCCAATCATTGTGGCAGTGAACAAGTGTGACAAGCATCAAGCTGACCCAGCGCGTGTAAAGCAGGAACTACTATCCCATGATGTGGTATGCGAGGAGTATGGAGGAGAGGTTCAGGCTATCCACGTGTCTGCCCTGAAGGTGAGTTCCTCATCCATAGGAAGGAGGTTTACTTTTTAATATATTATGACGTCATCAATATGTCATTGAGTATATACAATTTTGACTCATTTCCATTGTTGTCCTCATTTATTACCAGGTGGGAAACAAAATGTCAGACATTTAGCAAGCCTAATATATGTATATATTTTGTTTGTTAATTGGATTCCTCCCCTTGTTTAAACTTGGTGGTTGGGATAGTCCCACAAACATGGTCCAGCCTTAATACAAGTACTACTGCCCACTTAAGTCGTTCCTGTAATATGCATATTATGCATTTGTCACTGTCTGTTTTTGTCCATCAATAGTTGTCTAAAGTTGGTAAATGAGGATAAAAACTGGCGGATAAAAACTCTCTGGCCCCGGCCTAATTCATCTATTTGTGCAAGTCGCTGTAGGCAAGTGCAAGTCAGGGCAGCATGCCAAAGCCTTGAAATTAAACACAACAACAATATGATTCCATAGGGGGACAATCTGCTGGAGCTGGCAGAGGCCACGGTGACCCTGGCGGAGGTGATGGAGCTAAAGGGCGACCCGACAGGCCTAGTGGAAGGCACCATTATCGAGAGCCGTTCCGATAAGGGCAAGGGGTGGGTCTCCCCATGGCACAGCCACGGATGAGAGCACGATCTTAGAATTTGGTTGTAGGAATGTTGGCACCAAGCCTTCTAGCTTGATTTAATCGGGTTACAAAACTGCCAAGATTCACACAAAATCACTATCTAAAAGCATTATATTGTCAAATGTAAATAGTCCATTAGAATATGAGTGAAATTATTGTACTAACAGAAATGAAAAATAGCCTTGGTAAACATTTTTAAAATGTTTAAACTCTTTAAATGAATGTCAGTTCAATAAGATGCTGCTTACAAATTTGTTTTTATAAATGATGTCCTGTTTTGCAGGCCAGTTACGACAGCAATTGTCCAGCGAGGCACGTTAAAAAAGGGCTGCACTCTGGTGGCAGGGAAGACATGGGCCAAGGTGCGCTTCTTGTTTGACGAGAACAACTGCACAGTGAAGGAAGCTGGGCCGAGCACTGCTGTGGAGATAGTGGGGTGGAAGGAGCTCCCCTCTGCCGGTGAGGAGATCCTGGAAGTCGAGTCTGAGGTAATCTCTCGTGGACAGACATAAAATAAATGTAACGTCTGTCCCAGGACTGTGAGGTGCGAGGTTTAAGATATGTCGCGTAACTACTTTGTCTTTTTGCCTTAGTCAGTGCATTCAACTAAGTTTAGTTTATCACTGTGTAATGTTGATGTTTCTTCTGCACACAGTAGCATGACTAGCCATCATACTCTGATACAACATTGTCTTTCCTTACTGATTACTGGTAATTGATTTACAAGTTTTGCATGCATATCTTGGCCCATAGTCACTGTTGGGCTCTGAGTTACGCTACCATTCAAAAGTTTGGACACACCTACTCATTCAAAGGTTTTTCTTTATTTTTACTATTTTTTACATTGTAGAATAATAGTGAAGACATCACAACTATGGAATAACACATATGGAATCATGTAGTCACCAAAAAAGTGTTAAACAAATCAAAATATATTTTATATTTGAGATTCTTCAAATAGCCACCCTTTGCCTTGATGACAGCATTCTCTCAACCAGCTTCATGAGGTAGTCACCTGGAATGCATTTCAATTAACAGGTGTGCCTTCTTAAAAGTTAATTTGTGGAATTTCTTTCCTTCTTAATGCGTTTGAGCCAATCAGTTGTGTTGTGACAAGGTAGGGTGCGTATACAGAAGATAGCCCTATTTGGTAAAAGACCATGTCCATATTATGGCAAGAACAGCTAAAATAAGCAAAGAGAAACGACAGTCCATCATTACTTTAAGACATGAAAGGTCAGTCAATACGGAACATTTCAAGAACTTTTAAAGTTTCTTCAAGTACAATCACAAAAACCATCAAGCGCTATGATGAAACTGGCTCTCATGAGGACCGCCACAGGAATGGAAGACCCATAGTTACCTATGCTGCAGAGGATAAGTTCATTAGAGTTACCAGCCTCAGAAATTGCAGCCCAAATAAACACTTCATAGAGTTCAAGTAACAGACACATCTCAACATCAACCGTTCAGAGGAGACTGTGTGAATCAGGCCTTCATGGTCGAATTGCTGCAAAGAAAACACCACTAAAGGACTCCAATAATAAGAAGAGACTTGCTTGGGCCAAGAAACACAAGCAATGGACATTAGACCGGTGGAATTTGTCCTTTGGTCTGGAGTCCAAATTGGAGATTTTTGGTTCCAACCGCCGTGGCTTTGTGAGACGCGGTGTGGGTGAACGGATGATCTCCGCATGTGTATTTCCCACCATAAAGCATGGAGGAGTTGTTATGGTGTGGGGGTGCTTTGCTGGTGACACTGTCTGTGATTTATTTAGAATTCAAGGCACACTTAACCAGCATGGCTACCACAGCATTCTGCAGCGATACGTCATCCCTTCTGGTTTGGGCTTAGTGGGACTATCATTTGTTTTTCAACAGGACAATGACCCAACATACCTCCAGGCTGTGTAAGGGCTATTTTACCAAGAAGGAGAGTGATGGAGTGCTGCATCAGATGACCTGGCTTCCACAATCCCCCGACCTCAACCAAATTTGAGATGGTTTGGGATGAGTTGGACCGCAGAGTGAAGGAAAAGCAGCCAACAAGTGCTCAGCATGTGGGAACTCCTTCAAGACTGTTGGAAAAGCATTCCAGGTGAAGCTGGTTGAGAGAATGCCAAGAGTGTGCAAAGCAAAGGGTGGCTATTTGAAGAATCTCAAATATAAAATATATTTTGATTTGTTTAACACTTTTTTGGTTACTACATGATTCCATATGTGTTATTTCATAGTGTTGAAGTCTTCACTATTATTCTACAATGTGGAAAATAGTAAAAAATAAAGAAAAACCCTGGAATGAGTAGGTGTGTCCAAACTTTTGACTGGTACTGTACATTTTTGTCTTGTCTGTTTACTTGTTTCTGTTGTGTAACACCATATTACCCCATTCTTTCTATCTTTATCCACTCAAATATAGAAAAGAGCAAGGGAGGTGGTGGACTGGCGGTGCTACCAGGAGGAACAGGACAAACTGAAGGAGGACATGCAAGCCATTGAGGTAAAGCAACGGGAGCACCAAGAGAGCTACAAGAAGGAGCGAGAGCCCTTGGCCCACCTCAGCTGGAGGCAAAGGAAGTCTGCTCTGTATAAGGCCAACAAAAAGCTCATGGCCATGCGGCCCAGCGAGAAGTTGGAGTCCCAAGAGCTCTCCCTACCACTCATTGTCAAAGGTGGAGTACCACAGACTAATAGATAAATGAATAGGGAAATGAATTAATACCTCTGAATAACTCAATGACATGGCTAGACAATTCAATTACAGAATAGTTCGATCTTGAAATAAATACTCCTAATTAAATTCATATTTCAATATTTATGTTCAATAAATCATGAAATAACTCAATTTATCTCAAACATAGCAAAATGATGCCATGAATAATATAATAAAGTATATGCCATTTCATGCCGACTTGTCTGTTGTCATTGCAGGTGATGTGGATGGCTCTGTCGAGGCCATCCTGAACATCTTAGAGAGCTACGATGCGCATGACCAGTGCCAGATGGAGGTGGTCCACTTTGGCATCGGAGATGTCTCCGAGAACGATCTCAACCTGGCCGAGACCTTCTCAGGTGCATCCTCTACACATCACACCATATCACTGAAAAGGGAGATGTTTGGTCTCAATAGAGGAATACAATGCCAGCATCAATGCTATAGTAGTATGCCCCATGAGTACATTCTAACTAAGCATTATTGTCATCAACTTTTTCCAAAACTCAAAACTTAAAACACATCTGGTTTACTTTCACTTCAGCGAACTTTCTTTGTAATGATTTTAACCCTTTACACTTGTGGGAATTAACCTATATGGATAGGGCTAAATTGAAGTGTTTCTTATAGAATACATATGAATGGTATAAGCATGGTAGCAATTGAAAGGGAACAGTTTGGCGATTATGGGGAAATTATTAGACCAAAGTTGAGGACATAACAGTTCACCTGACTAAAGACTAAATCCAAACATTACACTGTTGATTGTATGTGTATTTTACATTTGCTGTATTTTTCACAGCATTTGCCAATAACGAAAGCAGAAAATACTCAGGATACATTCAGTAACATAATAAGAATATTCATTGAAATTGTGGAGTAGGTGCAACATAAGACAATAAAATGACAAAGGTTAGAGTGAGAGGTCTAACTGGTGTTTCCAAGTGGCCACACACTTCTCCAAAGTGTGCAGAGTTCCTAAGTAATTTCAATGCACTTTCATGAGTATTCAGCTAGAAGGTGCTTTTTTGAGCTCTTCTAGCTGTGCCGTTGAAGAACTAGAGCAAGCATACTTTTTGTTTTGTTTGGAACACAACCCTGCATCCCTGCCGTCACACAATTTACTGTTTACACAATCCAAAAACGTACCATTTTTTAAATCACCGAAAGCAAACCTGACTAGCTAAGTTATAAAATACGATCTTACAGTATTATGCTTTCACAAGGCAATTCAGAGAAACAGATCCTAATTTTGGTGCGCATAGATATGCATTCAGGTGTGTGTTCCGCAGCAAATTTCCTTCACAATAGACAAACCGGCTCATTCTTTTCAGAACAACCCAGGGTATGACGCCATGTAAACTTGTAACTGTACATCAAACATAGTGATCATACATACAGTGGGGAGAACAAGTATTTGATACACTGCCGATTTTGCAGGTTTTCCTACTTACAAAGCATGTAGAGGTCTGTAATTTTTATCATAGGTACACTTCAACTGTGAGAGACGGAATCTAAAACAAAAATCCAGAAAATCACATTGTATGATTTTTAAGTAATTAATTTGCATTTTATTGCATGACATAAGTATTTGATACATCAGAAAAGCAGAACTTAATATTTGGTACAGAAACCTTTGTTTGTAATTACAGAGATCATACGTTTCCTGTAGGTCTTGACCAGGTTTGCACACACTGCAGCAGGGATTTTGGCCCACTCCTCCATACAGACCTTCTCCAGATCCTTCAGGTTTTCGGGGCTGTCGCTGGGCATTATGGACTTTCAGCTCCCTCCAAAGATTTTCTATTGGGTTCAGGTCTGGAGACTGGCTAGGCCACTCCAGGACCTTGAGATGCTTCTACGGAGCCACGCCTTAGTTGCCCTGGCTGTGTGTTTCGGGTCGTTGTCATGCTGGAAGACCTAGCCTCGACCCATCTTCAATGCTCTTACTGATGGAAGGAGGTTGTTGGCCAAGATCTCGCGATACATGGCCCTATCCATCCTCCCCTCAATACGGTGCAGTCGTCCTGTCCCCTTTGCAGAAAAGCATCCCCAAAGAATGATGTTTCCACCTCCATGCTTCACGGTTGGGATGGTGTTCTTGGGGTTGTACTCATCCTTCTTCTTCCTCCAAACATGGCGAGTGGAGTTTAGACCAAAAAGCTCTTTTTTGTCTCATCATACCACATGACCTTCTCCCATTCCTCCTCTGGATCATCCAGATGGTCATTGGCAAACTTCAGACGGGCCTGGACATGCGCTGGCTTGAGCAGGGGGACCTTGCATGCGCTGCAGGATTTTAATCCATGACGGCGTAGTGTGTTACTAATGGTTTTCTTTGAGACTGTGGTCCCAGCTCTCTTCAGGTCATTGACCAGGTCCTGCCGTGTAGTTCTGGGCTGATCCCTCACCTTCCTCATGATCATTGATGCCCCACAAGGTGAGATCTTGCATGGAGCCCCAGACCGAGGGTGATTGACCGTCATCTTGAACTTCTTCCATTTTCTAATAATTGCGCCAACAGTTGTTGCCTTCTCACCAAGCTGTGGTCCTCTGTAGCTCAGCTGGTAGAGCACGGCGCTTGTAACGCCAAGGTAGTGGGTTCGATCCCCGGGACCACCCATACACAAAAAATGTATGCACGCATGACTGTAAGTCGCTTTGGATAAAAGCGTCTGCTAAATGGCATATTATTATTTATTATAAGCTGCTTGCCTATTGTCCTGTAGCCCATCCCAGCCTTGTGCAGGTCTACAATTGTATCCCTGATGTCCTTACACAGCTCTCTGGTCTTGGCCATTGTGGAGAGGTTGGAGTCTGTTTGATTGAGTGTGTGGACAGGTGTCTTTTATACAGGTAATGAGTTCAAACAGGTGCAGTTAATACAGGTAATGAGTGGAGAACAGGAGGGCTTCTTAAAGAAAAACTAACAGGTCTGTGAGAGCCGGAATTCTTACTGATTGGTAGGTGATCAAATACTTATGCCATGCAATAAAATGCAAATTAATTACTTAAAAATCATACAATGTGATTTTCTGGATTTTTGTTTTAGATTCCGTCTCTCACAGTTGAAGTGTACCTATGATAAAAATTACAGACCTCTACATGCTTTGTAAGTAGGAAAACCTGCAAAATCGGCAGTGTATCAAATACTTGTTCTCCCCACTGTATATATGATATGGAAATGTGAAGTGCGCATTCGGACTCACGGATGTTTGGCTTGCTTGTATGACATCAGTGGTAATATTTGTTTTCCAAAAGTTGCCCAATTAGCGGGAGGGATGGGGCAACTTCTTGTCAGGTGAAGTGCTCATGTTCAGAATGGCTGTCAGTCAAAACCAATACAGCTGTGAAGCGGAGCCTGAGCTCTGACATCATTTATAATATTTTACTGTACAGCCACTGCGTTCCAATTTAGGCGCTTATCAGTGCCCAAATGTGCCATTTTCAACCCGTCTACGGGTACAAGTGTAAAGGGCTATGTTTTAACCAGTTAAATATAATCTAAATACTATTTCCCTCAAGTTTCCTCACGTTGTTCCATTGTTTAATGTCCCTTCAAGCACGTGCTCTTGTGTCCCCTTGATCTGTCTGCTTTACTGTTATTCTACTGTTTTATAATATCCCCAATATATACACTTTTGAAAATGAAAATAAGTCTTACTATTATTATTATTAGTAAACCTTTTTTTATTTTAAGTTTACAAATGTTTTGTTTATTGTTATAGTAACACTTGCTATTTCTTCCAATGACCAGGCACCATATACGGCTTCAATGTGGGTGTCAATAAGTCCATTCAGCAGATGGCCACTAAGAAAGGCATTATACTAAAGATGCACAAAGTTATCTACAAACTCATCGATGACCTAAAGGACGAGCTGAGCAGTAAACTCCCTCCTTCTGTAAAGGAGAATGTGATCGGTGTGTGTGGTATTTTCATTTAATTATTTTAATAAATCAGGATAGTCCACTCGGTAACAATTGCCTGTGTTTTCTTGGGAGTCCTGGGATACATCGAAACAATAAACACACGACATAGTCATTGTCAAAAATGACATACAGTAGTGGTCAAATATATTGGCACTTTTGCAATGGAGCAGAATGTTCTGTTTTCTCTTTCAAAACTTGTTAAATGGCTATTTTTGCCGTGTAGGCACCTGCGACTTACACAGGTGAGGTAAATTATACAGTTAACAAGAATCACTTGTCTCCAACCAGATTAATTTAATTCTGAATAATTCAGTTCAGGCCATTTTTATTTTTTATTTTCTTTGAATTGAAAAATCTAATTTTCTGTTATTTTTTGGGATCCTGTGCAGTTGTAAATCGAGTTTTTCCCATTTCAACTTATTTAGAAGAAATAGTGAATCATGCAAGGATGTCTATTTGACCGCAATCATTTGGAAAATTCATACCTGTATATCGGTGGTGTTAGTTGCTTTGTTTGCTGGTTTGCATGCTGTTTAAAAACAAACTGGATAACTTATTTTCACAAAAACTGGGAATAGACTGTGCAAGAAACCCTAATGTATTGTTTGCATCTCACACCGTTTGGGTTACTGTTTTGAATCCCAGTGCTGACGGGAGGAAAGAAAATCTGGTGGTAGTGATCTCGGGTGCCTTCCTTGAGCAAGGAACTTAACCCCCTAAACTGCTCATTGGGCACTGCATTGTGGCTGTCCTCTGCTCCAGCCTCTCCAACCTAATGTGTGTTTGTGTATTTTGGAGGGTTTAGGTACAGCAGAAGACCAATTTCCATCCCGTATGGATTAATAAAGTATTCTACTCTTTACTTCTCTTTCCAGGAGAGGCGTCTGTCCTGGCCATGTTTGACGTGACTGTGGGGAAGAAGAAGGTGTCCGTCGCCGGCTGTAGAGTTCAGAAGGGTCAGCTAGATAGAAAGATGAAGTTCCGACTGGTCCGAGGCCGAGACGTCATCTGGGAGGGTAAGCAAGATGGTGTGAAGACCTACTACCATGCCAAATAGCTAAATGGCATGTCACTCATCAGGGATTCTTACTGAGGTTCAAGATTTAGCTGATACTTTTGAATAGATAAAAAAAGAAAAGATGCCAACACCTCCGGTTCCATGGTTGCCATGGCACTGTAGCCTAGGCAGAGAGCTCTGTAAATATTGTACATCTTTGTATTATTTTGAAGTGTTTTTTTGTTGCATTTTGTTGTCTTTTGGGGGTTTTGGCTGTTCTAGGGTTTGATCACTATATCCTGTGGACTCTCAGACTTGCAGGATCGTGATGAAAAGTCAATATTTTGGCTCGTTAGGTGTAATACTTCCAAACAGATGAAACAAAAAGCCACAAGTCGATCTTTTGGCTTGTTAGGTGTAGTACTTCCAAACAGATGAAACAAAAAGCCACATTATTGGAATCCAAACAACTGTTTGTATTACACCAAGGAGTGCATGCTATTTCCAGAGGTAGCTGAGGAAGTTCAGGGACTTTCAGTCTCATTTCTATTTTTTGTCTGTTTTACTTTTTATGCGCTTTGAGATTCTATTAAAAGCGCTATACAAGTTCCAAAATGTATTAATTATTATTAGATCTGTAACCCAAGTATGCCTAGTAGGCTAGGTCTACTGTGTAGCCTATGTTATGTTTGTACATTTTTTGAGCCATTTATTTAAGAGGACAACGATGGTAATACGTTTTCCAAAATTGTTTTGTCATCAATGACTTTAAAAGCATTATCCACATGTGTGGTTGTATTGTGTTTTAAATTATCAAATACATCTAACTATCAAACCTTTTCTTTTATGAAATAGGATTTTACCTAAATGAGCACCTCATTCCATAGAAGCCTTTTAGGCGCATCAGCATATCTAAACTATACTTTCAAATACATATTTTTTTAAAGTATGTGAAATGCTATATTTACAATCAATACCGCATACTGGTAATTGGTCAAACCGGTCGCTTAGTGTATACAGATAATGTCATGTGATAAACCTGTGGCTTATTTTGTATGTACTCTGACGACGGGTCACCCTTATTCTTGAGTCGATCACAAATACCTTTGGTGAAAATTGGTATCTTATTCTTGATTCAGTGAAAAATGTGTTCCGTATGGTGAAGTGGTGTCTTGTATTTCCTGCAGGCTCCTTGACAGCACTGAAGCACCACAAAGATGATGTCCAGATGGTGAAGACAGGGATGGAGTGTGGCCTCTCTGTGGATCAGGACATAGAGTTCAGACCGGGAGATGAAATGGTGTGCTACGAAGACACTGAGACTCGGCAAACAATTTCCTGGGATCCAGGATTTTAGGACATGTTATGGATATTGGCCTCATCAGGTGAAAAATCCATGATCTGAATTTAAAGAGTATTATTTATACTAGAGCCGGTTGAGCATTCCAATACTTTGTATTTACATGTAAAATTGTGAATGACATGACTAATTGAATTTGAGGTATTGTACTGCTCTACTGGATGTAATAAAATTGTTTCCAGGATTATTTATTGTCATAAAGCCGCTGCAGGAATAGATATGTGTTCTACAATTTTACAGATTTTCTTTGTTTTGGGCTCACTGATTTTGAGCTAATATTCTATAAGAGGAACAGGAGCTCAAGCAGTAGAATATGTGAGGTGATGGTACTCAGCTCCGGTGAGCTCCTGCCCAAGCCAAGCACTGCATATAGAGCACATCATTTTATATTCCAAGAGACAAGTGTAATGCTGTATTACAATCAATTTTGTATTAATAATTATGTGCATATCATTTTCAAGCTAATAAATATGCTCTTACGTTGAACAGTTATGCACACACTACCTGGAGTAGGGCCCCACTCCAATCCCATCTCTCACTCATCTGTGCATTGCCCTGATGCCTTTAGTTCCTGGCCAGTTTTTTAGCTCCTAAAAGAAATACACAACTGTGGAGTCAACATGGGCCAGCATCCCTGTGGAACGCTTTAGACATCTTGTAGAGTCCATGCCCTGACAAATTAAGGCTGTTCTGAGGGCAAAAGGGGGTACGATTCAATATTAGGAAGGTGTTCCTAATTTTTGGTATACTCAGTGTATGTACACGTTTTAAATGAGAAATGTTTCTGATTTGTGTACTGCACTTATGACCTGTACACAAGATTATGTTAGGAATCCAATTTGCCCACTATATACACTCAACCTTTGTCTGGTTACATAAAAAGGCAGCAGAATACTTGGCATGGCAACACAAAGTATTCCAAGTCACAAGCCACTTTGATTTGATTTATTAGGATCCCCATTAGCCAACACCTTTTATATATATTTTTTATTTATTTATTTAACCTTTATTTAACTAGGCAAGTCAGTTAAGAACAAATTCTTATTTACAATGATGGCCTACCAAAAGGCAAAAGACCTCCTGCGGGAACGGGGGCTGGGATTAAAAATAAAATACAAATATAGGACAAAACACACATCATGACAAGAGAGACAACACTACATAAAGAGAGACCTAAGATGACAACATAGCATGGCAGCAACACATGACAATACAGCATGGTAGCAGCTCAACATGGTACAAACATTACTAGGCACAGACAACAGCAAGAAGGTAGAGACAACAATACATCACGTGAAGCAGCCACAACTGTCAGTAAGAGTGTCCATGATTGAGTCTTTGAATGAAGAGATGGAGATAAAACTGTCCAGTTTGAGTGTTTTTTGCAGCTTGTTCCAGTGGCTAGCTGCAGGGAACTGAAAAGAGGAGTGACCCATGGATGTGTGTGCTTTGGGGACCTTTAACAGAATGTGACTGGCAGAACGGGTGTTGTATGTGGAGGATGAGGGCTGCAGTAGGTATCTCAGATAGGGGGGAGTGAGGCCTAAGAGGGTTTTATAAATAAGCATCAATCAGTGGGTCTTGCAACGGGTATACAGAGATTACCGGTTTACAGAGGATTATAGAGTGAATGATGTGTCCAATAAGGAGCATTGGTGGCAAATCTGATGGCCGAATGGTAAAGAACATCTAGCCGCTCGAGAGCACCCTTACTTGCCTATAAATTACGTCTCCGTAATCTAGCATGGGTAGGATGGTCATCTGAATCAGGGTTAGTTTGGCAGCTGGGGTGAAAGAGGAAACCAAGTCTAGATTTAACCATAGCCTGCAGCTTTGATATGTGCTGAGAGAAGGACAGTGTACCGTTTAGCCATACTCCCAAGTACTTGTATGAGGTGACTACCTCAAGCTCCAAACCCTCAGAGGTAGTAATCACACCGGTGGGGAGAGGGGCATTCTTCTTACCAAACCACATTACCTTTGTTTTGGAGGTGTTCAGAACAAGGTTAAGGGCAGAGAAAGCTTGTTGGACATTAAGAAAGCTTTGTTGTAGAGCGTTTAACACAAAATCCAGGGAGGGGCCAGCTGAGTATAGGACTATCATCTGTATATAAATGGATGAGAGAGCTTCCTACTGCCTGAGCTATGTTGTTGATGTAAATTGAGAAGAGCGTGGGGCCTAGGATCAAGCCTTGTGGTACTCCCTTGGTGACAGGCAGTGGCTGAGACAGCAGATGTTCTGACTTTATACACTGCACTCTTTGAGAGAGGTAGTTAGCAAACCAGGCCAAAGACCCTTCAGAGACACCAATACTCCTTAGCCGGCACACAAGAATGGAATGGTCTACCGTATCAAAAGCTTTTGCAAAATCAAAAAAATTAGCAGCACAACATTGCTTAGAATCAAGGGCAATGGTGACATTATTTAGGACCTTTAAGGTTGCAGTGACACATCCATAACCTGAGCGGAAACCAGATTGCATACCAGAGAGAATACTATAGACATCAAGAAAGCCAGTCAGTTGATTATTGACAAGTTTTTCCAACACTTTTGATTAACAGGGCAAAATAGAAATTGGCCTATAACAGGATCAGCTTGATCTCCACACGCCGTGGGTGCCTTCCAAGCAATGGGAACCTCCCCAGAGAGGAGAGACAGGGTAAAAAGGTCAGATAGGCTTGGCGATGATAGGGGCAGCAACCTTAAAGAAGAAAGGGTCCAAACAATCTGAACCAGATGGTTTTTTGGGGTCAAGTTTAAGGAGCTCCTTTAGCACCTCGGACTCAGTGACCGCCTGCAGGGAGAAACTTTGTAGCCGGGCAGGGGAAAAAGAGGGAGGCGCATCGGGGCTAGTCGCATTAGAAGGGGTGGGAGATGAGGAAATGTTGGACGGGCAAGGAGGCATGGCTGAGTCAAATAGGAATGCTGACTTAATGAAGTGGTGATTAAAGAGCTCAGCCGTGTGCTCCTTGTCAGAAACAACCACATCATCAACATTAAGGGACATGGGCAGCTGTGAGGAGGAGGGTTTATTCTCCAGGTCTTTAACCGTTTTCCAGAACTTCTTGGGGTTAGACCAACTGAGAGAGAACTGCTCCTTAAAGTAACTAACTTTGGACTTCCGGATAGCCTGAGTGCACTTATTTCTCATTTGCCTGAACGAGAGCCAGTCAGCCTGAGTATGCGTGTGCCAATTCTTTCGCCAAATAGAATTATTGAGGTGGAGTAACTCTGCCAGATCACTGTCGAACCAGGGGCTGAACCTGTTTTTAATTCTCATTTTCTTTATGGGGGCGTGTTTGTTAACCATACCACTAAAAATATAAAAAAAGAAGGTCCAAGCGTCTTCGACAGAGGGATCAAGCTGATTCTATACCAATTTACAGAGGCCAGGTCATGAAGGAAGGCTTGCTCATTAAAGTTTTTTAGCAAGTGTCTGACAAATCAGGACAGGTCATTTCACTGAGCAGCCATTACTGTAAAACAGTGATCACTAAGGTCATTGCAGAAAATGGCGACAGCTAGTCTTACTGGGGTCCGACACATTACGAAAAAGACATTACAGACAAAATGCTTTACAATTTACATACATTTAAAAAAACATGTATTTCAGGGTGTTTTGGGTTTGATTAATGTTGCAGTTTTACATTGAAGGCATTGGCATCAGTACTTTTATTTATTTATCAGTTACACATACATGTCAGTACATACACACAACAAGTAGGTCACATGGGGGAGAGTCGTGCTGTGAGGTGTTGCTTTATTTGTTTTTTAAAACCAGGTTTGCTGTTTACTTAAGCTATATGAGATGGAGTTCCATGCACTCATGGGTCTGTATAATACTGTACGTTTCCTTGAATTTGTGTTGGACCTGGGGACTGTGAAAAGAAGAAGTGATGCAGTCAGTCTTCCTCAACTCTTAGCCAAGAGAGACTGGTATGCTTAGTATGAATATTAGCCCTCTGATTACAATGAAGAGCAAGACGTATCGCTTTGTTCTGGGCCAGCTGCATCTTAACTAGGTCTTTCTTTACAGCACTTGACCAAATGACTGGACAATAATCAAGATACAATTAAATTAGAGCCTGTAGGACTTGCTTTGAGGATCAATGAGGCATCTGGGTGGCTCCAACAAAGGGAACATAATCCAACCCTGGGTTTTGACACCCTCTCCCAAGCTTTACAACTTGCCCCTACTGTGGTATAACTTGCCCCTCCACGATTGGGATCTTAAGTCACCTCCTTATCATTAAGAAGTGAGCTTTGATTCATTGCTAGTCCAATACGTCTGCGTGAATCCAACATGACCTTCCACTGGCTCACTGCATTTGTGATGCACATTGGGATGTTCCGGTTCACTCTTATCCTGTTCGGGTTGAGCTGGCACATTGCTTCTTCCAGACAAACATGCCCACCATCCTGGCTGTCTGCCCTGGAGTTGCCGTATATGTTGACCTGGTGACAGTATGGAGAGGATGCAACCACACATGACAAGCACATAAGGCAGGTGTTCACTACAATGAACCAACACAACCTGACAAGAAATGCCATCAACTTAGTGGGCCTTCACATGTCATTCGAATTGCATCTCTCCAATGTCAATGCCTTCCTGAATCTCCTAGAACTGTCCTTGATAAGCTCACTTCACCATCAGTCCTCCCATCAGGCAGTTACTAGAGACAGAGACACCATGGAACTGGACTGCCACATGTCAGGAGGCCTGCTCCTAGATACCACCAAGATGTCATCCATATAATGCAAACATGTACTGGCTATCCTTCTGCACTCTAACAGAGAAAAACGCACTACAGAGATCTATTACAGAAAATAATTCTGTCTCCGGGTGAACTGATGACAGGATGGTAACTGGGTTGGGTACCACGGGATAAACTGGGATTACCACATAATTTACAGCTCTCAGGTCCTGAACCAGGCGCCACTCATTTCTCTCCGGTTTCTTAACAGGAAAAATGGGTGCATTGCAAACAGTTTACCCACTGCCAGCAGTGATTGAATAATCGGTCAAATCCCTTCTGTTGCCTCTGGCTTAATAGGAGTTTATTTTTGTGATCAACATTAATTACAACTGGGCTGGCACTATCAGTCCATTGCCATTGGAATATTCTGTCCATAAGATTTCTGGCACCTGAGACAGAATAGACTGGGAGGCAGTGTCAGAACCTCACTCCTGGGGGAGTGGTTCAATTTGCCTACTTACACATTGGTTCAAGACCTCATCATTTGGGATGTCAACGAAAACTCCATCAGCGGTACAATAAATTGTAGCATTAAGTTTAGTCAACAAGTCTCTACCTAACAAGTTAAACGGTTGAGTAGGTGAATACAGAAAATCATGTTCAACATTCAGTGGTCCTATTGAACAGGGCATGGGTTTTGTTTCAAAATGTATTACTGGAGAGGAGGAAATACCATAAGCATTTCTAGTTTTATTAGTTAGAGGTAGGTCAAGTCCAGTTCCACCAAAAGTGGATGCAGTGGCTCCCGTATCTACCAACATAGGAATTTATTTTCCCTGTATTTTTACCATAATGTTTGGGTCAGATTGGTCTACTTTAACCTGTGGATATTGTTGTGTTAAGGATGTTGTTTCCCCTGAGGGGCATCCCTATTGTGGCTGGTCATTCCTTTAATTCTTGACGAAGGCTCTGATTAACGTGTCGATTATATTGAGTAGGTGAATACAGAAAATCATGTTCACCGGTAGGCCTTCTTGGGGTTAGACCAACTGAGAGAGAACTGCTCCTTAAAGTAACTAACTGCGTGGCAGTTGGAAGCTGTTTTAAAAGCATAGATCTTAAAATGCACCAATCTTTGTCTGAGACTTTATTTACATGCAGGCTATCCAATTCCTGTTAATATACTGTTCCAACAGTATTTTTCACGTGATTGTAGGTAAACCAATCAAATCAAATCAAATTGTATTTGCCACATGCGCCGAATACAACAGGTGTAGACCTTACAGTGAAATGCTTACAAGCCCTTAACCAACAATGCAGTTTTAAGAAAAATAAGTGTTAAGTAAAAAATAGATCAGTAAAAAATAAAAAAAAAGAGCAGCAGTAAAATAAAATAACAGTAGGGAGGCTATATACGGGGGGTACCGGCACAGAGCCAATGGGCGGGGGCACAGGCCAGTCGAGGCAACTGAGGCAATATGCACATGTGGGTAGAGTTAAAGTGACCATGCATAGATAATAAACAGAGAGTAGCAGCAGCGTAAAAGAGGGGGTGGAGTGGGGTGGGGTGGGGGGGACAATACAAATAGTCCGGGTAGCCATGATTAGCTGTTCAGGAGTCTTATGGCTTGGGGGTAGAAGCTGTTAAGAAGCCTTTTCGACCTAGACTTGGCGCTCCGGTACTACTTGCCGTGCGGTAGCAGAGAGAACAGTCTATGATTAGGGTGGCTGGAGTCTTTGACAATTTGTAGGGCCTTCCTCTGACACCGCCTGGTATAGAGGTCCTGGATGGCAGGAAGCTTGGCCCCAAAGATGCACTGGGCTGTACGCACTACCCTCTGTAGTGCCTTGCGGTCGGACGCCAAGCAGTTGCCATACCAGGCGGTGATGCAACCAGTCAGGATGCTCTCGATGGTGCATCTGTAGAACTTTATGAGGATCTGAGGACCCATGCCAAATCTTTTCAGTCTCCTGAGGGGGAATAGGCTTTATCGTGCCCTCTTCACGACTGTCTTGGTGTGTTTGGACCATGATAGTTTGTTGGTGATGTGGACACCAAGGAACTTGAAGCTCTCAACCTGTTCCACTACAGCCCCGTCGATGAGAATGGGGGCGTGCTCAGTCCTCTTTTTTCTGTAGTCCACAATCATCTCCTTTGTCTTGATCACGTTGAGGGAGAGGTTGTTATCCTGGCACCACACGGCCAGGTCTCTGACCTCCTCCCTATAGGCTGTCTCATCGTTGTCGGTGATCAGGCCTACCACTGTTGTGTCGTCGGCAAACTTAATGATGGTGTTGGAGTCGTGCCTGGCAATGCAGTCATGGGTGAACAGGGAGTACAGGAGGAGACTGAGCATGCACCCCTGAGGGGCCCCCGTATTGAGGATCAGCGTGGCAGATGTGTTGTTACCTACCCTTACCACCTGGGGCGGCCCGTCAGGAAGTCCAGGATCCAGTTGCAGAGGGAGGTGTTTAGTCCCTGGGTCCTCAGCTTAGTGATGAGCTTTGAGGGCACTATGGTGTTGAACTCTGAGCTGTAGTCAATGAATAGCATTCTCACGTAGGTGTTCCTCTTATCCAGGTGGGAAAGGGCAGTGTGGAGTGCAATAGAGATTGCATCATCTGTGGATCTGTTGGGGCGGTATGCAAATTGGAGTGGGTCTAGGGTTTCTGGGATAATGGTAATCTTAGAGTTCTTGGGCACAGGGACTATGGTGGTCTGCTTGAAACATGTTGGTATTACAGACTCAGTCAGGAACATGTTGAAAATGTCAGTGAAGACACTTGCCATTTGGTCAGCGCATGCTCGCAGTACACGTCCTGGTAACCCATCTAGCCCTGCGGCCTTGAGAATTTTGACCTGCTTAAAATTCTTACTCACATCTGCTACGGAGAGCGTGATCACATAGTCATCCAGAACAGCTGATGCTCTCATGCATGCTTCAGTGTTGCTTGCCTCGAAGCGAGCATAGAAGTGATTTAGCTCGTCTCTGCTCGTGTCACTGGGCAGCTCGCGGCTGTGCTTCCCTTTGTAGTCTTTAATAGTTTGCAAGCCCTGCCACATCCGACGAGCATCGGAGCCGCTGTAGTACAATTCAATATAAGTCCTGTATTGACTCTTTGCCTGTTTGATGGTTCGTCGGAGGGATTTCTTATAATCGTCCGGGTAAAAGTCCCGCTCCTTGAAAGCGGCAGCTCTACCCTTTAGCTCAGTGCGGATGTTGCCTGTAATCCATGGCTTCTGGTTGGGGTATGTACGTACGGCCACTGTGGGGACGACGTCATCTATGCACTTATTGATGAAGCCAGTGACTGATGTGGTGTACTCCTCAATGCCATCGGAAGAATCCCGGAACATATTCCAGTCTGTGCTAGCAAAACAGTCCTGTAGCTTAGCATCTGCGTCATCTGACCACTTCCTTATTAACCAAGTCACTGGTGCTTCCTGCTTTAGTTTTTGCTCATTAGCAGGAATCAGGAGGATATAATTATGGTCAGATTTGCCAAATGGAGGGCGAGGGAGAGCTTTGTATGCGTCTCTGTGTGTGGAGTAAAGGTGGTCTAGAGTTTTTTTCCTTTGGTTGCACATTTAACATAGATGCAAAATCTATTGGACCCCAAATCTTTTTATTTTAATGTCTGAGCCCACTTGATTTCCTTAGAGCCAATTACAATAGCCACAACATAAAAACACTTGTAACTGGTGGTCCTCTGTAGCTCAGCTGGTAGAGAACAGTGCTTGTAATGCCAGGGTAGTGGGTTTGATCCCCGGGACCACCCATACACAAAAATGTATGCACGCATGACTGTAAGTCGCTTTGGATAAAAGCGTCTGCTAAATGGCATATTATTTATTATATTATAACTGTATTCATTTTTGTCAGGCAGGACCATACAGCACTGAAAGAGAGCACATTTGACTTGGGAAGTTGTCTATTGAACAGCTGTCAAAAAGTTAAGTTTACATTCATCATACATATTCATAGTTGATATTTCCGCATATTGTATCTTTGTGTTTACAGGTCTATATATCCATGCTTTAAGATATACTTTTTTTGTGATTAAATGTTTATTGAGTTCACACAACAACAACAACAAATAATTTATAAAAAATAAAAAAGAACATCAACAAAACAAAAGAGACATAACACACAGCCAACACCACACAATGTTATACATGCAGCTCCAGGCCATGAAAAATCACAGAAGTAAAATACAATTGAATGTACAAATCTGGTCAAGCCTCCCACCCACCTCCTGCCAACAGCCCGTAGCAAACTTCTCAAATAGTAGAGATAGTCAAAAACAAACAAAAAAAGGGAAGAAAATAGAGGTAAGTAAGCCTACCAGTGGTCCCTTATGACGGAGGATATCTCTGCCCAAGCCTGCACTGTGGACGGCCTCGTCCGATTAAGTTTTGCTGTTGTGCATTCCAAATTAACATTATTCTGCAAAACATTAGTCCAGTAAATTTCAAGAGCCAGCCCCGAATTCCACCATACTGCAAAATGGTTTTCTTTGAATAAGTGTCAAAGATAAAGATGAAGCATCATTCTGCAGGCACAGACAAGGACCTGGGATCACCAATCTGGACAGCACCGAGCATATGTCACTCCAAAATGTGTGTATAATTGAACAATCTCAGAACATATGCGTAACAGTACCCACATTATTGTTCGTACAGAGTGTGCAGTATGGATTTGTTATTATTTTAATCAGAAAACGTTTATATGGAGTTGCATATGCTCTGTGAATGAATTTGAAGTGAATGAGCTGATGGCTAAAATTCTTAGATGCCTTGCTCAGATTTGACCATGTCCTATCCCAATCAGGGGTTGATCCCATCCTCTCCAACTCTGTCTCCCATACAACCTCCAGGGGTCATTTCTTATAAGTCTTCCCTGTAAGTGTGCCGTTTATCTCTGCTGCTAGCCCTCTAGAACTCCTATCTGGACCTATCCAGCCTGCCATTGGTGTTCTGACAATGGCAAATTCCAGGGTACACCATAAGCTTTCATTGCTGACCTTAACTGCAGATACAGAAAGTATGAGGATCCTGGCAGGGAATAGTCGTCTTTAATATCCTGAAATGTGCGCAAGCCAATCTCACTATAAATGTCCTTCAAAACATAAACACCCTTTGAAGACAATGAGGCATGTGTGAAAGGATGTCCACCTGTCAATAAATGGAAATGTTTCCATATTGGATATAACTGACGGAATTTTGTCTGATGACCTATGATCTATCAACCCCAGCAAATACTAACTCTTCTAGTCTATGGGGTTTAACCAGAGCAGATTCAATAGCTCTCCAAGGTAAAACTGATTGACGATCCATCCACACTCGTAATGCTCTTGTTTGAAAAGCCCAATAATAGAAATTGAGATTCGGAATCCTCCTGTGCATTTAGCACGCAGCGTAGTGAGTTTGACAACAAAAGGATCATAAAGAATAAAAAGATAACCCGGGGCAAGATATTCATTTTCACTGTGGTAACTCTGCCCTGTAACGATATAGTTAGATTAGACCACCTCTGCAAATCCTCCTTCATTTTTTGCAAAAGGCCACAGAAGTTGTCCCTAACAATTTTCTGCAGAGTAGGATGTATTTTAACCCCCAAATAAGTAAAGCTGGTGCTTATTGGTACTAAGGCACTGCATCGCAGTGCTAACTGTGCCACTAGAGATCCTGGTTCGAATCCAGGCTCTGTCGCAGCCGGCCGCGACCGGGAGACTCATGGGCGGCGCATAATTGGCCCAGCATCGTCCAGGGTAGGGGAGGGAATGGCCGGCAGGGATGTAGCTCAGTTGATAGAGCATGGCGTTTGCAACGCCAGGGTTGTGGGTTTGATTCAATAATTGCTCAATACCCTTGAGCAAGGCACTTAACCCTAATTGCTCCTGTAAGTCGCTCTGGATAAGAGCGTCTGCTAAATGACTAAAATGTAAATGTAAATGATTCCCACGGGGGGCCAGTATAAAAATAAAAAAAATGTATTCACTAACTGTAAGTCGCTCTGGATAAGAGCGTCTGCTAAATGACTAAAATGTCAATGTAAATGTAAAGAAGGTAACTGAGCATTCTTAGCTGCTTAATTTAGAGGAAATAACATAGATTTTGGTCAACAACAAAAAGAATCCACCCAGCTCTTTAGACTCATCAAACAACTCATGTACATGAGAGAGAGAGGACCCAACATTGAAGAGGAACAGAAGGATGTCGTCTGCATAAAGTGAGATATAGTGTGTAGACTCATGAATTGCAATTGGAGAGATAGTCATACTTTCTCTGACAGCCTGTGCAAGGGGCTCTAGTGACAGAGCAAAAAGCAGTGGGGACATAGGACAACCTTGTTTAGATTGGCGTTGTAATGGAAATGGGGACAATTGACAGGTGCCAGTTGTCACTGAAGCAGTAGGGCTGTTATATGTTTTTATCATAGTGATGAAATTAGGGCCGAACCCAAACTGCTCCAAAACCACCCATAAATATCCCCATTCTAACCGATCAAATGCCTTTTCAGCATCAAGTGACAAAACAGCGCAGTCATGAGGTAAATTGTCAGCAATGTCAATAACATGCAGTAACCTGCGTACATTATCTGCAGGCAATCTCCCTTTAACAAAGCCAATTTGGTCATGGTGTATTAACTTACACACCAAGAGATCAATACGCATGGCCAATACTGTTGCATACAACTTTGCATCAAGGCAGTAACTACAACATTCAATCAGGTCTTTTCCCTTCTTCAGTAACGGAGTAATTCATGCAATGTTCTGGTCTCTATAGAGTGATATTTAGCGTATATTTTGTACAGTGTGTGAGTGCAGAGTTGGATGGTGAGCCGTGCATTGCATGACGTGCAATTTTGTTATGTTTTTATCAGAATATATCTCCATGACTGGTGCTACAAGTTGGAGTCCATGTCGATGATTGTACACAGCGCAAGAAGAGTACTGTTACACAAGCAAGGTCTACTAGGTCTGTCCCCATTAAAAATAATTGTTCTGTTTAGTTCAGTGCATAATAAATTCAGCTTTGTTTACATTGAATTCCCCTCTCAATGCTAGTTTATTTTACCTCTCTTCTGAGAATACATTAATCTGCTCTTTCTCCAACGAGTCAACCTCCTCCTTAATCTTTGTGTATCGCTTATTTGTGGCAGAGTTTAATGTAGAAGAAAATACATTTAGTTGCTTCCCATAATGTCTGGGGACTCTCACACTGCTCCCTATTGATTACCAAAAATTCCTCCAGCTGTTGATTAATCTGCATAGTAAATCCTGGGTTAAACAACAAAGAATGATTGAAAATCCATCTATGAACTCAAGGATACTAATTAAAAAGGGGTTATTATGCACATCACAGGAGAGTGATCAGATATAAAAATGGGCAACATCTCCTATGTTGATATATTTTTTATCAGTGTAGGTGTGACAAAAATATATTCAATTCTAGAATATGATCTATGTCGAGCAGAGTAAAACGAGTAAGCTTTCACCTGGTCATTAGGACTCCGCCATAGGTCTATTAAATTCAGTTCTGTAATAAATGTTCTCAGGACAAGGGAAGACGCAGGAAGAGAATCCTGACTACTTGAGGATCTTTCTGACGTTGGGTTAATCGTTGCATTAAAATCTCCCCCCACAATGAGATGACCATCATGGTACTGTAGCAAAGAGTCGCTGATGGAAGCCAAGAACATGTTATCATATTCACTTGGGCCGTAAATTGAAACTAAAATAAGTTTTGCATGATTCACGGTCACCTATACGTAAACAAATCGCCCACAAGAATCATTCCCTGAGAGCTCGACAGAGATCTGGAGTTTTCTATCCATCAAATTCAGTACTGCCTTTTGACTTATTTGCAGCACATGAATGGGCAATTACTTCATAGCGTATGTTTTGGAATCTGTGCACATCTTTATCCAGCAAATGAGTTTCCTGAATCAATGCAATGGATACTTGCTTGCGGTGTAGATATTCGAAACATCATGTTTGATTGGTGCATTCAAACCCATTCAATTAAAGCTCATCACATTCAAATCAGTCATTGGGATATGTACAGTAGATTGACATCAGTGAGTAGCGGGCATGGCTGTGAAAGTGGAACAGTAGCTGACCAAAAAGATATCAAAACAAAAATACGCATGAACTGTAATGACTAACATAGGCATGAAGTGTTGACAAAAACAACTATATACAACAAAAAGTGCAAACTGCCAGGGTAGGTTCCCAAAGGTTAGCAAAACGCAAAATGAACTCAGAGTTGTGGCTTTTCTTTAAGATATCCTAATGTTGTTTGTTTCTGTATGTAGGGCAGACAATTGGCTACATGTATTCAACATTTTCGCAATATCAGAGCTTGCAAAATTGGGTTACATGAGCTTATGTGGCCCACCCCCCTCCAGCCAGGCATTATTCTGCACTGTTAGAGTTAAGGGTGTGTGTCACAATATCTATCAATTTAACCACATTTGCAGTAAAATATTTTGCAGTAAAGTATGTTGAGTTTTGGCCACGAGAGAAGAATGCAATAATTCGCACAATCATCCTAAAATCTCATAAGAAATGAAGTGATGTTTATTTTTTATAGTACCCTAATGTTATACTATGCTATTATATTTTGGTTCTGTTATGTTGAACACTCATTATGTGATCATGCTTTGATCTAACTTTATTAAACGAGCACAATTCACCAGAGTAGCCTGTTCTCTATGAGTAGAGCAGACTGTGCGTAAAGTAGAGAATCCCACACGTGCAGAAGATTCGGGCCCTTTAGTTATGGGGAAGAAAGGTCTGGAAGCCACTCCAAACAGAAAAAGAGGCAATTTCAATTTCACTTTGCTTAAACCTTTTTTACTATCATTTTCAATTAGCCATTTTCCCTTTACAATTACCTTTATTAATTTCCACTTAATTCATTGTGGTGCAAATCATGCACACTGTTCTGAAAATATTAAAGCATTGATCATTTTCGCATTTACATTGAGCATTTAAGCATTGCATTTTCGATCTGGCACTTATCATCCTCTATAGAAATGTGTCTTAAAATAAAAAAATTATAATACTCAATTATTGTTCAATTCCAGTGTACAGGTCATGCACAGATTATTATGCTGTTGAAAGATAACACAAGTAAAGGCAACAAATACAAACAGGAAAAAACAACAACATAGACTGACAAAAGCAAAACACAACACACACAAAATGGGTAAGATGTACAGTTTCATTCCAGTTGACCTTCAAGGGTTCTCTCCATGAAGAGGAAGAGGTCATTGATCAGACACAAGCCCTAATCCCACTGATTCTCCATGTTCTCAATGAGTAGTGATCATTTGTCCACAAATTGTTCTTGCTTTAACCTTAATTGAAATGTTATTTTTTCCATTATGTAAATTCTTATAAATGACATCCACTCCTCCTCTGTTGGAGGTTCTTTCTCGAGCCATCTTTCTGTTATTGCTTTATTAGCAGTAATGAGAAGTATGTGTAACAAATTCCATTCCATCCTATCTAGCACCATGTCCAACTTGTCTCTAAGAATGGCTAACATATCATCTCTGGGCAATTGAAAACGAAACACCTTATCAATCATATTGAAAACTCAAATAATTAATTCTGAATGAAAATTCAGACAATGTTTGGCTAACCTTACCTTTTCAATCCAGTTTGACAGTCTCTGTTAAACCAATGCCAGAAGGGCTAGACCATTTTTTAGTTGGGTGGTCTTGACACACCAAAAATATTTTCTTAATATAAAAGAAATTAATGAAAAAAGTGACATGGCCGGGGGGTCATGGGGTTGTTAAGATTTTTGCACCATTTTTTTGTAATAGTAATCTATAATGAGCTTTTGGCTGATGAATGGGCAACGGCCGGCCCGGTTTTCTGATAGGCTGAGCTGAGGTCATGCGGCATCAGCAAAGAGACCTGCTCCGACTGTCATCAGTTAGACATAGACAAATTTGCCTAAATAAATTCAGGAGTAATTATTTGCTTAACAAGTCACATAATAAGTTGCATGGATTCACTCTGTGTGCAATAATAGTGTTTAACATGATTTTTGAATGACTACCTCATCTCTGTACCCCACACATACAATTATCTGTAAGGTCCCTCAGTCGAGCAGTGAATATCAAACCGATTTAAATCACAAAGACCAGGGAGGTTTTCCAATGTCTCGCAAAGAAGGGCACCTATTGGTAGATGGGTAAAAAAAAAAGAAGACATTGGACCTATCACTTCAGAATGACCATTCTGCCCACGACAGAGAAGCTGAAGGTGCTCCTGGCTCAGAGATTTCCATATCAAGTTTCTGAAGGAGTACGCGTCATTGGAGGAACCAAAGATATGAGAGCACAGAGGATGATGCTCTAGAACAGTTCAGATAGTCCCAGTTTGAGAATGTTTAACACAGCATAAAAAAAACAGCATTTACAGAGGTATCGATTAACGCTAACGTAAAGTAAAAAAGTAACCCCTTTTTTCCTCTGCTGGTGTAACCTATGATTGCTTGAAGTTTTTATCTGATTTTAGGAACATTACTTGTGTTTAAGAGACATTGTGCCTTTGTCAGACAAGAGGTAAAGGTGTGGGGAATCTGCAGTTGCTACATACATTTTAGGACTTGTAAATTAAATTGTAAATCGATGTACCCATTGATTCTTGAAGAATACATCTTATAAATGCCTCATAAGCTGTCGTACCCCATCAGAACCCAAAATATAAGCTTTGTAAATGTAAACAATATAGCCTTAACACGGTTAAAACTGTGTAATGTTGATATCATGGATGCATCCATAGCTCTGGCTATGAATTTGGTTATAATTCTCCAGTCCCATCCCTCAGGTTTTTATTGGAACGGGCAGGGAGGACGTTTTATTGCAACTACTGCTGATTGCCCCTTTAACACTAAAGCAATGTAAATTGTGAAATACGCGAAGGTTCTCCATTATAAGGGATGCACTGGGGGAATGGGACACAATGTTCTGGTTTAAAAATATATACATTGTTGTTTTTGTGCCCGGGAAGTTATTTACACTGTGTTGTATTTTCTATCTGTCTTGAGGCTTTTGTGTCTCCTTAGAGGCATTTAGTGTTAGAGATCTAGACAATGGGGCACTGTAAGTGCAAATATTATCTTGGAACCAGCTGTACCTTTCCATGTGCCAAATGGAACTGGAAAACAGAGATTGTTTATGTAGGTCATGGACTCCGGTCAATGAGTATTGCTACATCAGCTCTTTCTGATCCGAAAAACAGCAGGGAGGGATTCTCCTAACCATTTATAACATAACATCCTATCAGTCCAAGTCATAAAGCTTTGAGCCTGCATAGCTCCCTGTTGGGCACATGTTTACCCATACAGTACCTATCTAGCATGACAGATGCACTTGGAGAGGGGTTTTTTGGGGGGTGAATGTCTGTACTCTCGGGTGCCTAGTTACAGTATTATGTGGTTGTTATGGAAAGAAATGCAATTGTTTGTGTGCTACTCTTAAATGATTTCAAAGGTCAAACCAAGGGAATTGTAGGTTCTGGTAATTCTGTATATCGGCATGTCCCCTTATTAGGCTATTTATTGCATAGATTGTTTACGCTTTTTACTGACAGTGGCTTTAAGTCTATCATTCACATTTGTATCACAACTGGGAATGAGAAAGGGAGTACGGTTACATCTCAGATGATTTCCCGAGTGGCGCAGTGGTCAAAGGCACTGCATCGCAGTGCTAGCTGTGCCACTAGAGATCCTGGTCCGAATCCAGGCTCTGTCGTAGCCGGCCGCGACCGGGAGACCCATGGGGCGGCGCACAATTGGCCCAGCGTCGTCCAGGGTAGGGGAGGGAATGGCCGGGAGGGATGTAGCTCAGTTGGTAGAGCATGGCATTTGCAACGCCAGGGTTGTGGGTTCGATTCCCACGGGGGGCCAGTATGAAAAATAAAAATAAAATAATGTATGCACTCACTAACTGTAAGTCGCTCTGGATAAGAGTGTCTGCTAAATGACTAAAAATGTAAATATCTCTCTGAGCATGGTGAAGTTTTTAATTACACTTTGGATGGTGTATCAATACACCCAGTCACTTCAAAGATACAGGCGTCCTTCCTAACTCAGTTGCCGGAGAGGAAGAAAACCACTCAGGGATTTCACCATGAGGCCAATAGTGACTTTAAAACAGTTACATAGTTTAATGGTTGTGATAGAAGAATACTGAGGATGGATCAACAACATTGTAGTTACTCCACAATACTAACCTAAATGACAGATTGAAAAGAAGGAAGCCTGTACATAGTAAAAATATTCCAAAACACGCATTATTACAAAACTGCAAAAACATGTGGCAAAGAAATGAACTTTATTTATATCCTGAATAAAAAAAGCGTTATGTTTGGTGCAAATCCAACACAACACTGAGTACCACTCTTCATATTTTCAAGCATGGTGGTGGCTGCATCATGTTATGGGTATGCTCGTCACCGGCAAGGACTAGTCTTACAGTGCATTTAAAAACATTAACATGTAGTGTGCGTGTGTGTGCATCTATCAGTTACACATACACACAACAAGTAGGTCACATGGGGAGATGCGTTGTGCTGTGAGGTGTTGCTTTAAAATGGTATGGTTCAAGAAATAAATTGTTTAATCTAACATGTCTAAGCAGGAATGCATGATTCAAGATATTTTGATGTGCAACATAAACCAGTGATTGTCATGAATTTTACTATTGTTGCAATATTTTACTGTTAAAATAGGGTTTATTAATTTGGGCCTAATTCACCACCTGAGGAAGAGGTGAGCTAAATCGCTAACTCTAAATATAGCCTAATATTGCTGATAGTTAGCCGTGTAATTGATATCTAACAGTCGATTTAAATGTATAGGCCAATGCACTCACCGTGAATGGCCATGAATCCATAACTCAATAGTTCAAAATATAAAATGTAGACCTACAGAAAGCTGGGACTCTTTTCTTTAACAGTAACAACAGTGGTTGCTTTCAAAATGGTGTTTTCCCCGTGATTGTAATGCACAATCAGAAAGCATCTTTCTCTCCTGCTACTCAGAGCACAGAAAGGAGAGAGTGAAAGTGCACTGTAAACAGCAGAAATACTGTGGGGGCCATACTTGTGAACTTTTGCTTGGACAATGGTTTAAACCATTGGTCTAAACTGGCTAGCTGCTAGCTTTTCTCATAGGAAAAACCTGGCCAAATTAGCCATGATGCTTAGGATGGCCAGCTGAGCAGAAAATTATATCCGGTAACAAAATAACGAATCAACCTATCAGAGACCTTAAATGGTAGAGCCACCATCCAATTGCATTTGTTCAACTGGTAAATTTGGCCACCAAAGGCAGATTGTTAAATCATCCAACTGCTTGGTTTAATTTGTTACCCATGGTCTAAGTGGAGTGTGCCAATATATTTTAGTATGATGCTTCCTTGACTAGGCTACTATGTGACAATAAAACATTAATATTATTATTACTGACGTCCTACAAAATTGAAAAGGGTTTTCGCATGCAAGACCAAATTACACATTTTAGCTCATCCATTTAACACACATGCATGTACTTTTAAAGAAAAAAGTAAGACGATTATATAACTTTGTATTCAGACGTTGTTAAAGTTGAAGGCGATGACTCATGGTGTTGTCAAATAGCAGCAATTTACCCACTACTTCTAGCCTGGAGTGGTGGAATGATCCACTGAAGTGATCTACTCCACGGTGTTGACATATGGGGTCTGTGAGTTTAAATCCCATTCGGGCAAGATTATTTTAAAAGGAGAAAGCCCTCCACTGCTGGTCTATGAGTGAAAAACCGCAAATGTGACAAAGTAGCAGTTTATCAAAATGCATATATAACCTTGTACAATTAAGTGTACACTTGTAATTTCACCTATATGTATTGTAGTGACACATATTTCTGTATTAGGCCTGTCCTATAGCCTGTGTTTTGGTCTGAGTGACTCCAAGAAGCTCCTTTCATTATTCATTTACTACAAGTTGCCTGCTCTTCAATTCACAATACAACCACAATTAGTGTAAGCTTAATACATATTTGAAGTGTAGGCTACACTAAAGGTTATATCAAGGAGGGCACTATCTGGTGTGAATGTGTGCAACGTTCAACCTATAGTAGGCTAGGCTTGCCTATATCAACACAATTTTGGGACACGATAGCCTAACGTCGTGTCCCAAAATTGTGTTGATATACGCTAGCCCAGCTAATAACACATCCATAACCATAAAGATAGCTCTATTATTTTATTAGGCTAGTCAGTCAATAGCATGTTACAGAATTGACAGGAAAGCACGATCAGATTTAGTGTATTTTACTGCATCGGCTTCATAAATTGTGAAGCAAGGAGGCCAGGTTGGCCTGTGAGAAAAACTAACAGCTAGCCATTTTAAACCCTCGTTTAAACCATCGGTCTAAGCATGGTTCACAATTCCATGTGGAGTCTAGACAACTGTCTGATTGACCAGGTGTACTTGTTTTGGAAGCCTTACCTATTAATTGAACCAGTTTGAATACAAAAAGACATCATCCACCCTTGGTGGACGATCAGCAGGACAATAGAATCGGAGTTGAGAACGTGAGAAGTCTTGAGGGTGCACTAAATGACAGCAATGCTGACAAAGTTTTCAAGTTTGTTTCAAAGTAATCCAACATGTAAGACTTCAACTGTAATTAAATTACATTTTATTTTTTGGGGGAATCTGGGTTGATCATTACAGTACATTTTAAAAATCAGATTACGTAATCACTGTTACATGTAATCCATTACTACCCATCCGTGGGAACTAGTCATCCACAGACCGGATTGGACCCCTCCCCGTGGGCCTGATCCAACACCTCTGATCTAACATCAAGTTGTAAAATCCTGAACTTCCCCTTTAACATATAGTACAGTCAAACTGCATATTTTGTGTTTGTCACAAATAATTCCTCTTTTCCATAATGTATTTGTGCAATAAACAGTAATACACCCACCAACCCAAATGGATCTACAGTTTATTTGTTACAAATTCTCACATTTGTCGGCAGTCCACTACGTTAATTATAAGGCATTACATTGTATTGCATCTGCGTACCATGAAATCACCTCCCTTTTCAATGTCATATAAAGGGCAGGCAAAAGGACAAGAAAGTGATTGCACTAGTTGCTGCACATTTAACGCACAGGCAATTCCCCTTTTCAATAACACTGAACCACTGGGAGTTCTAGGAATGTCAGGACAAATAAACAGACGTTTCTGACAGCCAGAGACTCCTCAATTGATTGTTGGTTCCAACATAACAATAAGGCATACAATTTTAAACGCTTCTGAACTCCCCATCCCTTAACAAAATGATAATTTTTTGACTGCAAACTACAGTACAAGAGAAAAAGAGGGGGGAAAAGTAAAATAATTATGGCATTTTGGCAAGTTGTGGGATGTTCATTCGGTCTTCTTAGACGGATGTCCCTTCCTTTGGTTGCTTGGGCTCCTCCTGGTGGAGAGAAAGTACCAAAAACAAATAGGACTTTGAATAAATCACTGTACAGAGACATACAAAGACCATCTGATAAATAGTAACGAGGGCCCTAACAAGTCTAAACCACTGCCTGGACCCCGACAACTAGGGATGGGCGTATGTACAGTATACCAAAATATCAATACTGCCCAATCCAAAACTGACATGTTCTGGTATCGATACTCTGCTCACTTTTCTCTTGATTTAAGCATTCGTGATCCAGAGCAGAGGTAACTCGGCTCATTGGCTGTATTTGCAGCTGTGCTTCTTCCGTATTCATGCATTTTTAATCCTCCCTTTTTAAACCAATGGTATCGATATCGGCAATAATAGCCTGATAAATACTTCATATCATATCAAGATTGAAATGGGCAGTAAAAATAAAGTTGTTTCATGTTGAAATTATCCAACTCTTGGGGTCGGTTTGCCGGACCCAGATTATGCCTAGTCCGGGGCCAAAAATTATTCTCAATTGAGAATCTCCATTGAAAGTACATTTTAGTCCAGGACTGGGCTTGTTCTGAATCCGGGAAAACGGCCATATGTGTCTCAATCTATTCAAGTGCTACTTTAGCCCTTCCTAATCACCTAGGGCCCGATTCCGATCCGAGTTAAGTGTGCGTAAATGGAACGCATTTCCATTTTTAGGCACTTTTATATATTCTGACCTTGAACTTAAGCATGAGAATAGCGTGAAATGGAGGTGTGTCTACAGATACGCCATATTCTGACCTTGACTTAATCCCACCACCTTTATGCGTGAGGAAAACATGAATAACGTCTAGGGGACTACTGGTTCCAAGTGGAAAAAGCATCCATAATTTTTTTCCAAATAGAAATAACACCATTCTCCATGCACTGTAATTTACATCTTGATAAGAGCTAGGTAAATGAGTTTCCATTTGGATAAGGGAGTTGTAAATATGACACTTGTTTTAGATACATTTTACCTTCTAATCGCTGGAGACAAATGTGAACAGTCATATGGCAGCAAACTGAAGCATATCAACTTTCTGTGCCATGATGTATAGCCTTTTAACTTGCAGGGCACTCTCAAATATCCTAATTATAGGATTCCCCGACTTTCTCAGTTTCCTAATTTTATCATGTTAAATATTAGCCACTATCAGTAGCAACCGTCAGCAGGCCTAATAACATATTAAACTGCCAATTTACTGTTCGTTCCGTTCAGTTGGTATAGCCTACATTATTCAATTTAATGATAGTTTTGTTTACCTTCATTTGCTTCCTCTGTAAATGGTGTCATGGCCATGTGGTTGTTGCTGAGGATCATTAGTAATAGTTGATCATATTTATCTTTTTAAAGACATAGGCTAATTAAATCGTTATGGAGCGGAGCGCAGACCAAGCAATAACAGTTTGAATCCGACGCATGGCAGGCAATAGATGAGGGTATAGCCTACTATTGTACACTATTCTCCCTATTATAATTCTATGTACACTAATCTTCAAACATTAACATGGGTTAAAGAACTGAAAATTGAAACGCCGTTTTCTTTCTTTCGTGCGTAAAGGGTCTCCAAACCCATTTATGGCTCTTAAATACTTCCCTAACCCTAAATAATCTGCAAGATCAGAGTATTTATTTATTACCAATTCGTGCTGAAACGGAGATGAATACGCATACATTTAGATTGCTTTCTTTCATTGACCCCTAATATTCTGAACCCATTCTCTCAATATATTCTATGGAGTCTGTCAACAATATTCAAACTAAAAAGGTACACTGTATTTAAAGGGATGGCATAAGATAAATGTACTGAAAACCCTGTTGAAGAAAACTCCACAAGAAAATCTGTTAGCCAGCTGAGTGGCGCAGTGGTCTAAGGCACTGCATCGCAGTGCTAACTGTGCCACTAGAGATCCTGGTTCGAATCCAGGCTCTGTCGCAGCCGGCCGCGACCGGGAGACTCATGGGCGGCGCACAATTGGCCCAGCGTCGTCCAGGGTAGGGGAGGGAATGGCCGGCAGGGATGTAGCTCAGTTGATAGAGGGTTGTGGGTTCGATTCCCATGGGGGGCCAGTATAAAAAAATATGTATTCACTAACTGTAAGTTGCTCTGGATAAGAGCGTCTGCTAAATGACTAAAATGTAAATGTAAATGGGAGGGTTTTCAGCGGTTGAATTACATTTATTCAGCGTGCGCAAGGGAACCACACCTGCAAAGCCTGTTACGCACCTTAAAAGGTACACTACATGAACAGTATGTGGACACCTGCTCGAACATTGCATTCCAAAATCATAGCCATTAATATGGAGTTGCTCCCCCCTTTGCTGCTATAACAGTCACCACTCTTCTGGGAAGGCTTTCCACTAGATGTTGGAACATTGCTGCGGGGACTTGCTTCCATTCAGCCATAAGAGCATTAGTAAGGTCGGGTACTGACGTTAGGCGATTAGGCCTGGCTCGCAGTCGGCGTTCCAATTCATCCCAAAGGTGTTTGATGGGGTTGAGGTCAGGGCTCTGTGCAGGCCAGTCAAGTTCTTCCACACCGATCTCGACAAAGCATTTCTGTATGGACCTCGCTTTGTGCATAGGGGCATTGTCATGCTGAAACAGGAAAGGGCCTTCCCCAAACTGTTGCCACAAATTGGAAGCACAGAATCGTCTAGAATGTCATTGCATGCTGTAGATTTAAGATTTCACTGGAACTAAGGGGCCTAGCCTGAACCATGAAAAACAGCCCCAGACCATTATTCCTCCTCCACCAAACTTCACAGTTGGCTCAATGCATTGGAGCCGGTAGCGTTCTCCTGGCATCCGTCAAACCCAGATTTGGCCGTCGGACTGCCAGATGGTGAAGCGGGATCATCATTCACATTTCCACTGCTCCAGAGTCCAATGGCGCCGAGCTTACCACCACTCCAGCCGACGCTTGGAATTGCGCATGGCGATCTTGATAAGAGCTGGTGATCTTAGCCTCCCGATGAACAGTTCTTGTGCTGACGTTGCTTCCACCGGTCCCATTCTGTGAGCTTATGTGGCCTACCACTTTACGGCTGAGCCGTTGTTGCTCCTAGATGTTTCCACTTCAAAATAACAGCACTTACAGTTGACCGGGGCAGCTCTAGCAGGGCAGAAATTTGACAAATTGACTTGTTGGAAAGGTGGCATCCTATGACGGTGCCACGTTGAAAGTCGCTGAGCTTTTCAGTAAGGCCATTCTACTGCCAATGTTTGTCTATGGAGATTGCATGGCTGTGTGCTCGATTTTATACACTTGTCAGCAACGTGTGTGGCTGAAATAGCGGAATCCACTAATTTGAAGGGGTGTCCACATACTTTTGTATATATAGTGTAAGTCTTTATACCAACTACTGAGAAGTGTGTAGGAAAGGCGTGCGTAAGAAATGCGTAATTTCCTAAGTCGGAATCGGGCCCCTACAGCATAGTGCATACTTCTAGGGTCTGCAGAGCATTAATAACGGTCCACTATACTCTGTTGAATATAGCCACATGCCACCAAAAGAGTTAAGCCCCCTACCTACACTGGCATTCGATTGAAACCCAAACATGGGAATGGGGGGGAAAAGGGTTTTCCATAGAAGACATAAGTGTCTACACCCACACAGTGTAGGTCTATGAGCTGTGGTGGGCCTGCTAAATAAGGTGGTGCAGTGTGGTTGGCCTACCTTCCCAACAAGGTGGCTCTGCAAGGTTTTGACGGTGTCCTGCTCTTTGGCGAACTGCTCCTGGGTGGCCTTGAGCATCTGCTGGAGCTTGGTTGCCGCCTGGCCAAAGTCCTTGGTTAGCTTCTTCTCTTTCTCCAGCCTCTCCTGGATCATTCAGAAAACACACAAAATAAATTTATTCTAATTCTTAAAATACTTATTTAATATCAACGGAGAGGGGAGGTAGCCTAGAGGTTAGAGAGGTAGACCAGAAGCCAGAAGGTTGCATTATTATTTTATTGGTAGTGTGGTATTTAATGTGAAAATACCAATAGGAATTATTTGTACTTTCTGGTTATTACTTTTAATCATTGAACCAAACTGGTAACTTCTTGGTAACAATTGGTACTTCCTGGTATTCATTATAATGAATCCCCAAGTGACCGAGAAGTAATTATTGAGAAATAATTACGTCGAACTATGTTAAGTAGTTTCTAAGTGATTACCAGGTAATTAGTGGGGCAATACCAAATGTATTTTGTACTAGAAATGTGTTACTAGTAGATTGTTTTTTGTTTTTACATTGTAGTGTGACATTAAAGTTGCCGGACTCACAATAGCAACTATGAATTTGGCTTAAAGCCATGAGGCTGCCCACCACCCAGTGGGGAACCACAATGGCCTTCAGAGAAGGCCTAAGGATCTATAAAAATGTATATATACTTATTTAACATTTATTTTTCATCTTTACAATACTTATAATAATATTCTGACTTCATCTCTTCAGTTTGTGTTAGAAAGAGAAGGCTTAATACGAATAGAAAAAAAAGATCCAAATCAGGATATCCTTTGGTGATCTCTGGGTAGAAAAATCTAGCACAGCCAGCCATTGGCTAGGCCTTCAGAAGCTGGACAGAAGGCCTCTGCCATTCAACTGTATTAGAGCAGAATTTTGGAGTGACAGTGGAACGAACCAATCACATTTTGACTTGCAATGGGTGGGACTTTTTTCTTTTTTGCTAATGTCCTAGGCCTTCTCATAGACACGTTACTACTGAGAGCGCAAGAGGTAATGAATTCATAATACAGAATGAATACGGCAATACACTAATAGGTTATCGTCTGCCAGAAAATCTTAAAGAAGAAGAGGGCACAAGAGAAAATAATCAGTGTTGCAAGCTTTAGTTTTCCCACGCTAACGCTAGTAACGTTAGCTAGCTTGTGTTGTAGTAGTGTGACAATGGCCACGGTGGCCGCAGCAGCTGTTATCAACTTCAAGGTGGATGTTGTTGCTAATTTGTTAGGGTCACCCTTTTCAAGATTAACTTTCAAACTTCGTTTACAAATGATCACAATCTGGTGAGTGGCACTGTTTTTTGTTGCAGCTCACTTGCTGTTAGCTATCTCTGAAAATAATGACTGAAACATTGTTGCATTTAAACTTTAGATGAATGTGATAAAATATATTTGCAATGGGAAGTAATAGGTGCTTTGTTAATTTCATTTGGAACATGAAATGGTTTTTGCATTTGTATTGGTATGATTTCATGGGGCCTACTGGAGTGAATGGGCTGCTTATTCTTTAACATTATTTGACGTTGTGTGAGACTGCTGTCGCCTGTATCAGCCATGTCTATATATTTGACCAAAATTGTCTCTCCTTCAGTGCCATGGAGTGCACAGGTATTACAGTCGCTGTCCGTTCAGCACCATGAGGCTGTCACCTTTGATGCGACACTGTTGTTGTCGCTATTGGTGATAGTGGTGTAGGCTACCATAAATTGTGTAAACAGTGCAATATTCTATGCTGTGTTTCATGTTGTGTCTATGCCGGTTGTCGCTGTGTGTGCGGCAGCCCAAAGCACGGCCAGGCCTGTTTGATTAACTCCTAATGTCATCAAAAAGTATTCCTCTTCCTTCACTAGAACTAGAATGGTCCGACTACAGAAGATATGTCGGGCGCATTAAGTGATGCTATGTTTTCTGTTATTTTCTAGATTTTTTGGTTTGATAACGTGATGGAAGATTTTTGGTCCCTCTGAAGGCCTAGGTCCTATAGTCACGGTTCGCCACTGCCACCACCACACTAGCGGCTCCAGTTTGGTGTGCCATTACAGAACCATGTCGGAGGTTGTTGATAGCATATTTGGTTTAGATACGAGTCGGAAGCAGCTTTCCTAAGCTATCTAATAGGATGACCTGTGAAGTCCATGTCGGTGAGAGAGGTAGAGAGTAAAGAAGTAAATGAAGACAGTGGTAAGCACCTTGAGTTCTCCTGTGGAGCAGTCTCCTGCTGCCTTCATTTGGTCCATCTGTGTCTGCAGGTCAGTCACGCACTTCTGAGCCTGCAAGGGGAGAGCAAAAAGATTTAAGAACAAAGATGAAGTAAATGGTCGTAGATAGAAATAAAAATGCCATTGGCAATACATCCCAAACATAACGACTGATTGGCTCCAAAGACTGACAGCCAAATGATGTGGTGGTATCCGAGAGGTTGGGAATAACATAAGGTAGCAAAAATAAGAATTCACATTGGACAATAAAGTTGTACTGTATTGTATGACCGATATGTCACGGGTGAGCGGATTGAGTAAAAGAAGCTGTACGATTTCTGTTCCATACTGTGCTCATCCAGATGTGATCACTGGTGCCCAACTAATGGAATGCATTAAGTAATACATTGAAACATTGGATCAATTAACACTTATCTAACATTCATTTTTTTTAAGGAGATAGGAATTCTGACCTTAAGTGTTTTTATTATTTTTGACAGCACAGCTGAAAATGTAGAGAGGGAGACAGTAGGGGTGTAGACAAAAAGGGTGGCCGAGACAGCACTCCAACCCCCGTTTCCAGGGGTATATTTGGTTGGGAGTTTAGACTGCTACACCAGACTCCGGCACATCTAACCTCCTTCTTACCATGTCAGTTGTATACTCACTATATCGCGAACATATTAAAGACATTCTGCTGAAACCATGACTTTAGTATGACTTACCTGGTCAAAGTCAACGGCCAGCTGCTGTCTCATCTCTTCCTCCGTTTGCATCTTGTTTGTAGTCTGCTCCAGCTGGGTTTGGACCTGAGATAATACACACACAAAAACTGGTCAGTCCAATCACTCCCCCCAGAAAGACCAGGGGCGGTAGGACACAATGTGGTGGCGTATGGGCCAGTCCCGCAGCAAAGTGTGAAGAGGTTTTCCAAAACGGTGAGGTTAGAACAAGTAGACACCTGAAGGGCCGTCTCTGGTTCAGGTGAAACAAGCAAGCTGTGCTGGTCTTCCAAAGTGGTCCGTTATGCAATGTACCAAACAAGCATCAACAAAGAAAAACTCACTCACTCACCACTGAGCTCTGGCTATTTGAAAAATACATTTGAAGGGTGTTAGCGTTTTGCTGTTTCAATCAAGTTTTTCTTACAACAGCCACTGGTGCAGCGCCTCAGAATATGGGACTTGCAAACACACACATACATGTTCATGCAAGGAAGCCGACAACTAGAGTTAAATAGGCATTTAATTGCTATAAAACGTTTGCGTTTTATAAAGCACATAGTGTGGTTAACGTATAGCAAAAGCTGCTGCCTTTGAGAACTATCAGACAGAATAGATCATGTGTAATGTGAAATTGTTTTTACACTGGATTCTGCTGCTTCTGATCTGAATGATGTCCACATATTTGTCATAATAGCTAATAACTGAAAATATTAAATATTATTTAATTGTATAAGGGCATAATTACAGCGTGACGACATGCCGTACATTATTATTTAGATACAGATTGGTCTCTAATAGGTGAGTGAACACTATGTGAATGAACACTACATTGGTAGGGTGCCCTAGCCTAGTGCATAAAGGGATATTACACTCCAAAATCAAGATGAGCACCACAAATCTGAAAATTACGTGGTGCTTATCGTTTCCATTCAGGATTGCGGCTTGTAGTCAATTCGATAAATAAATTGTGAGTCTGATAGTTCTCAGCAAGCTTGTGCAGGGTGCTCCCTGTCGGCCAGGCACCCTGACCTGTGTGGGCTCGGAGGCCTCCTGGCTCTGCACGTGCTCCGTCGTCTCGCTCAGCTGCTGTCTGACCTGCAACAGGAAGCAATCTGCCACTCAACAAGAAGGCAATGTTGCAATGCTCCAATTATCTCTTCTTCCTCCCAAAGTGTGCAGTGATTTGGTGTAATCTCCCACAAGCCAATTATTTTAGATTTGTGGGATGTATTGAACAAATGCACCCTTCAGGAGGAAGGAAATACTATTGGGACACACCCAAAGCCCTGGGTCGCGCTCAGGAGGGTTCTTTCACTTAACATACTGAACATTGCAGATAGAAATGCCACAAATCGAGCTGGCATTAACTCTACACATCAGAAACCCATGTCTGTTCTAGACAATGTCTTTCTATCAGAACATAACGTTGTGCCCATCTGAACTCAAACTGCTGTTCAAAGAGGCCAAAGAGCCTTGTTGTTCATTGTCCCCCTCCAACGGCGCAATACAGTTGGTAGAATTGACCACTAACCACTGATACAAGATCAGATATCTTTCATAAGCCTAATGGCAAAGGTTAGTGTAATCTGATCCTAGAGCTGTGGTTGAGGGAAACTTCTACTTGAAGCAGGGGGTCAATAGTAGATTGCTCATTTAAGCCCGCAAACAGCAGAGTCCATCACTGCTGGAGTGGAAATGGCATCATTTTATGGCACTAAAATGACGACTGGCGCGTCAAACCTACCACAGATAGTTCCTCTGCCTGCTTCTGTGCTTCCAATTGGGCTGTCTCCAGCTGACTCTGGGTCTTCGTTAAGAAGGCCTTTAGCTGCAAAGGCAAAGAAGATGTAGACTGTAGCTACAAGCAACCAATGTACAACCCAAGTAGCAAAAAATACATATACAGTAGGTGGATGTTAACGATGTAAAATCTGTGTTTAAACAACTGTATTGCCACACTTGGAAGACTAACCCATGGGGTGCTAAAAGAGATCCTAATCAAAAATAAAATATATGAAAATAAAAGCTGAACGTAGGTCGTGTCCTTTAGGCACAGACCACAACATGACAATGACAAACTGAAAACATTTTTAACCTGAAAACATAATGACCCAGGTGTAATGGCGTGGTTTGCCTACCTGGGCGACCTCCTCGGCGTAGGTCTGGCTACAGCTGATGGACTCCAGCTGTTTCTCCAACTGGGCCTCCAGAAGCATCACCTGCTCTTTCAGCTGCACAAAACACAGGATAATAAGAAACTTTTAAATATCATACTAAAACCAATCAAAAAGCTGGTTTACTCAAGTCTGTGACTGGAAGTAAATCCAACATACAGTACATTAGGGTTTAGATTGAGCTTTGTATACACCCATCACCATCACAAAACTGGTGCAAAAGCTCTACCTGGTCTGTGCTTTCATTGTCCATCTTCATATCCTCTGCAGCTTGCTCCAACACCTTCACCTGATCCAAAGCCTGCAAGACAAAATTGCTTTTAACTTCGTATCAAGTCATCTTATAGGAAACCATCACGTCTGCTGATATTCAGTAAGACCAGAGAGAGAATTGAAGAAAAATAACTTACTGCTTGCCGTTGCTCCTCAGCCTCTGCAATTTTGGCCTTCCACACGTGCTCCTCTTCCTCCACACTCTTCTGAAGGTCTTTCAGCATGCCCTCCTAAAGGAAGTGTGGGAATGCAGTTATGTGGCGCTGTTATCTTACATCATAATACCTACTTCTAGGTGTAAAGCGAGAGTACAAGTATGTTAGTGCAGCTAGCGATTCTTGCCTGTTTACGTTAACCTCTACGGCAGGGTTCTTCAATTCCGTCTTATATGGGCATAAAGCTTAAATTGTTGTTAATCTAACTGCACTATCCAATTTACAGTAGCTATTACAGTGAAAAAATACCATGCTATTGTTTGAGGAGAGTGCACAACAACAAAAAACTTATCACGGCAACTGGTTTGATACATTCCCCTCTGAAGGTAAATAATGTACTTACATTCAGTAATCTTACTCTGATTTGTCATCCTAAGGGTCCCAGAGATAAAATGTAGCATAGGTTTTGTTTGATCAAATCCATTTTTATATTCAAATGTAGGAACTGGGTTCTACAGTTTGAACCCCTGCTGTCTCTGGCTCCACACCCACCCCGCCCGGCCATCTAGATGTGTGAAAGTTAGTGTATAAGCTAATCATCCATCATGTATGACATTCCTGGGAGTGTGTAAACTTACATTTTGTATTACCATATCATTTTTGTATGTTCTCTATAGTTATGTACTTGAAAATGTATCAATTGACCAATTCGGCACATTTGGGCAGACTTGATACAAAATAGTCCAGTATTGCAATGCTTCACTGGATCAATCTGAAACTTTGCACACACACTGCTGCCATCTAGTGGCCAACATCTAAACTGTGCCTAAACTGCAATATTATATTGTGGCCTTTCTCTTGCATTTCAAAGATGATGGAACAAAAAATAAAATAGAAAACGCATGTTTTTTTGTTTGTATTATCTTTTACCAGATCTAATGTGATATATTCTCCTACATTAATTTCACATTTCCACAAACTTCGAGGTGTTTCCTTTCAAATGGTATCAAGAATACATATATCCTTGCTTCAGGTCCTGAGCTACAGGCAGTTAGATTTGGGTATGTCATTTTAGGCAAAAATTGAAAAAAAGGGACCGATCCTTAAGAGGTTAATAAAGCTTACACGTTATTCATGTCACTCCACCTTCTGTATTACACAATCTATTCCCTATCAAGTGCATTGTCGGATATGGGGTGCAATTTGGGACACACACCAGGGTTTTATCACAGACACGGACACCAAAGTCAAGCTGTGTCCCCCTCAAACTGACTGAAGTTGGATGGAAAGTTAGGCGTTCACACACAGGACCATGGTTTGACTTACCGTTTCAGCCAGGACAGTTCTGTACTGCTCACACTCTGCCTGTAGTGTTTTCTGGGACTCCTCGGCTTCTCTGAGCTTTGACAAAAGCTCCTAAAGAGAAAACAAGCACACAATCATGACAGTGTCTGGGGCTCATCTGAAACACCAGGGCAGGAAAAGCCTAAATTCACTTTTGTTGTCCGTTTCAGGTACGAACATGTAATTAATGTTGAGCAGTAGGCGACTAAATGTCTTCTTATAGCAACAGGTGTAGAGGAACTTCTATTGTTAGTGGTATTTTGAAGCAGTCCAACGTTACAATAATGTTGGTCACTTCAAAATGCAATGCATACACTATAATCAGGGTAAAACACAGGGTCCTCACCTCAGAGTCTGTGGTTTGCAAGTTCTCTTGCTGGACTTCTTGGCTCTGTGGAATTTCAGTAGCCTGTGCTTTCTGGATGAGTAGCTCCAACCAGTTATTCTGTAAAGAATAACACATATCATATCTTATGGTTACAATTAGTAATTGAGGTATTTTAACTACAGAGCTGGAAAAAAAAATGGCTGCTGACGTAGTCATGTTTAAGGTGAAATCTATTTTTACATCGGCAAGGATTTACATTGGCAACTTTCCAGAGTGATTTTATTTTCCAAATCCATTCCTGTTAACGACATAATATATTACTGACCACCCTGTTAGTAATGTGTGGGTAAATAAGGAACGAGCTCCAATTCAGACTAGCAAGGAGTATCCACACAGAACAACAAGCTTTGTGCCGGAGAATAATAATTTGAAGTCTGTGTTGGCGATTGCAAACCCAACTAACTTACCTGCTCAGCTTCTAAAGAGATGTCAGGACAGATCATCTGAAGAGCCTTTTGAGCTTCTGTCTGGAACGAGCTCAGTGCATCCTCGGCTACGCTCTAGAAAAAGACGCAAAGTCAAAGCATCATGAAAGCTACCCATCACAAACCGTATTCACAACAGTGTGCATATGTCTGACGTATCCTCATTTGTCAATGTGAGTGTAGCCAGAGTATTTACAGAGAGTTCAACCGACTTTAGTGCCAGACATCATGTTGCTGCCTCTGAGCATTTCATTCATGATTTGCATTTGGATTCTAGTTCCAAGTTTAGCCATTCAGATAGCCTTGTTGAAAATTGAGAAGATCCCTGACCTCCTATTAGCCAATATTGATCAGGAGGCAGAACCATGGCTGCCATGAAAGGAAAGAGGCAGCATGAAGCGGAGCGCATATATACGACTCTGGGTGTTGCATGCCACTGACCTGTGCACCCTTCGCCACAGCCAGCCTTTCCTCATTCAACTTCTCAGCAGCGGTCAAGGCTTCCATTGCCGCCCAGTTCTTTTCGCGGAGATCCTGTAGGGAACAGCAGAGCATTTAGCATTTCGCTTTCAGCTAAGCCAACACAGTCAAGGGGCAACAAGCATACCTCTCTTTGAGCAACGCAAAACCATCAAACCCACATTACACTAACTTACATTGCTTTTGTTCCTAACTTGTTCCATTTCCTCCTTTAGCCGTTGTAGCTCCTCTTCCAGAGATAGCATCTGGGAATCTTTCTCAAGGCTGAAAACATAACACTCATTAGCAGGGCTGGGGGGAAATTCCATATCAATTCCAGTACCAGTTCAGGAATTGAAATTCATTCCTATGGGGAAATACCATTTCAACTGGAATTGACCCCCAACCCTGCTCATTAGATTAGACAATGCATGCACTATTGGGTCAAAGAATACACCTCAAGTGCTTAAAGGCTTAGGAATGGACACATACCTTTCAAATGGCTGTTCGGCTTCTGTCTCACTTCCCGACTCCTGTGTTGGAGAATTGAAAGAATATGCATCATTCAAGATACCAATGGTCACGTTTTTCATCTGACAAAAAGCACATATAGAAAACAAACTTTACGCAGTAAAACTAAATCTAGGCCTTACAGAGTAAGACTAAACCTTACACAGTAAGGCTTAACACCACACACACACACACACACTTGTGCGCACACAGAATAGAAGCCTTACAGCGTTTGCACTCTTCCCTTGCTCCATCTCCTCTCTCAGCTGTTTGAACTCTTCCTCTAACGAGGCCACTTGGCTCTCCCTCTCCTTCAGACTGCTCTGAAGCTGCTCTGTGTCTGCTGGTCTCTCCGCCTGCACAACAGATTCAATACAATTCAAATAACTTTACTGATAATACATTTGTCCCATGAGGGAACTTCTGGTGTTGAATGGAACATATAGTACATACACTACCGGTCAAAAGTTTTAGAACACATACTCATTCAAGGGTTTCATTTTATTACTGTCGTTTCTGTTTGCTTATTTGAGCTGTTCTTGCCATAATATGGACTTGGTCTATTACCAAATAGGGCTATCTTCTGTTCTACCTTGTCACAACACAACTGATTGGCTCAAACGCATTAAGAAGGAAAGAAATTCCACAAATGAACTTTTAAGAAGGCACACCTGTTAATTGAAATGCATTCCAGGTGGCTACCTCATGAAGCTGGTTGAGAGAATACCAAGAGTGTGCAAAGCTGTCATCAAGGCAAAGGGAGGCTATTTGAAGAATCTCAAATATAAAATATATTTTGATTTGTTTAACACTTTTTTGGTACCTACATGATTCCATATGTGTTATTTCATAGTTTTGATGTCTTAAATATTATTCTACAATGTAGAAAATAGTAAAAATAAATTAAAACCTTTGACCGGTAGTGTACACAAATACAGGATTTTAAGAGAGAAATGTTGAATTTCTAACTCTAATTTGCCAACAGGTTTGCCAATTTACAGCATCAGTTCTCTTCACCTCCATCTTGGCACTCAACGTCTGCAGTTGCTCTTCAAGGGACGTCACAATGCGCTCTTTTTCCTTAAGGCTGACATGGGAAAACTGAGTTATTAGGTTGTGATATAGTAAGACAGACTTATTTAGAGCACTACAGACTAGACCAGACTAGACAGGGCTAATCAATTATTGTCCTAGAGGGCCAAAACACTTCTGGGACAAGTTCAGTAGGAAAACGTTGTGAACTGTTGCAGATAGAATTGTCATGAATATAGCCGATGTGATTCCTTTTCCTTTACGTATACATAGTGTTTGTATCTGAACATTCCACAACATTGTGTTCTACTGAACACAGACCACTACACTGGGTTCATTCTTCAGAGTTGGGACACCAGGTGAGTGAACTCATGGTCTAGTCAATGATAAACTGACCAATTAACCACAGACAGTACTTCGTCCCTAGAGGGCCAATAATTGAATAATAGGCTTGCCATTGGAGATTTGTGCGTACCGGCTAAGTAAGTAAAGTGAATAGTTCATAATAGAACTATAAAAGAATAGAAATATACAAAATTCCTCCCATACCTGTTCTGTAGGAGTTCGATCTCTGCCGTGTTGTCCATCTTCACCAGCTGTTCTTCAACAGGTGATTGCTCCTCCTCTTCCTTCACACTGACATGCCAGAAAAACATAACTTAATGTTTTTCAAAATCTATGGAATGATTATGACTTCAGATTCTTGACCAGATTTGATAGTTTTTGGTTTTGGGCAGGGAAAATTCCCATTTGTTGGTCTAAATATGTGGATGAGGCACCAGTAATGTTTATTTCCCTAAAAGAGTGGGAATTCCAATTAGCCGCTGCTACTCTTCTGGGTCCAAACAGGAAACAAAACCCAACAAATAAAATACATAATATACACTACCAGTCAAAAGTTTGGACACCAAGGGTTTTTCTTTATTTTTACTATTTTCTACATTGTAGAATAACAGTGAAGACATCAAAACAATGAAATAACACACATGGAATCATGTAGTAACCAAAAAAAGTGTTAAACAAATCAAAATATATTTTATATTTGAGATTCTTCAAAGTAGCCACCCTTTGCCTTTAGTAGTGGTTTCTTTGCAGCAATTCGACCATGAAGGCCTTATTCACGCAGTCTCCTCTGAACAGTTGATGTTGAGATGTGTCTGTTACTTGAACTCTGTGAAGCATTTATTTGGGCTGCAATCTGAGATGCAGTTAACTCTAATGAACTTATCCTCTGCAGCAGAGGTAACTCTGGGTCTTCCTTTCCTGTGGCGGTCCTCATGAGAGCCAGTTTCATCATAGCGCTTGATGCTTTTTGCGACTGCACTTGAAGAAATGTTCAAAGTTCTTGAAATGTTCTGGATTGACTGACCTACATGTCTTAAAGTAATGATGGACTGTCGTTTCACTTTGCTTATTTGAGCTGTTCTTTCCATAATATGGACTTGGTCTTTTACCAAATAGGGCTATCTTCTGTATACCACCCCTACCTTGATTGGCTCAAACGCATTAAGAAGGAAAGAAATTCCACAAATTAACCTTTAACAAGGCACTCCTGTTAATTGAAATGCATTCCAGTTGACTACCTCATGAAGCTCGTTGAGAAAATGCCAAGAGTGTACAAAGCTGTCATCAAGGCAAAGGGTGGCTATTTGAAGAATCTCAAATATAAAATATATTTTGATTTGTTTAACACTTTTTTTGGTTACTAAATGTTTCCATATGTGTTATTTCATAGTTTTGAGATCTCCACTATTATTCTACAATGTAGAAAATAGTCAAAATAAAGAAAAACCCTTGAATGAGTAGGTGTCCAACCTTTTGACTGGTACTGTATGTAATAGAACAGATACAGTGGTATAGCTAGAGAGACAACAAAGTGAGATGAGACAAGATGTGTGTAATAATAGCAGTGAGGTGCAGGATTGGAACCCACAAGGACACTGTTGTATACATGTGCTGAGGACCGCGGCGCTAACCACTTGGCTAAACCAACCCCAGGCCACATGATATCCCAGTAAAGTTAACATACCCGTTGATCTGTGGCTCCTCAACAGTGTGGGAAGATCTCACCAGCTCCAGTTCAACCTTCAGCTGTTGGAGCTTTTCTTCTAGAGTGGCCACATGACCTTCTTTGGTTATCAGACTGAAAGAGGGAGAGAAATAAATATCCCCATTCGGTAGAAAAGGTTGGATACGGAGATTCGATACATGGTATCTAACAGAAATATGACTCAGCGTACCTGATCTTTAGCTCTTCAATCTCAGCGGAGTAGTCAACCTGTTTAGAAACAAGATGGATAGACTAAAGCTCTGAGCATGACGTGTGGCCACGAGGGACCCCCTTTCAAGCTAATGAGCGGTCATTCTGACAGCAACATTTTAACAATGTAATTAATACATTTCATATATAGCATGATAAAAAATAAATGAAGGCGTTACAATTACAATACATTTTTTTATAATAACAATAGCATTTATTATTTTACCATATAATGACAAAGCAAAAGTAAAAACTGTTTTTTAGACATTTTTGCAAATTTATTTAAAAAAAACCAGGAAATATCACATTTCCACAAGTATTCAGACCCTTTACTCAGTACATTGTTGAAGCACCTTTGGCAGCGATTACAGCCTCGAGTCTTCTTGGGTATGACGCCACAAGCTTGGTACACCTGTATTTGGGGAGTTTCTCCCATTCTCCTCTGCAGATCCTCTCAAGCTCTGTCAGGTTGGATTGGGAGCTGCACAGCTATTTTCAGGTCTCTCCAGAGATGTTTGATCGGGTTCAAGTCTGGGCTCTGGCTGGGCCACTCAAGGACATTGAGACTTGTCCCGAAGTCACTCTTGTATTGTGTTGGCTGTGTGCTTAGGGTCTTTGTCCTGTTGGAAGGTGAACCTTAGCCCCAGTCTGAGGTCCTGAGCGCTCTAGAGCAGGTTTACATCAAGGATCTCTCTGTACTTTGCTCCGTTCATCTTTCCCTCGATCCTGACTAGTCTCCCAGTCCCTACCGCTGAAAAACATCCACACAGCATGATGCTGCCGCCACCATGCTTCACCGTAGGGATGATGCCAGGTTTCCTCCAGACGTGACGCTTGGCATTCAGGCCAAAGAGTTCAACCTTGGTTTCATCAGACCAGAGAATCTTGTTTCTCATGGTCTGAGAGTCATTTAGGTGCCTTTTGGCAAACTCCAAGCGGGCTGTCATGTGCCTTTTACTGAGGAGTGGCTTCCGTCTGGCCACTCTACCATAAAGGCCTGATTGGTGGAGTGCTGCAGAGATGGTTGTCCTTCTGGAAGTTTCTCCCATCTCCACAGAGGCACTCTGGAGCTCTGTCAGAGTAACCATCAGGTTTTTGGTCACCTCCCTGACCAAGGCCCTTCTCCCCCGATTGCTCAGTTTGGCCAGGCGGCCAGCTCTAGGAAGAGTCTTGGTGGTTCCAAACTTCTTTCATTTAAGAATGATGGAGGCCACTGTGTTCTTGGGGACCTTCAATACTGCAGACATTTTTTGGTACCCTTCCCCAGATCTGTACCTTGACACAATGCTGTCTCTGAGCTCTACGGACAATTCCTTCGACCTCATGGCTTGGTTTTTGCTCTGACATGCACTGTCAACTGTGGGACCTTATATAGACAGGTGTGTGCCTTCCAAATCATATCAAATCAATTGAAAATACCACAGGTGGACTCCAATCAAGTTGTAGAAACATCTCAAGGATGATCAATGGAAACAGCATGCACCTGAGCTCAATTTTGAGTCATAGCAAAGGGTCTGATGCTTACAGTGCCCTCCACTAATATTGGCACCCTTGGTAAATATGAGAAAAAACGGGCAGCGAAATGTTTTTCTTTGCTGTTTATTCTCTTGGTCTTTCATTCAAATTATTCACAAAAATCTAACCTTAAATGTAAGTAAAATTATAGGAAAAAATTAATTTGAAATAAATGAACTATTTTTATCCAAAATGTGTGCCACAATTATTGGCACCCCTAGAAATTATTATAAGTAAATGAGTAAAATCTAACTTTAGTATATTCCCATTCATATTTTACAAAAAGCTGATGATGTTGTTTTATGCTTTAGATGTAGGGTCTGCCCTCTCAGTGATGACATTCTGTGCTGATAATCGGCCCGTAGCATTGTCACCGGCGTGTTTTATCCAAACGGTGTGGTCCCTTCCTCTGTCCTGTCTCACCGTTTCATTTCGTGGTGGCACTGACACCTGCTCAGTGCGCACAATTCTGGCTTTTTTATGCTTAGGCCTCTGAGGTGTAGGTTCAGGCTGAAGCTCAGAATCAGAAGAATAATCAGAGATGTCATGATTAATTTCTTCCCCACCATCAGTCGTTTTTGTTCAGATTTTGTAGCAATGCTTACACAGCATGTGCAGCCGTTCATCTTAGTCTTTTTGCCATTGTAAATTATGCACGCACTTACTGTGTACTCCAAGTAGGCCAGAGTAGACTGATAAGACTGCTTGGATTCAGTGGACTGATGTAGGGTATATACCATTTTGAGCTTATAATTAGAATAGATCAATACAATAGAATGGCACGCCCTGTTCTTCAACCACAATTGGTGCATCGTTCGCTTCCCCTCGCTCATCAACTCACCCATTCTCCCACATCATACTTCACTTAATTTATTTAATCTGTTATATGTGTGAAAATCGTTTCGGTATGGTTTAGGTTCAGTTTCGAGGCAATTATCGGGGTGATTATCAACTGGGCACGGCACCTCAAACTGTCGGGAGGAGGAGGGGCAATGGGGGAAAAACATTAAAATTACATGCCCGCCAAAACTGGTTATAACTCCAGTTCTGTTTGTGATATTAAGATTCTAAACAACGACAGCGTGTTATATAGACTTATTTAGGACAAGTCAATGACTTTAGAAATGGCAGAGTAATAATAAAATTAGGTTCTAGTGTTAAAAACAATGGATACTGATTAGTGGTCTACAGGCTTATAGTATAAGGGTTTATTGTCAAAGCTGCCTCATTTATGAACCGTGATTAAATGTCTTACTAAATTCTGGCGTACATCGAGATTCTAGGATGTGTGCGCCAAAAATTATTAGGATTTATCAAACTGTCATAGATAAAATCAGCGCTACAACCCCACCTGGAAAACACCCTCCATTCACCTTTTATGGTAACAAAAATGCCCTCATTTGCTGTATGATTTGGAAATGGGGAGCTTTACTTGGCTCATCGCGTTCTAGCGACATCTTGTGGCAGGCCGGGTGCCTGCAGGCCGACACATTGGTGCAGCTGGCTTCCAGGTTAAGCGGGCGGGTGTTAAGAAGCGCGGTTTGGCGGGTCATGTTTCGGAGGACGCATGACTCGACCTTCGCCTCTCCCAAGCCCGTTGTGGAGTTGCAGCGATGAGACATCACGAAATTAGGGAGAAAAGGGGGTAAAAACTACAAAGAAATTAATAAATAAAACCATACATCTTATGGAACTGCGGGGGACTGTGAGACACACATAGGTACACGCATACATACATACACACACACACACACACACACACACGCACTCTACACACACTTACATTGTAATATTGTTCTTTAGTGGTATTATACATTTTGTATTGTAGATATGTAGTGGTGTAATAATGTTATATGTACTGTTCTTTCTTTTGTTTTATGTGTAATGTAAGTGCCTTAATGTGTTTGGACCACAGGAAGAGTACAGTGATGGTTGTGCGCTTATAATCTACAATGTTTGTTTGATTATGGTGATTTCTGTTACAGTCTTACCATTATTGTAGGAGTGGACACGTTGTTTGCAGAGCGCACAACCTCGGCTACACTTTGAGAAAGTTTTGGTTTATTTCATTCCATTTACAAGTTGTGAATGTATTCATTGTCTTGTGTTTTGGAGCGCTCCTGTCAATCTTGAGTAAGGACATGCACCTGATTACGCATAGAAGTAGGCCTAGGCTACCTGGCCTGCACGCAAATGTCAGCCTATAAATGTGCCCATTTCGGGATCTGATACCATTTCTGATTGTCTTAACTCACCATAGCTTCAAAGTAATTTTTTCCTTCGCCTCAAACAGCAAGTAAGCAAAGTCTGTTTATACATCCATTGAGAATGACAATAGTTCAACGTAGCCCATTTGAAAAATCTTTCCAGCTCTCTCCCTATGATAACCACTCAGCATGAAAGTGAAAAAAAATTACTAATGCTCTGATCCAGTGAAAACATCATAAAATAGGCCTAACTGATTACTTCTTATCCCCTGCACAAATAGCCTACAGCTGTGTCTGTCTGTCCGGAGTTCACTGGCGCAGGAAACTGAGGGCCCAGAACATTTTATACAATGTTGCAAGTTTGCTAGCACGAGTTCCTTGCAGACAGGCCATGTGTTGCCAATGTGATTTATAGGATATTTATTTTCATTAGGATATTTTCGACCTGTGGGCTGCAATGTTTTTATTTGTTGGCTTTATGTAGGCTATTTTTACATATTGGCAAAATAAGTTACTTTTAGATTTGTATCATTTTCATTTAGATAGAATTTTGATTAACCATGACATTGATTGAGATATGAAGACTTTATTATAAATGAAACTGTTCCACGAAAATGTGAAAATCATAACCGGCACGCAGATCCGTAGAAATGGTACAATAACTTGGCACTCCAAATGGAAAATGTTGCAGACCGCTGATGTAGCCTATTACCGGCAACTTTAGGAGCCTAACGGAAATGGTACGATAACTTGGCACTCCAAATGGAAAATGTTGCCGACCGCTGATGTAGCCTATTACCGGCAACTTTAGGAGCCTAATGGCAGAATCTGCGAAGGCCAGCAGCAGCAGTGGGCAGGAACAGTTTTTTTTTCTTCTGGTTTGGCTATATTGATCTCTGGCTCCCTCTTTAGTAATTTGTGTGTCTTCATTTTTAATCGCAGCGCTTAAAGTGTCAGACAAGCTCAGTAGCCTACATATAGTTGATTTTATTCAAACACCGGGTGTGTCTATAAGGAAAAATGTGTTTTAAAATGTTGACCAATCGCTTGGTTGAATGAACAGACAACTCTCGGTCTACCAAGATTTGGTTTTGTTTGGGACAGCCCTAATTAGGCAACATGCTGCTATGCGATCTTCTTACCAATGGCCTAATGCATCTGTTTTATCATTAGGCCTACATTTAACTGTTTTTTATTAGCCTACCACTATTATAATTCCAGTGCATCATAAACCTCAATTTCCCCAAAAATAACAATATTTGCTTGCAATACAGTTGATCAACCACTAGAAGTTGTGCATACTCATGGTCTGAGATTCACGTGGAGATACGTATACTTTGCAGGAAAAATGGCGCCCGCAAGGGTTAGAGTATTTTTTGTGCACATGCACCTTTGATAAATGAGGCCCCTTTGCTTTGACAAAACAAAAAACAGGTAGATCTGAAAGTATTGGATTGGTGTAAGCAATATGGTTACAGCTCCACCTGTACTCTGACAGGTGGAATGTCGGCCATATTGCTTATACCTATCCAAATATTTTCCGATCTACAAGACTGCTTAGGGGCCAGGGGTTGATTTGGAATTGTGTCTACAATCTAAACTATTTGCAGCTGGGGGAAAATAAAAAAACAGGCCTCTGGAGCTTACTTGGATTTCGGTGGCAGTGGGGGTCTCGGTAACACCTTCAGTCACAGTCTCCTGCTTTTCGGTGGGGGTTTCAACGGCAGCCTCCAGTGGGGCAGTCTGCTCCTTGGCAGCCTCCTCCACAGCTGACACTACTGCCTGTTGGGACTTAAGGTCCTCCAGCTCGGCACAGCGCTCCTTCAGCTCGGCCTCCGTGGTGGCCATGCGCTCCTGGAGCTCTGTGGAGATCCAAGTTTTATTCAATTTAATTCAATTCAAAACCAGAGCCTAGTCTGCCAAATTTGTATAAATCCACACAAAAAAGGACTAAAAAAATGAGAAATGTGGCGACGAGTAGAGAGATCAGTATGAATCTAAATCTAAAAGCAAATCTAAATAATAAGGTATCGGGAACATAGCTGTGTGTGAGAGACCTCTCCCACTTAGTGCAAGGCTTTTCCTGTGATGGTTAGGGTTAAAATAGAGGTTAGAGTGACTGGGTTAGCGCGACTAGCACTGTTACAGAGTAGCAGGTTATCATGTGGTCAAGGTATGTAACCAGTGAGGTGGGGTCCACTGACCGGCGAAGGCGGTGGCCTCCTGTTGAGCCTGGTCTAGTTGGGCCTGCATGATGTTGCTGGTGTCCTGGGACTTCTGGAGCTTCTGGCTCACCTCCTCCAGCCTCTGCTGCACGGCCCGCTCACTCTCCGCCTGGCACGCCTGTGAATGAGCACGGCAACAACTTATTATCATGTGCAATGAGTCTATTATGTATGCGTGTTCCTTATATAAGATGCATAAGAGATCTGGGGCCGTTCCAGAAAGCTGTATCAATGAGTTAACCAGAAATGCCTTGAAATAACTTGATCATTTTGAGAAATAGACCTAAAATAATTGACATGACAGCAACAACCATTTGTAACAAGTATTTGATACACTGTCGATTTTGCAGGTTTTCCTACTTACAAAGCATGTAGAGGTCTGTAATGTTTATCATAGGTACACTTCAACTGTGAGAGACGGAATCCAAAACAAAAATCCAGAAAATCACATTGTATGATTTTTAAGTAATTAATTTGCATTTTACTGCATGACATAAGTATTTGATCACCTACCAACCAGTAAGAATTCCGGCTCTCACAGACCTGTTCGTTTTTCTTTAAGAAGCCCTCCTGTTCTCCACTCATTACCTGTATTAACTGCACCTGTTTGAACTCGTTACCTGTATAAAAGACACCTGTCCACACACTCAAACAGACTCCAACCTCTCCACAATGGCCAAGACCAGAGAGCTGTGTAAGGACATCAGGGATAAATTTGTAGACCTGCACAAGGCTGGGATGGGCAACAGGACAATAGACAAGCAGCTTGGTGAGAAGGCAACAACTGTTGGCGCAATTATTATAAAATGGAAGAAGTTCAAGATGACGGTCAATCACCCTTGGTCTGGGGCTCCATGCAAGATCTCACCTCGTGGGGCATCAATGATAATGAGGAAGGTGAGGGGTCAGCCCAGAACTACATGGCAGGACCTGGTCAATGACCTGAAGAGAGCTGGGACCACAGTCTCAAAGAAAACCATTAGTAACACACTACGCCGTCATGGATTAAAATCCTGCAGCGCACGCAAGGTCCCCCTGCTCAAGCCAGCGCATGTCCAGGCCCGTCTGAAGTTTGCCAATGACCATCTGGATGATCCAGAGGATGAATGGGAGAAGGTCATGTGGTCTGATGAGACAAAAATAGAGCTTTTTGGTCTAAACTCCACTCGCCATGTTTGGAGGAAGAAGAAGGATGAGTACAACCCCAAGAACACCATCCCAACCGTGAAGCATGGAGGTGGAAACATCATTCTTTGGGGATGCTTTTCTGCAAAGGGGACAGGACGACTGCACCGTATTGAGGGGAGGATGGATGGGGCCATGTATCGCGAGATCTTGGCCAACAACCTCCTTCCCTCAGTAAGATCATTGAAGATGGGTCGTGGCTGGGTCTTCCAGCATGACAACGACCCGAAACACACAGCCAGGGCAACTAAGGAGTGGCTCCGTAAGAAGCATCTCAAGGTCCTGGAGTGGCCTAGCCAGTCTCCAGACCTGAACCCAATAGAACATCTTTGGAGGGAGCTGAAAGTCCGTATTGCCCAGCGACAGCCCCGAAACCTGAAGGATCTGGAGAAGGTATGGAGGAGTGGGCCAAAATCCCTGCTGCAGTGTGTGCAAACCTGGTCAAGACCTACAGGAAACATTTCCTCTCTGTAATTGCAAACAAAGGCAAATTAATTACTTAAAAATCATACAATGTGATTTTCTGGATAGAAATTACAGACCTCTACATGCTTTGTAAGTAGGAAAACCTGCAAAATCGGCAGTATATCAAATACTTGTTCTCCCCACTGTATATAGATAAAGTGGGGGGAAAAAGTATTTAGTCAGCCACCAATTGTGCAAGTTCTCCCACTTAAAAAGATGAGAGAGGCCTGTAATTTTCATCATAGGTACACGTCAACTATGACAGACAAAATGAGATTTTTTTTCTCCAGAAAATCACATTGTAGCATTTTTAATGAATTTATTTGCAAATTATGGTGGAAAATAAGTAGTTGGTCACCTACAAACAAGCAAGATTTCTGGCTCTCACAGACCTGTAACTTCTTCTTTAAGAGGCTCCTCTGTCCTCCACTCGTTACCTGTATTAATGGCACCTGTTTGAACTTGTTATCAGTATAAAAGACACCTGTCCACAACCTCAAACAGTCACACTCCAAACTCCACTATGGCCAAGACCAAAAGAGCTGTCAAAGGACACCAGAAACAAAATTGTAGACCTGCACCAGGCTGGGAAGACTGAATCTGCAATAGGTAAGCAGCTTGGTTTGAAGAAATCAACTGTGGGAGCAATTATTAGGAAATGGAAGACATACAAGACCACTGATAATCTCCCTCGATCTGGGGCTCCACGCAAGATCTCACCCCGTGGGGTCAAAATGATCACAAGAACGGTGAGCAAAAATCCCAGAACCACACGGGGGGACCTAGTGAATGACCTGCAGAGAGCTGGGACCAAAGTAACAAAGCCTACCATCAGTAACACACTACGTCGCCAGGGACTCAAATCCTGCAGTGCCAGACGAGTCCCCCTGCTTAAGCCAGTACATGTCCAGGCCCGTCTGAAGTTTGCTAGAGTACATTTGGATGATCCAGAAGAGGATTGGGAGAATGTCATATGGTCAGATGAAACCAAAATAGAACTTTTTGGTAAAAACTAAACTCGTCGTGTTTGGAGGACAAAGAATGCTGAGTTGCATCCAAAGAACACCATACCTACTGTGAAGCATGGGGGTGGAAACATCATGCTTTGGGGCTGTTTTTCTGCAAAGGGACCAGGACGACTGATCCGTGTAAAGGAAAGAATGAATGGGGCCATGTATCATGAGATTTTGAGTGAAAACCTCCTTCCATCAGCAAGGGCATTGAAGATGAAACGTGGCTGGATCTCACACCGCCCGGGCAACGAAGGAGTGGCTTCGTAAGAAGCATTTCAAGGTCCTGGAGTGGCCTAGCCAGTCTCCATATCTCAACCCCATAGAAAATCTTTGGAGGGAGTTGAAAGTCTGTGTTGCCCAGCGACAGCCCCAAAACATCACTGCTCTAGAGGAGATCTGCATGGAGGAATGGGCCAAAATACCAGCAACAGTGTGTGAAAACCTTGTGAAGACTTACAGAAAACGTTTGACCTGTGTCATTGCCAACAAAGGGTACATAAAAGTATTGAGAAACTTTAGTTATTGACCAAATACTTATTTTCCACCATAATTTGCAAATAAATTCATAAAAAACCCTACAATGTGATTTTCTGGAGAAAAAAAATCTCATTTTGTCTGTCATAGTTGACGTGTCCCTATGATGAAAATTACAGGCCTCTCTCATCTTTTTAAGTGGGAGAACTTGCAAAATTGGTGGCTGACTAAATACTTTTTTCCCCCACTGTATCTTCATCAACCAGGTAATCAAGAGTTATTTGTGGCTGTTTAGCAAAGTTAGCTGGCTAATATACCTGCTTTCTGGAATACCCCACTGTATGACCTGGGCCCGGTTTCCCAAAAGCATCTTAAGGCTTAGTTAATCATAAGAACCTTCGTAGGAGCATCCTTAAACCTCAGAGCTGTTTCCAAAAACCATTGTTACTAAAGTAGCACTTGAAAACACTCGTTAATAACCGACTGCCTTAGACCACGTGTAGAACAGTTAAGTGAGCCTTTAGAAAAGAAAGTGTCCTTCCGCTAAACATAGAATCAAGATGTTTATCGGTCTCTCTGTGACCACCGATAACTTCAGAACGAAGTTGACTACAAATACAAAGCTGCAAAGGATAAATAGATGCTGCAAATTCAAACAGAGATGACTGCACTAAAATATAAATACATGGAGTCACATGGCCATGGCTTGCTATATAAAGCAGGCAGACAGGCATCAAGTCATTCAGTTGCGGTTCGATTGAATGTGAGAATGGGCAAAACAAGTGACCTAAGCGACTTTGAGCGTAGTATGATGGTGGGTGCCAGGAATGCCGGATTCAGGATCTCATAAACGTCCATCCTCCTGGGCTTTTCACGCACGACAGGTGTCTAGGGTTTCCCGAGAATGGTGCGACAAACAAAACACATCCAGTCAGCGGCAGTCCTATGGGCGAAAACTGCTCATTGATGAGAGAATTGCAAGAATCGTGCAACCTAACAGGCGGGCCATAAACAGACAAATAACAGCGCAGCACAACAGTTGAGCCATCCTGCCTGGTGTCAACGGTACAGGTTGGTGGCGGTGGTGTACCGCCGTCCAATCTGCAGCAACTACGTGATGCCATTACGTCAGCATGGACCAACATCCCTGTGGAATGTTTCCGACTTGTAGAATCCATGCCCCGAATAATTCAGGTTGTTCTGGAGGCAAAGGGGGGGTCCGACTCTGTACTAGATGGGTGTACCTAATAAACTGGTCGATCATATTGACATCAATTTCATGTTCATTCAATTGTCTTCTATTTTGCCAATTGTAGGCTACCATCTAATTTCTGCCTCAACATATCTCATGACGTGTAACGTGCGCAATGATCTGTGTATTATTATACGGTAACCGTTAGAATAAGCCGCCTCAATATTTTCAGACATTGCAGACTAGTCAAAAGTTTGGACACACCTACTCATTCAAGGGTTTTACATTATTTTTACTACATTGTAGAATAATAGTGAAGACATCAAAACTATGAAATAACACATGTGGAATCATGTAGTAACCAAAAACAGTGTTAAACAAATCAAAATATATTTTATATTTAAGATTCTTCAAAGTAGCCACTCTTTGCCTTGATGACAGCTTTGCACACTCTTGGCATTCTCTCAACCAGCTTCATGAGGTAGCCACCTGGAATGCATTTCAATTAACAGGTGTGCCTTCTTAAAAGTTAATTTGTGGAATTTCTTTCCTTCTTAATGCGTTTGAGCCAATCAGTTGTGTTGTGACAAGGTAGGGGTGGTATACAGAAGATAGCCCTATTTGGTAAAAGACCAATCCATATTATGGCAAGAACAGCTCAAATAAGCAAAGCGAAACGACAGTCCATCATTACTTTAAAAGACATGAAGGTCAGTCAATCCGGAAAATTCAAGAACTTTTAAAAAGTTTCTTCAAGTGCAGTGGCAAAAACCATCAAGCACTATGATGACTGGCACTCATGAGGATCGCAACAGGAAAGGAAGACCCAGAGTTACCTCTGCTGCAGAGGAGAAATTCCAAGAGTTACCAGCCTCAGAAATTGCAGCCCAAATAAATGCTTCAGAGTTCAAGTAACAGACACATCCCAACATCAGCTGTTCAGAGGAGACTGCGTGAATCTGGCCTTCATGGTCGAATTGCTGCAAAGAAACCACTACTAAAGGACACCAATAAGAAGAAGATACTTACTTGGGCATAGAAACACAAGCAATGGACATTAGACCGGTGGAAATCTGTCCTTTGGTCTGATGAGTCCAAATTTGAGATTTTTGGTTCCAACCGCCGTGTCTGTGAGGTGAATGAATGACCTCTGCATGTGTCCATCCCACCGTGAAGCATGGAGGAGGTGGTGTGATGGTGCTTTGCTGGTGACACTGATTTATTTAGAATTCAAGGCACACTTAACCAGCATGGCTACCACAGCATTCTGCAGCGATACACCATTCCATCTGGTTTGCGCTTAATGGGACTATTATTTGTTTTTCAACAGGACAATGACCCAACACACCTCCAGGCTGTGTAAGGGCTATTTGACCAAGAAGGAGAGTGATGGAGTACTGCATCAGATGACCTGGCCTACACAATCACCCAACCTTCAACCCAATTGAGATGGTTTGGGATGAGTTGGACCGCAGAGTAAAGGAAAAGCAGCCAACAAATGCTCAGCATATGTGGGAACTCCTTCAAGACTGTTGGAAAAGCATTCCTCATGAAGCTGGTTGAGAGAATGCCAAGAGTGTGCAAAGCTGTCATCAAGGCAAAAGGTGGCTACTTTGAAGAATCTAAAATATTTTGATTTGTTTAACACTTTTTGGGTTACAACATGATTCCATGTGTGTTATTTCATAGTTTTGATGTCTTCACCATTATTCTACAATGTAGAAAATAGTCAAAATAAAGAAGAACCCTTGAATGAGTAGGTGTGTCCAAACTGGCACTGTAGGTGATAATACATCTCTAGGAACTAATCCATCGTCAGTATTGTGGAATAATTTCTAATGTTCTTTCCATCCTATCAGTATCGACACATGCGCCAATGACGCACCTAGTGAAAGTTCTCTCTACATGTTTTGGGAAACGCATGCAAGTTCTTCTGACTTTTTCCTCTGTAAATCTAAGCTGTTGTGGAGGGGGAGGGGGGTGGGGATATGGAATTGTTTTAAGATGGTCATACTATGGATAATTTAGCTATTTGGTTTAGAATTTTAGGACCCATTAAAGTATCCCCCAAAAATATTTAAAAAATATTTTACTAACAGATTTTGACAGGGGCAAATGTACCGGCATGTACGTGTTTGTGAGAGTCTCACCTTTCCACAGATGAGTCATTAGTGTGTAGCCCAAACTGTTCGGACGCTACAGGCAGAAGTTAATAGATCGGCTGTTCTGATGAGTCGCTTGTGGTGGTCGTACAACAAAACAGAGAACACCATCATGTTTGTCTTATTTTTTCATAATAGTTTGTAGACCAAACTGTTTGGACGCTATAGACGATTTAGTGAGAAGACCGATTTTTGGGATGTCTCATGGTCTGACAAACACCGCTCTAGCTCTGCCACCTTTCACAACAGATGCGGAAGTGCGAAGAAAATATATTTGGTAACACTTTATTTGACACTCAGCGTCATAACACGGTCATAACCATTTTATAATTAAGTGATAATGCCCGAGAAGCCGGTGTTTGGAGGATATATATGGCACAGTGTTGTTCGTCGAGGGCCGACAAACCATGCCAATATATCCTCCAAACTCCCAGCTTCAAAGGCATTATTCCCTTTTATACAACGGGTTACCAACATATTCAAATAATGGATTTACAAATAAAACTTTATTTTGATGAATTTATTGATACCATTCCATCCTTCCACAAGATAGTCCCAACATAAACCTAGGGTCGCTACCCACGCCGGCCGGTCGTTCGTTCTATCGGTTTGGTTGCCAGAGACGCGACCCAGTCGTTAAGTATTTATATTCTGTATCTATGTTGTTCGTTCTAAATGTTCTATTGCCATACTGGCTGGCAACGTTCTTATCCCTGCTTGCTAGCTAGACAACTACGGCTAACTTACAGTCACGTCAAACAGTGCAGCCAGAATAACAACAGAATAAGCTGTTTTCTAATGACATTTATTTGGATACATCCATAACAAATGAGCTAATGATGTGCGATTTCATGATTTCGACTGGCTGAGAAAAGCTGCCTACCGGTCTCATCCTGACTCCCGACACGTTCATTACTATGCAACAGCTGGAGATAGAATTTGAATATTGAAACAATGTTGCAGATGTCGGAGAGACAGACAGCAAGGTTTATTCAAATCTCTGCTGTTGAAAACTAAATGTTAGTCTAAAAGAATTGTGAGATAATGTCTAGATGCTTTTTATAGTGGAGATCAAGTTTATAAATTGCCTGGCTGGGCTGATGAGACAGTGGATTGCACAGTCAGATGGAACAGAGTAAATAGACATTTTAACGTCATAGATTTAGCCGGTGGTAACTTGTGGAATAGACACCGGCTAGAATGCGGTTTTAAACAATCAGCATTCAGGATTAGACCTACCCGTTGTATAATATGTCATAACATCTGATATAACCTGTTATAATATGGTCATAACACTGGCATGACACATATTTAGACCTGTTGTGAAATACAGTATATAGTGTTCTTTTATGGCTGGTTATGATACCTACATAAGAGTGTCACAACCCACAAAACCTACCACACAAGGCAAAACATTCCATTACCCACTCTAAATTCCAAGTATCTGCCTCTAACCCTAGGAAGCTCTTTGCCACCTTCTCCTCCCTGCTGAATCCTCCTCCCCCTCCCCCCCTCCCCCCCTCCTCCCTCTCTGTGGATGACTTCGTCAAACATTTTGAAAAGAAGGTTGACGACATCCGATCCTCGTTTGTTAAGTCAAATGACACTGCTGGTCCTGCTCACACTGCCCTACCCTATGCTTTGACTTCTTTATCCCCTCTCTCTCCAGATAAAATCTTGCGACTTGTGACGGCCGGCCGCCCAACAACCTGCCCGCTTGACCCTATCCCCCCCTCTCTTCTCCAGACCATCTCCGGTGACCTTCTCCCTTACCTCACCTCGCTGATCGACTCATCCTTGACCGCTGGCTATGTCCCTTCCTTCTTCAAGAGAGCGAGAGTTGCACCCCTTCTCAAAAAACCAACACTCGATCCCTCTGATGTCAACAACTACAGACCAGCATCCCTTCTTTCTTTTCTCTCCAAAACTCGAGCGTGCCGTCTTTAGCCAACTCTCTTGCTATCTCTCTCAGAATGACCTTCTTGATCCAAACCAGTCAGGTTTCAAGACTGGTCATTCAACTGAGACTGCTCTTCTCTGTGTCACGGAGGCTCTCCGCACTGCTAAAGCTAACTCTCTCTCCTCTGCTCTTGTCCTTCTAGACCTGTCTGCTGCCTTTGATACTGTGAACCATCATATCCTCCTCTCCACCCTCGCCGAGCATCTCCGGCGCGGCTCACTCTTGGATTGCGTCCTACCTGACCGGTCGCTCCTACCAAGTGGCGTGGCGAGAATCTGTCTCCGCACCACGTGCTCTCACCACTGGTGTCCCCCAGGGCTCAGTTCTAGGCCCTCTCCTATTCTCGCTATACACCAAGTCACTTGGCTCTGTCATATCCTCACATGGCCTCTCCTATCATTGCTACGCAGACGACACACAACTAATCTTCTCCTTTCCCCCTTCTGATAACCAGGTGGCGAATCGCATCTCTGCATGTCTGGCAGACATATCAGTATGGATGACGGATCACCACCTCAAGCTGAACCTTGGCAAGACGGAGCTGCTCTTCCTCCCGGGGAAGGACTGCCCGTTCCATGATCTCGCCATCACGGTTGACAACTCAGTTGTGTCCTCCTCCCAGAGTGCGAAGAGCCTTGGCGTGACCCTGGACAACACCCTGTCGTTCTCCGCTAACATCAAGGCGGTGACCCGATCCTGTAGGTTCATGCTCTACAACATTCGGAGAGTACGACCCTGCCTTACACAGGAAGCGGCACAGGTCCTAATCCAGGCACTTGTCATCTCCCGTCTAGATTACTGCAACTCGCTGTTGGCTGGGCTCCCTGCCTGTGCCATTAAACCCCTACAACTCATCCAGAATGCCGCAGCCCGTCTGGTGTTCAACCTTCCCAAGTTCTCTCACGTCACCACGCTCCTCCGCACACTCCACTGGCTTCCAGTTGAAGCTCGCATCTGCTACAAGACCATGGTGCTTGCCTACGGAGCTGTGAGGGGAACGGCACCTCCGTACCTTCAGGCACTGATCAGTCCCTACACCCAAACGAGGGCATTGCGTTCATCCACCTCTGGCCTGCTGGCTCCCCTACCTCTGCGGAAGCACAGTTCCCGCTCAGCCCAGTCAAAACTGTTCGCTGCTCTGGCACCCCAATGGTGGAACAAGCTCCCTCACGACGCCAGGACAGCGGAGTCACTCACCACCTTCCGGAGACATTTGAAACCCCACCTCTTTAAGGAATACCAGGGATAGGATAAAGTAATCCTTTTACCCCCCCCCCCAAAAAATAATAATAATAACATTGTAAAGTGGTTATCCCACTGGCTATAAGGTGAATGCACCAATTTGTAAGTCGCTCTGGATAAGAGTGTCTGCTAAATGACGTAAATGTAAACAGTATGTTTATGTTATATATAAAAATAAATACATAAAATTATCATTGTAATTGGGCACACATTGATGTCAGACATGCACCTACCCCAATGCTCTGTTGCTGATGACTGGGATGAATGCAGGAGTAGATTTCAGGAGTAGTACAAGACACCCTCTTTTTGACCGATGAGTGATATTTTTATTTTTATTTTTTAGTCTCCTTTTCGTTATTTTATTATTTATTTATTTTTTATGTTTTTATATATTTTTTTGTTATTTTTTAATTTTTGTCTTTTATCATTTTTGTTTTTTTTCTTTAGTCATTTAGCAGACACTCTTATCCATAGCGAATTACAGTTAGTGCATACATTATTTTTTTCATACTGGCCCCCCGTGGGAAACGAACCCACAACCCTGGCTTTGCAAACGCCATGCTCTACCAACTGAGCTACATCCCTGCCGGCCATTCCCTCCCCTACCCTGGACAACGCTGGGCCAATTGTGCGCCGCCCCATGGGTCTCCCGGTCGCGGCCAGCTACGACAGAGCCTGGATATAAGGGCATGTACGTGATATATAAGCCAGATAGGCCTATATGAGTATGATGGTCATAATATTTTATGACAGTGTCATAGCGTATTTTCTACAAGTTATTTAAAATATGATGAAAAAAACTAAAGAATTCATTACAACTACAAAGTATTTAACAAACTTTCAAATGAAAGGAAACTTCTTGGCAGAAACTTAGAGACTTAATTAGGTGTCATAACCAGCCCTAAAATAACACAATATATGTCACAACAGGTGTAAATATATGGGTCATGACAGTGTTATGACATATGACATCTGGTAGACAGGCAAAGTGCTAGTATGCTCAACCTAAATGATAGTTTGTTTACAGTATCCTAAAATGAACTAATAGTATGTAGTATATACTCATTAAGTATGTAGTATACAGTATGTTAGTATGGGTATTCGAACACAGCTCTGGACTTCCTGACGGGCCACCCCTAGGTGGTAAGGGTAGGCAACAACACATCTGCCACGCTGATCCTCAACACTGGGGCCCCTCAGGGGTGCGTGCTTAGTCCCCTCCTGTACTCGCTGTTCACCCACGACTGCGTGGCCAAACACGACTCCAACACTATCATTAAGTTTTCTGACGACACAACAGTGGTAGGCCTGATCACCGACAAAGATGAGACAGCCTATAGGGAGGAGGTCAGAGACCTGGCAGTGTGGTGCCAGGACAACAACCTCTCCCTCTATGTGAGCAAGACAAAGGAGCTGATCATGGATTACAGGAAAAGGCGGGCCGATCAGGCCCCCATTAACATCGATAGGGCTGTAGTGGAGCGGGTCGAGAGATTCAAGTTCCTTGTGTCCACATCACCAACAAACTATCATGGTCAAAACACACCAAGACAGTCGTGAAGAGGGCACGACAACACCTTTTCCCCCTCAGGAGACTGAAAAGATTTGGCATGGGTCCCCAGATCCTCAAAATGTTATACAGCTGCACCATCGAGAGCATCCTTACCAGTTACATCACCGCCTGGTATGGCAACTGCTCAACATCTGACCATAACGCGCTACAGAGGGTGGTGTGTACGGCCCAGTACATCACTGGGGCCAAGCTTCCTGCCATCCAGGACCTGTATACCCCGCTGCTACCCGCTGTCAATTATCAGGGGTTACCTACCTACATGTACAAATTACCTCGACTAACCTGTACCCCCGCACATTGACTCGGTACCGGTAACCCCTGTATATACAGTTGAAGTCGGAAGTTTACATACACTTTGGTTGGAGTCATTCAAACTCGTTTTTCAACCACTCCACAATTTCCTTGTTAACAAACTATAGTTTTGGCAAGTAGGTTAGGACATCTACTTTGTGCATGACAAGTAATTTTTCCAACAATTGTTTACAGACAGATTATTTCACTTATAGTTCACTATATCACAATTCCAGTGGGTCAGAAATTTACAAATACTTCTGATAGGCTAATTGACATCATTTTAGTCAATTGGAGGTGTACCTGTGGATGTATTTCAAGGCCTACCTTCAAACTCTGTGCCTCGTTGCTTGACATCATGGGAAAATCAAAAGAAACCAGCCAAGACCTCAGACAAAAAAATTGTAGACCTCCACAAGTCTGGTTCATCCTACCAGCGGGGCTAGACAGGACCAGGGGTACTTTGGGGGGTTGGAGAGGAGGTGGGGATCAGGGCCGGAGCCAGAACCACCGCCGAGGAGGTATGCCCACCCAGCCCTCCCTTGTTTAGCCCTTATTGAGGCGCGGTCGCAAGTATAAACACCATGGGACCACGCAGCAGTCATACCGCTCAGGAAGGAGACGCGTTCTGTCTCCTAGAGATGAACGTACTTTGGTGCGAAAAATGCAAATAAATCCCAGAACAACAGCAAAGGACCTTGTGAAGATGCTGGAGGAAACAGGTACAAAAGTATCTATATCTGTCACGCTCTGGCTCCGGGACTTTGTATGTTGAGCCAGGGTGTGTTCGTTTCGTTGTGTTCTGTTTGGTTGGGTTGTTCTATGTGGTTGTATTTCTTTGTTTGGATGAGTGACTCCCAATCAGAGGTAACGAGTGTCAGCTGTTTGGCTCGTTGTCTCTGATTGGGAGCCATATTTATAATGTCTGTTTTCACCTTGTGTTTGTGGGTTTTTGTTCCTTGTCAGTCATTGTCTGAGGACGTTACGTATCGTTTATTGTTTTGTATTCGTGTTTGCACTTTACTATTAAAGTATGTTCGCTCAACACGCTGCGCCTTGGTCCTCTCTAACCAACGATCGTGACAGAAAAACCCACCTTAACCAGATCAAGCAGCGTGACGAGGAGAGAGAGGATGGACGTGGGAGGAGATGATTGCGAGTCTGGCAAGAGGGAGAGAGGCCTGGGCCACGGGGATGAGAGACCCCCAGGAAATTTTTAGGGGGGGGCTCACGACGTCGGGGCAGCAGGTGTACGGGTTAGAGCGGTGCAAAGCGTTGGCAGAGAAGGCCGCCAGGTTAGGGGGCCACTGGGCACAGAGGAGAGGGAAAGTGTGGAGGCACGGCGAGAGGTACTGGGGTGTGTTACCAGTCCGGTCCGGCCCGTTCCTGATCCCTGCGTGGGGCCAGTGGTGTGTGTCCCCAGTACGGTCCGGCCTGTTCCTGCCATTCCCACCAAGGCAGTGGTGCGCGTCGTCAGCCCAGCCCGGCCTGTTCCTGCCATTCCCACCAAGTCTGTGGTGTGCGTCGACAGCCCGGCCCGGCCTGTTCCTGCCATTCCCACCAAGTCAGTGGTGCGCGTCGTCAGCCCAGCCCGGCCTGTTCCTGCCATTCCCACCAAGTCAGTGGTGCACGTCGTCAGCCCAGCCCGGCCGGTTCCTGCCATTCCCACCAAGTCAGTGGTGTGCGTCGACAGCCCAGCCCGGCCTGTCCCTGCTCCACGCACCAAGCCTACGAGGTGCGTCGCCAGTCCAGCCCGGCCTGTCCCTGCTCCACGCACAAAGCCTACGGTGTGCGTCGCCAGCCCAGCCCGGCCTGTTCCTGCTCCACACACAAAGCCTACGGTGTGCGTCGCCAGCCCAGCCCGGCCTGTCCCTGCTCCACGCACAAAGCCTACGGTGTGCGTCGCCAGCCCGACCCGGCCTGTTCCTGCCACTCGCACCAAACCAGGGGTGCGAGTCGCCAGCCTGGTCCAACCCGTTCCTGCTACTCGCACCAAGCCAGGGGTGCGAGGCGTCAGCCTGGTCCAGCCCGTTCCTGCTACTCGCACCAAACCAGGGATGCGAGTCGTCAGCCTGGTCCAGCTCGTTCCTGCTACTCACACCAAACCAGGGAATGGAGTCGTCAGTCCGGTGAGGCCCGTTCCTGTTCCACGCACCAAGCCAGGGGCGCGTGTCGTCAGTCCGGCTCCGACCAGCGGGGCTAGACAGGACCAGGGGTACTTTGGGGGGTTGGAGAGGAGGTGGGGATCAGGGCCGGAGCCAGAACCACCGCCGAGGAGGTATGCCCACCCAGCCCTCCCTTGTTTAGCCCTTATTGAGGCGCGGTCGCAAGTATAAACACCATGGGACCACGCAGCAGTCATACCGCTCAGGAAGGAGACGCGTTCTGTCTCCTAGAGATGAACGTACTTTGGTGCGAAAAATGCAAATAAATCCCAGAACAACAGCAAAGGACCTTGTGAAGATGCTGGAGGAAACAGGTACAAAAGTATCTATATCTGTCACGCTCTGGCTCCGGGACTTTGTATGTTGAGCCAGGGTGTGTTCGTTTCGTTGTGTTCTGTTTGGTTGGGTTGTTCTATGTGGTTGTATTTCTTTGTTTGGATGAGTGACTCCCAATCAGAGGTAACGAGTGTCAGCTGTTTGGCTCGTTGTCTCTGATTGGGAGCCATATTTATAATGTCTGTTTTCACCTTGTGTTTGTGGGTTTTTGTTCCTTGTCAGTCATTGTCTGAGGACGTTACGTATCGTTTATTGTTTTGTATTCGTGTTTGCACTTTACTATTAAAGTATGTTCGCTCAACACGCTGCGCCTTGGTCCTCTCTAACCAACGATCGTGACAATATCCACAGTAAAACGAGTCCTATATCGATATAACCTGAAAGGCCGCTCAGCAAGGAAGAAGCCACTACTCCAAAACCGCCATAAAAAAGACAGACTACGGTTTGCAACTGCACATGGGGACAAAGATCGTCCTCTGGTCTAATGAAACAAAAATAGAACTGTTTGGCCATAATGACCATCGTTATGTTTGGAGGAAAAAGGGGGTTGCTTGCAAGCCGAAGAACACTATCCCAACCGTGAAGCACGGGGGTGGCAGCATCATGCTGTGGGGGTGCTTTGCTGCAGGAGGGACTGGTGCACTTCACAAAATAGATGGCATCATGAGGAAGGAAAATGATGTGGATATATTGAAGCAACATCTCAAGACATCAGTCAGGAAGTTAAAGCTTGGTCGCAAATGGGTCTTCCAAATGGACAATGACCCCAAGCATACTTCCAAAGTTGTGTCAAAATGGCTTAAGGACAACAAAGGCAAGGTATTGGAGTGGCCCTGACCTCAATCCTATAGAAAATTTGTGGGCAGAACTGAAAAAGCGTGTGCAAGCAAGGAGACCTACAAACCTGACTCAGTTACACCAGCTCTGTCAGGAGGAATGGGCCAAAATTCACCCAACTTATTGTGGGATGCTTGTGGAAGGCTACTCGAAATGTTTGACCAAAGTTAAACAATTTAAAGACAATGCTACCAAATACTAATTGGGTGTATGTAAACTTCTGACCCACTGGGAATGTGATGAAATAAATAAAAAGCTGAAAATCATTCTCTCTACTATTATTCTGACATTTCATATTCTTAAAATAAAGTGGTGATCCTAACTGACCTAAGACAAGGAATTTTTACAAGGATTAAATGTCAGGAATTGTGAAAAACCGAGTTGAAATGTATTTGGCTAAGGTGTATGTAAACTTCCAACTTCAACTGTAGCCTCGTTAGTGTTCTTTTATTGTGTAATTTTATTTTTTACTTGAGTTTATTTAGTAAATATTTTCTTAACTATTAATTGAACTGCATTGTTGGTTAAGGGCTTGTAAGTAAGCATTTCACAGTAAAGTCTACACCTGTTGTATTTGGCGCATGTGACAAATAAAATTTGATTTGATTTGAAAATATATGAATAAAGTTAGTAAGGCACACTGTAGCAAAACTCAACAGAGAATGGAAAACTAAAATATCTGTTCTTATGCAACACATTTAGGTATTACCTCCATATTTCACTCAATTTACTCCCTACTGAACACGCCTCAGTTGTCCACATCTGTTCTAGATTAAAAACTGACTGACCTTAGTCCCAAATGAATTGACAGCCATGTTCTCATGTAGTGCACTATTGGACTAGCAGTGCACTGGTGCAGTAGAACTGAATTGACTAAAGCCAAGGTTTTAATTTTGGGCCCCAAATCATGATGCCGAATTGTGACATTCTCAACTTGTTTTGCACTCTACAACGCATACTTCCCCACCCCCCTTCCAACTAAATAAGATAAAACAGGAGGAATGCAAGGCCACACCTCTTGCTCCATTGTTGTCCTCCATTGTGGTTGGATCAAATGAAAGGTTAGAGGTCACTTGGATGCCGTGGAGATTGGGGGGGGCAACTTCACCCTACTCCGCTCACCTGGAACTGGGCAAGTTGCTCCTCTGCAGCTGCCACTTTGGCCTCCAGGACCTTCCTGTGCTCATTGTCAGCCTGCAGGGCTTCCGTCCTCTCGCCCAGGTCCCGGTTCAGACGAACACAGTCCTGCCTCAGCTTGGCCAGCTCCGCGTTCTGCCTGGAGGGGGAAAGAGATCGGAGAGGGACTTGTCAGAAAGATTGCTTGACTTGATGAATTTGAGTAGAGTGTGGCTAGGACAGTTTTGGATATGGAGTAGCTGTATAACTCAGTTGCTGGTGTCCAAGAATGGACATAATTCAGGCTCTTTAGGCATGTGTTATTTTTGCATTATGTTAATACTTAGTGATAATTGACAATAAAATGGCATGATAAGCAAATAGTGATACATATTCAAAATGCTAGATAAATCATGGTCATTTTTGGAGTCGCTTGACCATGTCTGTACAAGCTAGAATTAATTATGTATCCATCCAGCCAGCCAATACACCCACTTGTACCTCATTACATTGTAAAACTAAAACTACCACCCACCCCCAAGTAAAGTCGAATTGAGAAAAGGGCATTTTAAGAGTAGACCACACCTGGGCTGTGTTCATTAGGGCACACCATAGCAGAACGTTTCAACAAAAGAAAATGAATATTTCTTATTGGGAAAAGTCTAGGAAGTTCCACCCCATTTTACTCAATTTTTTCCCACTGAACAAGACTCAGATTTCTCCATAGAATAGGAGTTGTATTGTTTATTTCCCCATCTACCTGCTCTCGGCCTGGCTGGTGGCCTGGTTGAGGGCGTCTCTCAGGATGGAGTTCTCCTGCTGCAAGCGGGCCAGCTGAGCGACTGGGCCATTGTCCAGCTGCTCCTGCAGGCTCGCTATCTGTATGGGGGTGTTAGCAAGAACAAATATTTCCATAAATGTTTGTGCAGACAGTTAACAGCTGATTTTTCTCATCTTGTCTGTCTTGTACTTTTACAAACAAGTCCAACACATTGTTACCTAGGGGTCACAATATGTTATTACTGTCAAATTCAGAGGCTGCTGTCAAAGTGGTGGAAGCAGCAGCTCCACATTCAGTCAGGCACAGGATCATTGTGGAACGTTCAGATGGAAACACATGTAGAACAGACATGTCTCTGATGTGGAGTCAAGACTCAAGTCAGCTCTATTCATGGCATTTCTGTCTGGACTGTTCAGTACGTTAAATCACCCCTCCTGAAAATGACCCTGACGTTTATGGGGTCGTGAACTCTGACCTTGAGGTTGAGCTGCTGGGTCTTAGCCACGTGGTCCTGGTAGGAGGCCTGCATGCGAGCCTGGAGGGCAGTTATCTCCTGAGTGTGAGCACTTAGCTCTGAGCGCAGACGGGTCTCGACCGTCGCCATCTTGGATTTCTCTGTGCTCAGCTCCTGTGTGGGCATCGGGGATCGTTAGTGACATCAGCGAAAAACACTTGGTTAAAGTCAGTGTTCCCCCAATCCTGGTCCTTGGGTGCACATTTTTGTTCTACCCCTTTTTTTGGTTTGTTAATCTGTTTCTCTTCCTGAGTGTTCCAACAGGCACAGTGTGAGCCAGTGGCAAAAATACCGCAGGGAGATATTTACAGTAAGCACCAGCTACCAAATCCTGGCCTACTGCACTGAGGCCAAGACCTGTTTAAGATGCTACCTAGCCCAGCACTAACACAATTAATTCCATTCATCAACTTATCATCATGCGTTTCATTAGTTGAATAAGGTGTATTATGGCATTGTTTCTACCCTGTGCATGGAAGTCAGTAGGATGTCAGTTTACCCAATTATCTCTCCTTCCTCTCAAAGTGTGCACTTGTTCACTGATTTTAAAGGACATTACTGGTATAAGAAATAAGGTGGAAATACCCACTAGCCCATCTCTCCACCAATCCAATGCTTTTAGATGTGTGTACACTTAAGGAAAAATAAGATACTATTGGGATGGACCCATGGTCTTTTACCTTGGTGAGCTCCCTCAGTCGATTCTTGGCGGCGGTGGCATCCTCCTGCTCGGTAGACAGCTGCTTCTCCTTCTCCTCTAGCTGTTTCTTCAGGGCAGCCATGGGATCCCCCTTCTGAGAGGCCTAACCATCAGATATGACACAAGTTGACCACCACTGATCGGCTACAGTTGATGTTAAATGAAATGTTGGGAAAAAAGGCAACCTCAGCTCCATCATTCATTGAATCAGATGGCTCATTCATCACAAAACCGACTGATATTGCCAACTACTTTAATGATTTTTTAATTGCCAAGATTAGCAAATTTAGGCATGACATGCCAGCAACAAACGCTGACACTACTACACATCCAAGTATATCTGACCAAATTAGGAAAGACAAGCATTGTAATTTTGAATTCCGTAAAGTGAGTGTGGAAGAGGTGAAAATATTATTGTTGTCTATCAACAATGATAAGCCACCGTGGTCTGACAACTTGGATGGAAAATTACTGAGGATAATAGCGGACGATATTGCAACTCTTATTTGCCATATTTTCAATTTAAGTCTACTAGAAAGTGCGTGCCCCCAGGCCTGGAGGGAAGCAATTGCAATTCCGCTACCTAAGAATAGTCAAGCCCCCTTTACTGGCTCAAATAGCCGACCAATCATTTACATTTACATTTTAGTCATTTAGCAGACGCTCTTATCCAGAGCGACTTACAGTTAGTGAATACATATTTTTTTATACTGGCCCCCCGTGGGAATCGAACCCACAACCCTGGCATTGCAAACGCCATGCTCTATCAACTGAGCTACATCCCTGCCGGCCATTCCCTCCCCTACCCTGGACGACGCTGGGCCAATTGTGCGCCGCCCATGAGTCTCCCGGTCGCGGCCGGCTGCGACAGAGCCTGGATTCGAACCAGGATCTCTAGTGGCACAGTTAACACTGCGATGCAGTGCCTTAGACCACTGCGCCACTCAGGAGTAATCAGCCTGTTACCAACCCTTAGTAAACTTTTGGAAAAAATAGTGTTTGACAAGATGCAATGCTATTTTACAGTAAACAAATTGACAACAGACTTTCAGCACACTTATAGGGAAGGACATTCAACAAGCACAGCATTTAAATTTCTCTCAGCCAATCATCAGTCATTTGTGTATGATAAAAATATCGTGGGGGCTGTTCTGTTAGACTTCAGTGCGGCTTTTGACATTATCGATCATAGTCTGCTGCTGGAAAAACGTATGTGTTATGGCTTTACACCCCCTGCTATATTGTAGATAAAGAGTTAACTGTCGAACAGAACATAGGGGGTGTTCTTTAAATGGAAGCCTCTCCAACAATCCAGGTAGAATCAGGAATTCCCCAGGACAGCTGTCTAGGCCCCTTACTTTTTTTTCAATCTTTACTAATGACATGCCACTGGCTTTGAGTAAAGTGAGTGTGTCTATGTATGTGGATGACTCAACAATATACACGTCAGCTACTACAGCGACTAAATTGACTGCAACACTTAACAAAGAGCTGCAGTTAGTTTCAGAGTGGGTGGCAAGGAATAAGTTAGTTCTAAATATTTATAAAACTAAAAGCATTGTATTTGGGACAAATCATTCACTAAACCTAAACTAAATCTTGTAATAAATAATGTGGAAATTGAGCAAGTTGAGGTGACTAAACTGCTTGGAGTAACCCTGGATTGTAAACTGTCATGGTCAAAACATATTGATACAACAGAAGCTAAGACGGGGAGAAGTCTGTCCATAATAAAGCGCTGCTCTACCTTCTTAACAGCATTATCAACAAGGCAGGTCCTACAGGCCCTAGTTTTGTCGCACCTGGACTACTGTTCAGTCGTGTGGTCAGGTGCCACAAAAAGGGACTTTGGAAAATTGCAATTGGCTCAGAACAGGGCAGCACGGCTGGCCCTTGGATCTACACAGAGAGCTAACATTAATAATATGCATGTCAATCTCTCCTGGCTTAAAGTGGAGGAGAGATTGACTTCATCACTACTTGTATTTATGAGAGGTATTGACATGTTGAATGAACCGAGCTGTCTGAACTACTGGCGCACAGCTCGGACACCCATGCATACCCCACAAGACATGCCACCAGAGGTCTCGTCACAGTCCCCAAGTCCAGAAAAGACTATGGGAGGCGCACAGTACTACATAGAGCCATGACTACATGGAACTCTATTCCACATCAAATAACTGATGCAAGCAGTAAAATTAGATTTAAAAAAACAGATAAAAATACACATTATGGAACAGCGGGGACTGTGAAGCAACACACACATAGGCACAGACACATGCATACACACACGATAACATACGCACTATACACACACACATGGATTTTGTATTGTAGATATGTGGTAGTGGTGGAGTAGGGGCCTGAGGGCACATAGTGTGTTGTGAAACCTGTGACTGTATTGTAATGTTTTAAAAATTGTATAACTGCCTTAATTTTGCTGGACCCCAGGGTGATCCATAATTAATACAAATGTTAAGATAAGCCAGAGAATGACTACATCCCAAATGGCACCCTATTTCCTATAGAGTGCACTGCTTTTGACCAGGGTCAATAGGGCTCTGGTCAAAAGTAGTGCACTATATAGGGAATAGGGTGCCATTTGGGATACAGTCAATATAACCTCTCAGTTGGGAAATATCGGAACAAAGGTGCTTCCAAAACTACTAGGATGATTCATATTTAGGGGTGTAAAAATTACAATATTAAAATAAGTGTGAAAGGGAAAAAAAGCTACAGTATTGTTTATTACTTGAAATGTTGCTATGCTTAATTAATTAAAAGGTTTCTGCAATTTAGAATTGTGTGTATGTACGTTATGACTACACATAATGACTGTTTGACTCAGACAAAAGATATTCCATCATGCACAATCATGTCTGGTACATTTTAACCGTAACCAAGGTTTCTCAATCTTGTCTCAGAAAACGCCTGCTCCTTTCTATTTATGTATGTATGTATGTATGTATGTATGTATGTATGTATGTATGTATGTATGTATGTATGTATGTATGTGCCTGCATTTCTACTAAAGGGAATGCGGAGGTGGCTCGGCCACAGGCCACTGTCTGTAATGCTTGCAGTCAGTCAGTCTGGAGGGTAATACTGTACCAGTTGCCAGGAGTCGAGGCCAGCCTTGTCACTGAGCACTTCGATGAGCCTCTGGGTCTCTCCCTCGCTGAACATCATGCTGCTCACGGTGGACAGGAGAGTCTTGTATGGCAGGAGGAGGGGAGCATCCGCAGAGTCAACGGCAGCAACCACTATAAGCAGAGAGTGTGAGTGAGGATGATAAGTGTGCCAGGGAGTTACCTATGTCAGGGGTTACAGGATGGATGACTCGTTTATATTTTTTATGATGTACTACTTGTCTATCATTTGGATTACTTACTAAACTCAGCAAAAAAGGAAACGTCCCTTTTTCAGGACCCGGTCTTTCAAAGATAATTCGTAAAAATCCAAATAACTTCACACTGTTTCCCATGCTTCTTCAATGAACCATAAACAATTAATGAACATGCACCTGTGGAACGGTCGTTAAGACACTAACAGCTTACAGACGGTAGGCAATTAAGGTCACAGTTATGAAAACTTAGGACACTAAAAAGAGGCCTTTCTACTGACTCTGAAAAACACCAAAAGAAAGATGCCCTGCTCATCTGCGTGAACGTGCCTTAGGCATGCTGCAAGGAGGCATGAGGACTGCAGATGTGGCCAGGGCAATAAATTGCAATGTCCGTACTGTGAGACACCTAAGACAGCGCTACAGGGAGACAGGACGGACAGCTGATCGTCCTCACAGTGGCAGAACATGTGTAACAACACCTGTACAGGATCGGTACATCTGAATTTCACACCTGCGAGACAGGTACAGGATGGCAACAACAACTGCCCGCAATAGGCTGAAAGAGGCTGGACTGAGGGCTTGTAGGCCTGTTGTACGGCAGGTCCTCACCAAACATCACCGGCAACAACGTCGCCTATGGGCACAAACCCACCGTCGCTAGACCAGACAGGACTGGCAAAAAGTGCTCTTCACTGACGAGTTGCGATTTTGTCTCACCAGGGGTGATGGACGGATTCCCGTTTATCGTTGAAGGAATGAGCGTTACACCGAGGCCTGTACTCTGGAGCGGGATCGATTTGGAGGTGGAGGGTCCGTCATGGTCTGGGGCGGTGTGTCACAGCATCATCGGACTGAACTTGTTGTCATTGCAGGCAATCTCAACGCTGTGCGTTACAGGGAAGACATCCTTCTCCCTCATGTGGTACCCTTCCTGCAGGCTCATCCTGACATGACCCTCCAGCATAACAATGCCACCAGCCATACTGCTCGTTCTGTGCGTGATTTCCTGCAAGACAGGAATATCAGTGTTCTGCCATGGCCAGCGAAGAGCCCGGATCTCAATCCCATTGAGCACGTCTGGGACCTGTTGGATCGGCGGGTGAAGGCTAGGGCCATTCCCCCCAGAAATGTCTGGGAACTTGCAGGTGCCTTGGTGGAAGAGTGAGGTAACATCTCACAGCAAGAACTGGCAAATCTGGTGCAGTCCATGAGGAGGAGATGCACTGCTTAATACAGCTGGTGGCCACACCAGATATTGACTGTTACTTTTGATTTTGACACCCCCTTTGTTCAGTGACACATTATTCCATTTCTGTTAGTCACGTCTGTGGAACTTGTTGAGTTTGTCTCAGTTGTTGAATCTTGTTATGTTCATACAAATATGTACACATGTTAAGTTTAATGAAAATAAACGCAGTTGACAGTGAGAGGATGTTTCTTTTTTTGCTAAGTTTAGTTTACAAGTTGAATAATAAATGTACTTTTCTATAACTTGGATGGTTTACTATTTCATTACTTGGATGAATGACCAGGTTATCTTAGATAAATTACTTGTATGACTTACTGTACCGTAGTAGTAAACAAAAAATAAGTTGGGGATGTTAGAAAGGGGGAAGTCTTAGGAGAATGAGGGGCCATGTGATCTTTAATTCTATACTGAACAAAAATATAAAAACGCAACGTGCAACAATTTCTACAATTTTGCTGAGTAACAGTTCATAAGGAAATCAGTCAATTGAAATAAATTCATTAGGCCCTAATCTTTGGATTTCACATGACTGGGCAGGGGCGCACCCACTTGTGAGCCAGGCCGACCCACTGGGGAGCCAGGCCCAGCCTCCTCAGATGATCATGCATGTGAAGAAGCCAGATGTGGAGGGCTGAAATTGCACACTCCCTCAAAACTTGAGACATCCGTGGCATTGTGTTGTGTGACAAAACTGCACATTTTAGAGTGCCTTTTATTGTCCACAATACAAGGTGCACCTGTGTAATGATATGGCTGTTTAATCAGACTGAGCTAACAACTTCCTATTGGAATGCAGCTGTTGATAGCAGGGTTGTGGTCAATTTCGAATAGAAATGTCTGAATTTCTAATTCAATAATTGAAAAAAGGCCATTCAATGACTTCTTGATAAACATAAAAGGAGAAACTATTTATGTTAAACGTTTTTCCATTCCTCAATTTTATATTCAATTAACTTCCTGAATTGACTTACCTGAATTCAGCAAGTAGCCTAGTGGTAAAGAGCGTTGGGCTAGTAACTGAAAGGTCGCTGGTTCAAATCAAATCCAAGCCAACTAGGTGAAAAATCTGTCGATGTGCCCTGAAGCAAGACACTTAACCCTAATGGCTCTTGTAAGTTCCTCTGGATAAGAGCGTTTGCTAAATGACTTAAATTAAAAAATTACAAATGTAATTCAAATTGACCCCAATCCTGGTTTATAGAGTACATGAATTGCAATAGTTTTACATTACGAGTTATCATATAAATAAAACAGTAACAATTTCATCAAAGCAAATTATTTACTATCAACCTGGCTCAGCCTTTGCCTTGGATTTTTTCTTCTTAGCAGGTGCTTCAGCCTTGAGCTCCTCTGCCTTGGCAACGGGTGTGGCGGGAGTGTCACTGGACACAGGAGCGGGCGCGGCAGTCACCGGGGCAACCTCAACCGCCACAGGTGGCACGACCATGACAGGCACTTCCTTGGCGATGGTCTCCGGGACGACGGCAGGCTTGGCAGGGGCCGGCGCCACCTTGGCCACTTTCTTCTTCTTCTTCGGGGAGGGGGCGGCGGCCTCCACGGCCACTGGGGCAGGGGCAGCACAGGCGACTATGACAGGCTCCGGGGCAGCAACGATGGGCTCGGGTTCAGGCTTAGGGGCGGCGAGAGGCTCAGGTTCGGGTTCGGGCTCGCTAATGGACTCTGCGACCGGTTCTGGGAGATTCCCGTTAGGCCGCTCTTCTTTCTTCTTGGCTTTGCTCTTATTCTCCAACGCTTTCTGCTTCTTCTTATTCTTCAGAGAGAGTTGGATCTGGGCAGACTTGCCCAGCTCGCGGCGGTGCTTGGCCAGGGCCTCCTCGTACGACGTCTCCTTCATGGAGAGTGTGGAGACCAGAGCAATGCCGATGGCGGAGATCACCATGAATACACCAAAGACCATGAAGCCGAGGGTTTGGGGGTCGTAAACGTCCATGTCTTTATTTCAATCTTGTCCCTCCGCAAAGCCTAGCACAAAAAAAGCAGAGGTCACGATTAGCTAGGTGTCAAAGGATGCGATCCATAATCATCAAAAGTCACAACATAATGTTTAGCAAATGGGTTCAATGCCGGCCACTTCACGATTTAGTTTTGTCCCCCTCTCAATATATTTATCAATCACCAGGGTGACATTTCACAAAAAAAGGATCAATGAGGTAGCCAGCTAACTTTGGTAACCACTAAAATATCATTCCTATATTTCTGGTTTATCATGAATGCTGATGTTGAATACAGAATGTTGATTTTATGCCATTAGAATTTGTCTTTGAGATTTAAATTAAGAAAACATTTCAGGTTTCAGAATATTTAGAGAAGTTACACAAGCAAAAATAAGTTGATGGAAGCAAAACTTCCAAAAATGTGTTCGGCCATGTGTAGTAATGTTTAAAAGCCTTTATTTAGAAAAATATGTTGGCTGGCTCACTGATCTAATATATATCATCAATGATCAGTCAAATAGGAAAAATCACAAGCAGGGGTAGAGATGCATGAGTGTCTCGCAGAACTTGAGAAGTTCATACAAGTAGACTACCTGCGGTGCAGGAGATTGACACACACGAAAGGCACTAATCACAATAAACATACATTTTTACAGATTCTGTAAACCGTTGCGTACTATTCCAAATTAAGTAATTGATTATCAACCTAACGGTCATCTACCTATCCATTGATTACTTTATTGGGATTTTATAACAATAACCAGATTCTTATAGTTTATGGCTTTCTTGCTTGTTTTAGCGGCCTTTGAGGAAAGGTGGACCAAATTCACTACATGGTAAAGGTGGAACACATTTTGCTGGGTAAAAACAACAATCTCTCCATGGGCATACTACCAGCTCCTGAACTTCCAGTAAGGGTAAAGAAAAACAGCTTCACAGGCCGTAATTTCTCCCCTGTACAAAGAAAAGCTCTTCTCACAGAGGACCGAGAGTTCAGCCTGCAACTTTCCGCTCACAAGAGAACTCATGTTACGCAACACCCTCGAGAGACACATACCCCCCCATCCCATTTACGTTCACATACAAAAATGGCACTGTCTCCAGTTTCCAGAGGACACACCTGTACACAGTTGCACTGCACACAATGAAAATTCCCTATGAGTTACTGCGACCAGGAACCATTCTGGAGAACGACTCCTTCGAGAGTGGGCTTTCAGCTACTCATACTCCTCAGAGGCAATGCTGACTCTATACAGTAGATAAGGTCTGAGTACCAAATGGTACCATATTCCTTATGTAGTGCTCTATTGTTTACCAGGGCACTCACTTCAAAAGCAGTGCACTACATAGGGAATAGGGTGCCATTTGGGACATAAACAAGGCCTTAGATGAAGAAAAAATGCTGACTCTAAAGGAGTGACAACACACCCCCTTCCATGCTTTCTCCCTCTCTTCAATAGTCAAAATAAAATATTCATAATAGATCAAAAAGCAATAATAGCAATCTTATGGAACACAAGCATTTGGGTATCCATTCTGAAACTGATACTTTGGGATAAAATGCTTTAGTGTTGGATTTAAATTACTTGACAAGGTGATTCGGAGTCATTCGATCAAACTGAAATAAACTCCTAAAGGAGCAAACTGTTGTTTTACATCCACATTAGCCTATAGATAAATAGGGTCACTGATCAATCTATCAGTTTTGCAATAGGCAACAACTATTCATTCCAATGATGCTTTAAAACAAAACAAAAACACATGGGTATGATTATTATGTAGCCCATATTGAGATAAAATGTCAACAAATAAATGGAGTAAATAAAAGTATCCAAAGCCTTCACATCATTCTCTAGCTACAGATTGTTACACCAGATAATGCACTTTAACCAAAGATTTTTGGTATCCATTACTGGGAGTTACAGGTTAGGTACTGTTCGGTGTAGCACAATCTGTAGTTAATCACTCTAAATGTAAAAACGTCCGATGTATCAAAATACACTACCGACATTTACCCTAACTGTACACTACCGGTCAAAGGTTCTAGAACACCTACTCATTCAAGGGTTTTTCTTTCTTTTACTATTTTCTACATTGTAAGATAATAGTGAAGACATCAAAACTATGAAATAACACATATGGAATCATGTAGTCAAAAATATTTGAGATTCTTCAAACAGCCACCCTTTGCCTTGATGACAGCTTTGCCCACTCTTGGCATTCTCTCAACCAGCGTCAACTGGAATGCTTTTCCAACAGTCTTGAAGGAGTTCCCACATATGCTGAGCACTTGTTGGCTGCTTTTCCTTCACTCTGCGGTCCAACTCAACCCAAACCATCTCAATTTGTTTGAGGTCGGGGGATTGTGGAGGCCCCAGGTCATCTGATGCAGCACTCCATCACTCTCCTTCTTGGTAAAATAGCCCTTACACAGCCTGGAGGTGTGTTGGGTCATTGTCCTGTTGAAAAATAAATGATAGTCCCACTAAGCCCAGACCAGATGGGATGGCATATCGCTGCAGAATGCTGTGGTAGCCATGCTGGTTAAGTGTGCCTTGAATTCTAAATAAATCACAGACAGTGTCACCAGCAAAGCACCCCCACACCTTAACACCTCCTCCTCCATGCTTTACGGTGGGAACTACACTTGCAGAGATCATCCGTTCACCCACACCGCGTCTCACAGAGACACGGTGGTTGGAACCAAAAATCTCAAATTTGGACTCCAGACCAAAGGACACATTTCCAACAGACTAATGTCCATTGCTCATGTTTCTTGGTCCAAGCAGGTCTCTTCTTATTATTGGTGTCCTTTAGTAGTGGTTTCTTTGCAGCAATTCGACCATGAAGGCCTGATTCACATAGTCTCCTCTGAACAGTTGATGTTGAGATGTGTCTGTTACTTGAACTCTGTGAATCTTTATTTGGGCTGCAATTTATGAGGCTGGTTACTCTAATGAACTTATCCTCTGCAGCAGAGGTAACTCTGGGTCTTCCATTCCTGTGGCGGTCCTCATGAGAGCCAGTTTCATCATAGCGCTTGATGGTTTGAAGTAATTGAAGAAACGTTCAAAGTTCTTGAAATGTTCCATATTGACTGACCTTCATGTCTTATAGTAATGATGGACTGTCGTTTCTCTTTGCTTATTTGAGCTGTTGTTGCCATAATATGGACTTGGTCTTTTACCAAATATATAATTACCTTGTCACAACACAACTGATTGTCTCAAAACGCATTAAGAAGGAAAGAAATGCCACAAATTAACTTTTAAGAAGGCACACCTGTAAATTGAAACACATTCCAGGTGACTACCTCAAGAAGCTGGTTGAGAGAATGCCAAGTGTGTGCAAAGCTGTCATCAAGGCAATGGGTGGCTATTTGAAGAATCTCAAATATAAAATATATTTTGATTTGTTTAACACTTTTTTGGTTACTACATGATACCGTATGTGTTATTTCATAGTTTTGATGGCTTCACTATTATTCTACAATTTAGAAAATAGTAAAAATAAAGAAAAACCCTTGAATGAGTAGGTGTTCTAAAACTTTTGACTGGTAGTGTAGATAATGCTGAATTCTAGAGAGTGTAGAAGGGGCTAGTGTCTTTACAAACAATTAACCCCTTGTGATGTACCCCTCTTCTTATGTAACAAGAAGAGTACAGTTGCCTTAAAGTTTCTACCTATAGCCTACATAACCACTTGCCAGTTTCAAAGTTTATTGGCATCATACAACAACTTTACAATTTACAGTCCCTCAAATACGCTACCCATTACAATTAAACAATGAAAAAGCATTGTAGAGAATATTGCGAATAGGTTGATGCGGTGTTAAACGTTTCACAACAGGCAGGCCTACAACCGCTTACTTTATATACTGGTCCTTATTCTCATTCTGTAGTGTTTTAATTTTAAAACATCTAGCGTCTCCTCCACACGAAATACATTTAACTGGGCAATTTGTTTTCGTTTCCTCTAGCTAAGAAAACTTAACTCCAGTATCCTTAGCTACGTGTCCTCCAGAGACGGCCTACAACCATCATTAGCGCCCGTTGATTGATTACTCATTCACCGCAGCATCAAGATTTGTTCGACGTTGAGCCCTTTAATTAACTCAAGAATATGAGCGAGGAGATAAGGCTATCCCGATACCATCGGTTCAGCCCACTGCCAAACTTAGGAAATTTGAAAGTCACTTGGTTTGACTATATAATATTTAAAAAATATATACATTTTTTTTTATCTACAGATGCAGTTCATTAGAATAGGGCACCAAAAGGGAATAAAAGGGAATCTTAGGCTACCCCAAACATTAATTGATACTGTTTATTCTTTCAAACCGAAAAGATCAAGCAACATTGTATCATGAAAAGTAACGATAGTTCCGAAGTCAAAGTTTCAAGAATACATTTTTTTCTTAATGTGGAAAACAAATCTATTAATTTTCCGACTTGCATTTGTCTATTCGTACGAGGCTGAATAACAACGATACAGCTGTTCCTTACACTACGCTCAGTTAAGACCATTTCCTATTCTTTTTTTATGATTCACAAATTGTTTTATAAAGAATCTCTTACCCCAACCACCAATGTTCACTCTTTCAGAATAGCTGCTGTGTGGAGTCGTGGCACTTTCTCTGAGCTGGCAAAAAGCCATCCCGTTGCCCAAAAAACTAATTTCAAAGAGCGATTTCATTGGGTAGAGGGAGATCAGTCAAAGGCATTTAAACTAACCACGTCAGTTTTAGGGTTTCAACTAGTTACCACAGCCACAAAGTCAATATATCGTAATAAATCACGAAAACAAAATTTTACTTGTTTGTCTTAATTTAAGGTTAGATTGTAAGAAGATAAAATAGTAGAAAAGGCGGGGTTTATGACTTTGTGGCTGTGGTAACAAGTGAAGACCAAATTTTAGCCAGCAGGAGACAGAGGAGGCGTGACTGCCCCATAAAGCCCGACTATTGGGATTTGTAGTCTATTTCTGTTGGACTGTTCCAACAATATCTATTATCTCTCTTGCTCTCTCCCACACACACACGCACGCACGCACACACACACACTTCACTCTGTTCCCTCCCATTTAAGTAAACCTGAACTCCCAAGTACTATGCATATCCACATAGCACACATAAAAAGACACCTGTAACAAAATACACATTGCAACACACACACACACACACCTCACCTACACCCAATTGCAGACACACAGCTTCTAAGCACAGCACACATCCTTGATATGTGTTTACTCCCAATTCTAAGGCAAACAGTTAGGCAAGCAGGCCAAGTAGAACCGGGAAACACTTGGCACCAGTTAATCATTATCATCCAAACACAACATGGAGTACAGGTATTGGACCTTTCTTGCAGGGAAGAAAGTAGAGGTGTATTAAGAAAAATATAATGCAACACTTGACTTGAATAGACTATCTACAGACATACAGTACCAGTCAAAAGTTTGGACACCTACTCATTCAAGTGTTTTTCTTTATTTTTACTATTTTCTACATTGTAGAATAATAGTGAAGACATCAAAGCTATGAAATAACACATATAGAATCATGTAACCAAAAAAGTGTTAAACAAATCAAAATATATTTGAGATTCTTCAAAGTAGCTGCCCAAGCAAGACAGCTTTGCACACTCTTGGCATTCTCTCAACCAGCTTCACCTGGAATGATTTTCCAACAGTCTTGAAGGAGTTCCCACATATGCTGAGCACTTGTTGGCTGCTTTTCCTTCACTCTGCGTTGGCTGCTTTTCCTTCACTAACTCATCCCAAACCATCTCAATTGGGTTGAGGTCGGGTGATTGTGGAGCCCAGGTCATCTGATGCAGCACTCAATTACATTTACATTTTAGTCATTTAGCAGACGCTTACAGTTAGTGAATATATTTTTTTAAATATATATATATACTGGCCCCCCGTGGGAATCAAACCCACAACCCTGGCGTTGCAAACGCCATGCTCTACCAACTGAGCTACATCCCTGCCGGCCATTCCCTCCCCTACCCTGGACGACGCTGGGCCAATTGTGCGCCGCCCATGAGTCTCCCGGTCGCGGCCGGCTGCGACAGAGCCTGGACTCGAACCAGGATCTCTAGTGGCACAGTTAGCACTGCGATGCAGTGCCTTAGACCACTGCGCCACTCAGGAGTTCAATGACTCTCCTTCTTAGACCACTGCGCCACCCCTACCTCAATGACTCTCCTTCTTGTTCAAATAGCCCTTACACAGCCTGGAGGTGTTTTGGGTCATTGTCCTGTTGAAAAACAAATGATAGTACCACTAAGCCAAACCAGATGGGATGGCGTATCGCTGCAGAATGCTGTGGTAGCCATGCTGGTTAAGTGTGCCTTGAATTCTAAATAAATCACAGACAGTGTAACCAGCAAAGCACCCCCACACCATCACATCTCCTCCTCCATGCTTCACGGTGGGAACCACACATGTGGAGATCATCCGTTCACCTACTCTGCATCTCACAAAAACACGGCGGTTGGAACCAAAAATCTCAAATTTGGACTCATCAGACCAAAGGACAGATTTCCACCGGTCTAATGTATATTGCTCGTGCTCCTTGGCCCAAGCAAGTATCTTCTTCTTATTGTTGTCCTTTAGTAGTGTTTTTTTTGCAGCAATTTGACCATGAAGGCCTGATTCACGCAGTCTCCTCTGAACAGTTGATGTTGAGATGTGTCTGTTACTTGAACTCTGTGAAGCATTTGGGCTGAGGTGCAGTTAACTCTAATGAACTTATCCTCTGCAGCAGAGGTAACTCTGGGTCTTCCTTTCCTGTGGCAGTCCTCATGAGAGCCAGTTTCATCATAGCGCTTGATGGTTTTTGCGACTGCACTTGAAGGAACTTTCAAAGTTCTTGTCTTAAAGTAATGATGGACTGTTGTTTCGCTTTGCTTATTTGAGCTGTTCTTGCCATAATATGGACTTGGTCTTTTACCAAATAAGGCTATCTTCTGTATACCACCCCTACCTTGTCACAGCACAACTGATTGGCTCAAACGCATTAAGGAGGAAAAAAATTCCACAAATTAACTTTTAACAAGGCACACCTGTTAACTTAAATGCTTTTCAGGTGACTACCTCATGAAGCTGGTTGAGAGAATGCCAAGTTTGCAAAGCTGTCATCAAGGCAAAGGGTGGCTACTTTGAAGAATCTCAAATATAAAATATATTTTGATTTGTTTAATACTTTTTTGGTTACTACATGATTCCATATGTGTTATTTCATAGTTTTGATGTCTTCACTATTGTTCTACAATGTAGAAAATTTTAAAAAATAAAGAAAATCCCTGGAATGAGTAGGTGTGTCCAACCTTTGACTGGTACTGTAATACTATATCCACAGATTCAGAGTCAGCTAAACATGTAATCACGCAAGCCAGATTAAATGTCTCGTTCTACCAAAGTCAGGCGAGAGAGACTACTGTAGGCCTACTAAACAAACACAAAACAACAACATAACACAACAAAAGACAACGCAACAACTACTTTTTTGAGTGGTAAGATATCTCTAAGATGTCTGTGACATAAATTGCTGCATGTCAACAGACTTGCAGTTAGCATTTATTTTACCAATCTTTACCCATAACACCCTGAGAAGCATAAGCCATCGGTTATCACCACATACAGTAAATCTGCAAGATAGACTGTCTGTTGATAGTCCGTTTTTGGCATTCACAAATAATTTGTGGGGCACTATCCAAAGGAAGTAGGACCAAATGAACTTTGAAATTCAATACAACAACATCCCAGAATTGGATATGGTTGTGTTGCTACAGTTGCTCAAATGTTGTAGTGCTTTTACTACCAGTCCAGCCTGAAGTCTGGGATTGATTACACTGGACTCAAAGACATTGTCCTGTGCCTACACAGCCTGGTCTCATAGACTAGACGTAACATAGTGAAAGTAAATCTGGGATACTCAATTTAGTATGATACAGTGGGGAAAAAAAGTATTTAATCAGCCACCAATTGTTCAAGTTCTCCCACTTAAAAAGATGAGAGAGGCCTGTAATTTTCATCATAGGTACATGTCAACTATGACAGACAAATTGAGGGAAAACAAATCCAGAAAATCACATTGTAGGATTTTTAATGAATTTATTTGCAAATTATGGTGGAAAATAAGTATTTGGTCACCTACAAACAAGCAAGATTTCTGGCTCTCACAGACCTGTAACTTCTTCTTTAAGAGGCTCCTCTGTCCTCCACTCGTTACCTGTATTAATGGCACCTGTTTGAACTTGTTATCAGTATAAAAGACACCTGTCCACAACCTCAAACAGTCACACTCCAAGCTCCACTATGGCCAAGACCAAAGAGCTGTCAAAGGACACCAGAAACAAAATTGTAGACCTGCACCAGGCTGGGAAGACTGAATCTGCAATAGGTAAGCAGCTTGGTTTGAAGAAATCAACTGTGGGAGCAATTATTAGGAAATGGAAGACATACAAGACCACTGATAATCTCCCTCGATCTGGGGCTCCACGCAAGATCTCACCCCGTGGGGGTCAAAATGATCACAAGAACGGTGAGCAAAAATCCCAGAACCACACAGGGGGACCTAGTGAATGACCTGCAGAGAGCTGGGACCAAAGTAACAAAGCCTACCATCAGTAACACACTACGCCGCCAGGGACTCAAATCCTGCAGTGCCAGACGTGTCCCCCTGCTTAAGCCAGTACATGTCCAGGCCCGTCTGAAGTTTGCTAGAGTGCATTTGGATGATCCAGAAGAGGATTGGGAGAATGTCATATGGTCAGATGAAACCAAAATAGAACTTTTTGGTCAAAACTCAACTCGTCGTGTTTGGAGGACAAAAAATGCTGAGTTGCATCCAAAGAACACCATACCTACTGTGAAGCATGGGGGTGGAAACATCATGCTTTGGGGCTGTTTTTCTGAAAAGGGACCAGGACGACTGATCCGTGTAAAGGAAAGAATGAATGGGCCATGTATCGTGAGATTTTGAGTGAAAACCTCCTTTCATCAGCAAGGGCATTGAAGATGAAACGTGGCTGGGTCTTTCAGCATGACAATGATCCCAAACACACCGCCCGGGCAACGAAGGAGTGGCTTCGTAAGAAGCATTTCAATGTTCTGGAGTGGCCTAGCCAGTCTCCAGATCTCAACCCCATAGAAAATCTTTGGAGGGAGTTGAAAGTCCGTGTTGCCCAGCGACAGCCCCAAAACATCACTGCTCTAGAGGAGATCTGCATGGAGGAATGGGCCAAAATACCAGCAACAGTGTGTGAAAACCTTGTGAAGACTTACAGAAAACGTTTGACCTGTGTCATTGCCAACAAAGGGTATATAACAAAGTATTGAGAAACTTTTGTTATTGACCAAATACTTATTTTCCACCATAATTTGCAAATAAATTCATTAAAAATCCTACAATGTGATTTTCTGGAAAAAAAATTCTCATTTTGTCTGTCATAGTTGACGTGTACCTATGATGAAAATTACAGGCCTCTCTTATCTTTTTAAGTGGGAGAACTTGCACATTTGGTGGCACGACTCCAACACCATCATTAAGTTTGCCGACGACACAACAGTGGTAGGTCTGATCACCGACAACGATGAGACAGCCTATAGGGAGGAGGTCAGAGACCTGGCCGTGTGGTGCCAGGACAACAACCTCTCCCTCAACGTGACCAAGACAAAGGAGATGATTGTGGACTACAGGAAGAAAAAGAGGACTGCGCATGCCCCCATTCTCATCGACGGGGCTGTAGTGGAACAGGTTGAGAGCTTCAAGTTCCTTGATGTCCACATCACCAACGAACTATCATGGTCCAAACACACCAAGACAGTCGTGAAGAGGGCACGACAAAGCCTATTCCCCCTCAGGAGACTGAAAAGATTTGGCATGGGTCCTCAGATCCTCAAATAAATTCTACAGCTGCACCATCGAGAGCATCCTGACTGGTTGCATCACCGCCTGGTATGGCATCTGCTTGGCCTCCGACCGCAAGAAACTACAGAGGGTAGTGCGTACGGCCCAGTACATCACTGGGGCCAAGCTTCCTGCCATCCAGGACCTCTATACCAGGCGGTGTCAGAGGAAGGCCCTCAAAATTGTCAAAGACTCCAGCCATCCTAGTCATAGACTGTTCTCTCTGCTACCGCACGGCAAGCGGTACCGGAGTGCCAAGTCTAGGTCCAAAAGACTTCTCAACAGCTTCTACCCCCAAGCCATAAGACTCCTGAACAGCTAATCATGGCTACATGGACTTTTTGCACTGCCCCCCCACCCCATCCTTTTACGCTGCTGCTACTCTGTTAATAATTTATGCATAGTCACTTTAACTCTACCCACATGTACATATTACTTCAACTAGCCGGTGCCCCCGCACATTGACTCTGCACCGGTACCCCCTGTATATATAGCCTCCCTACTGTTATTTTATTTTACTTCTGCTCTTTTTTTCTCAACACTTTTTTTGTTGTTGTTTTATTTTTACTTTTTTGTTAAAAATAAATGCACTGTTGGTTAAGGGCTGTAAGTAAGCATTTCACTGTAATGTCTGCACCTGTTGTATTCGGCGCATGTGGCCAATAAAATTTGATTTGATTTGACTAAATACTTTTTTTCCCCACTGTATGTTATGTTTGGTATGGTTACATAAGACAGATGGTTACTTAAGGCAAAAACAAAAGTAGGGTGGTTGGTCGGGGTGGATGGGTGGTCGTATAACGCTAACGTCTAGCCACACAAAGGTTGCGAATTCGAATCTCATCACGGAATTTTTTTTGATTTTGCAGAGTTTGGTTTTCTCCAGGCATTACTGGAACCATGTCGTCCAAAAAGTTATACTTTTGAATCATCTGTCCCGAGAACGTTCTTCCAAGAGTCTTGATGATCATCCAGGTGCTTTTTGGCAAACTTGAGTCAACTTTTTGGATGAGATGGGTCCCATTATGCCTGGTGAAAACCAAACACTGCATTCCACAGTAAGAACATCATACCAAAGGTCAAGCATGGTGGTGGTGGTGGTGTGATGGTTTGGGGATGCTTTGCTGCCTCAGGACCTGGATGACTTGCCTTAATAGAAGGAACCATGAATTCTGCTCTGTATCAGAGAATTCTACAGGAGAATGTCAGACCATCCGTCTGTGAGCTGAAGCTGAAGCGCAGCTGGGTCATGCAGCAAGACAATGTTCCAAAACACACAATCAAGTCTACATGAAAATTGCTAAAAAGCAACAAATTGGAAGTTTTGGAATGGCCTAGTCAAAGTCCAGACCTAATCACAATTGAGATGTTGTGGCAGGACTTGAAACAAGCATTGGGTGTTGCATAACTTTGTTTATGAAATAAATATGTAATTGTTGTGTTATCTGTTCACTTATGTTCCCTTTATCTAATATTAAGTTTTGGTTGAAGATCTGATAACATTCAGTATCACAAATATGCAAAAGTAGAGAAAATTTGAAAGGGGGCAAATACTTTTTCACAGCACTGTATATCACAGGGTTAAAGTTTACACCCAAGAATGGCAGGAACAGTGAAAAGCAAATGTCTTACTGTAAAAGTAATTTGACTTTCTCAATAACACCAATGATGCAGTTATCAGTCAAGACTCATAAAACCCCTTTTCTATCAGCAAAGATACAGAGAGAGCAGATTACCGTCCAGTGATTAAACCACTGCAATTTAGACCTGATTGAATCTTCATGGAAAGAAGAAAAGGCAATGATTGACTTTGCCACCCACACCCCCTTTGTCAAAACTCCCCAGTCATTGGGTGACCTCATTGATGGTGGCATTTGTCAGGTGTGTTTTTGCACACGTCACAGTTTAAGATAACTCCCCATATCCGACCATGATCGCAGAAGATAAATGAACAAATTTGTGCAACAGGCTGTTTTAATGTCTATTTTTGTGTTATACTCAACGGGTTTTTAAAAATTGCTGTTGTATACTCTACATAAACGATTTACTATATACACTACATATACAAAAGTATGTGGACACCCCTTCAAATTAGTGGATTCAGCTATTTCAGTCACACCCATTGCTGACAGGTGTATAAAATCGAGCACACAGCCATGCAATCTCCATAGACAAACATTGGCAGTAGAATGGCCTTACTGAAGAGCTCAGTGACTTCCAACGTGGCACCGTCATAGGATGCCACCTTTCCAAAAAGTCAGTTCGTGAAATTTCTGCCCTGCTAGAGCTGCCCGGTCAACTATAAGTACTGTTATTGTGAAGGGGAAATGTCTAGGAGCAACAACGGATCAGCCTCAAAGTGGTAGGCCACACAAGCTCACAGAACAGGACTTCTGAGTGCTGAAGCGCGTAGTGCATGAAAATTGTCTGTGCTCGGTTGCAACACTCACTACCGAGTGCCAAACTGCCTCTGGAAGAAACGTCAGCACAAGAACTGTTCGTCGGAAGCTTCATGAAATGGGTTTCCATGGCCGAGCAGCCGCACACAAACCTAAGATCACCATGAGCAATGTCAAGCGTTGGCTGAAGTGTTGTAAAGCTCGCCACCATTGGACTCTGGAGCAGTGAAACGCGTACTCTGGAGTGATGAATCGTGCTTCACCATCTGTCAGTCCAACGGACGAATCTGGGTTTGGCGGATGCCAGGAGAACGCTAGCTTTCCCAATGCATAGTGCCAACTGTAAAGTTTGGTGGAGGAGGAATAATGGTCTGGGGCTGTTTTTCATGGTTCGGGCTAGGCCCCTTAGTTCCAATTAAGGGGGGAAAGGTATACAATGACATTCTAGACGATTCGGTGCTTCCAACTTTGTGGCAAAAGTTTGGGGAAGGCCCTTTCCTGTTTCAGCATGACAGTGACCCCGTGCACAAAGCAAGGTCCACACAGAAATGGTTTGTCGAGATCGGTGTGGAAGAACTTGATTGGCCTGCACAGAGCCCTGACCTCAACCCCATCGAACACCTTTGGGATGAATTGGAACACCGACTGCGAGCCAGGCCTAATCGCCCATTATCAGTGCCCGACCTCACTAGAGCTCTTGTGGCTGAATGGAAGCAAGTTCCCACAGCAATGTTCCAACATTTAGTGGAAATCTTTCCCAGAAGAGTGGAGGCTGTTATAGCAGCAAAGGGGGGACCAACTTCATATTAATGCCCATGATTTTGGAATGAGATGTTCGACGAGCAGGTGTCGACATACTTTTGGTCACGTAGTGTATGTAAGGTAAAGTTGTGTGTAAGAAGTTAAAGTTTTTAAATAGTTAAATTGAAGTGAAACTAAATTAAAACAGGCAATGCAGAGACTTGGGTGGATGTACATTAGTAAAATATGTCTAGTGAGATCTATCTATCTTCAACATCAGACTTGCAACTTTTTTGTTCACAATCTAGATCTGTCTCTTCACACTACACAAGTATCTCTCCTGGACCTAGTTTGTGTCGTCAAAGTAGTGTAGTGTAAAGAGGCCCTTACTATACAGGAAGCAGGCCCGTCATACAGACCTACCTTTGTGCTGAGTACATTGACACAGCCTAGCTCCCTCCCCGGGCCTCTCTTGGGCCATAGTGTGGACGACGTGCCAGTGCCCTACTGGGGTAGATATGATTTTCAGGGGGGTGAAAAAACAAACATGTTTGTGGGTCATTTCCACCCTCCCTCTCTCGTGCTCTCTCTCTCTTTTCTCCTCCATGCAGAACTGGTAAACCTTTGCACCTCAGACTGTCATTCCACTTTAGAAGAGGATCTGTATTTACACTGATAAAGAGGTAGATTTTCAATGTTGTTAAAATGAACCTGGAGGAGAGAGGCAGAGGGAGAAATACACTTAAACAAAAAAATAAAGGGAACACTTAAACAACACAATGTAACTCCAAGTCAATCACACTTCTGTGAAATCAAACTGTCCACTTAGGAAGCAACACTGATTGACAATACATTTCACATGCTGTTGTGCAAATGGAATAGACAACAGGTGGAAATTATAGGCAATTAGCAAGACACGCCCAATAAAGGACTGGTTTTGCAGGTGGTGACCACAGACCACTTCTCAGTTCCTATGCTTCCTGGCTGATGTTTTGGTCACTTTTGAATGCTGGCGGTGCTTTCGCTCTAGTGGTAGCATGAGACGAAGTCTACAACCCACACAAGTGGCTCAGGTAGTGCAGCTCATCCAGGATGGCACATCAATGCGAGCTGTGGCAAGAAGGTTTGCTGTGTCTGTCAGCGTAGTGTCCAGAGCATGGAGGCGCTACCAGGAGACAGGCCAGTACATCAGGAGACGTGGAGGAGGCCGTAGGAGGGCAACAACCCAGCAGCAGGACTGCTACCTCCGCCTTTGTGCAAGGAGGAGCAGGAGGAGCACTGCCAGAGCCCTGCAAAATGACCTCCAGCAGGCCACAAATGTGCATGTGTCTGCTCAAACGGTCAGAAACAGACTCCATGAAGGTGGTATGAGGGCCCGACGTCCACAGGTGGGGGTTGTGCTTACAGCCCAACACCGTGCAGGACGTTTGGCATTTGCCAGAGAACACCAAGATTGGCAAATTTGCCACTGGCGCCCTGTGCTCTTCACAGATGAAAGCAGGTTCACTCTGAGCACGTGACAGACGTACAGAGCCTAGAGATGCCGTGGAGAACGTTCTGCTGCCTGCAACATCCTCCAGCATGACCGGTTTGGCGGTGGGTCAGTCATGGTGTGGGGTGGCATTTCTTTGGGGGGCCGCACAGCCCTCTATGTGCTCGCCAGAGGTAGCCTGACTGCCATTAGGTACCGAGATGAGATCCTCAGACCCCTTGTGAGACCATATGCTGGTGCGGTTGGCCCTGGGTTCCTCCTAATGCAAGACAATGCTAGACCTCATGTGGCTGGAGTGTGTCAGCAGTTCCTGCAAGAGGAAGGCATTGATGCTATGGACTGGCCCGCCCGTTCCCCAGACCTGAATCCAATTGAGCACATCTGGGACATCATGTCTCGCTCCATCCACCAACGCCACGTTGCACCACAGACTGTCCAGGAGTTGGCGGATGCTTTAGTCCAGGTCTGGGAGGAGATCCCTCAGGAGACCATCCGCCACCTCATCAGGAGCATGCCCAGGCGTTGTAGGGAGGTCATACAGGCACGTGGAGGCCACACACACTACTGAGCCTCATTTTGACTTGTTTTAAGGACATTACATCAAAGTTGGATCAGCCTGTAGTGTGGTTTTCCACTTTAATTTTGAGGGTGACTCCAAATCCAGACCTCCATGGGTTAATACATTTGATTTCCATTGATCATTTTTGTGTGATTTTGTTGTCAGCACATTCAACTATGTAAAGAAAAAAGTATTTCATAAGATTATTTCATTCTTTCAGATCTAGAATGTGTTATTTTAGTGTTCCCTTTATTTTTTTGAGCAGTGTATGAGGGACTGTGGGTAATCAAAAGGTTTTCAATAGGTGTTTTATAGTAAACATCCTGAGAAAAACTTGATGAAAACAGTTGTGTCTTGAACACGTGTGTTCTGCAGTCAATCTAAATGTTTATGCAATAAATATGAACTGATTCGGCACGTAGACCTCACATTCTCAGGAATAGACACAACACTCCACATTTCTCTGATAGAACCTGGGAAAACTGATCATTGGGAAGATAATTTCTATCGGAGTTCTGAGGAGGACAAAGGACTTTTTTTTATTTGCCCAGAAGCTACACCATGGGAAATTAAGTGTTTGCTCAGCACGTTTGCTTGAAAAACATATTGGACACTCTAGTCTAGTTTCTATAATTGTTGGTGGGTGCAGATGGATGCCAAAGATACACATGCCAAGAAAGTGACAGAAATTGCTATTTTGGGTTAGCATTGAATGGAATCATGAGAAAATAAGTAGGCCTATTTTGTAGTGTGTCATTATTTAAAAAAAGATATGCAACAGTGAACATTTGGAGTAGGTTTGTTTGTAATCAAGTTCGCCCACTCCTAAGTGATATCCTGCCAAAACAGCAGAGGTTTGCACAGTGCAAACGTGTGCCAAGAACACAGTTATCAAATACTGCTGATGAACTGGTGAAACGTCTGCCAAAAATCCCAAATATGAGGCAGGATTTTGACTCGGTTTAGAGTACACTACATGGCATGCAGACCTGGGTCATGTTCATTAGGCACCAAATGGGAGAAAACGGACCCAAACAGGGAGGGGCTACTTGCCCTTGTCCAATAAGAAACGCTCATTCTCATTTTCTGTTGCAAAAACGTTTTAAAGAGCATTCCATTGCATGCCCTCATAAACATGACCCAAATCCCCGAGGCTCATGGGAAATGTGACATCTGGTAATTGCATTTTTAGGAAGTTAAACAGAAGAGGGGCATAGTTGGGGCGGTCAAATATATTTGGGAAGTCTGACTGTTTGCTTTAACTGTCACAGGCGTTGATAATGCCAGGGAAAAGTCCCCCCCCCCAACACACTAGTGCAGCGAGAGGCTGGACAAAAGCAAAGGTTAAAAAATCTCTGGTACATAAATGACTCTAACATGCCAAAGGTTTGTCAAGACAAGATAACGTTTAAGGTCTGGTGTCATCTTAGTAAAGCATGAACTTAGTGACTGCTTCGTGATCCTTTTCGAATATCAGATCAAACTTCATATTTCACCAACAACAAATGCAACAATGGCAGAGAGAACGGTTCATTTAGTTTCTGTATGAAGCAATGATCAGTTCCTATTTCTGAGAAGCTTTCTTATTTTTTATGAACTTAAGTAGTACACTCAAAGTGGGATTCAGTTATTCCATCTTTCAATTGAGCTACATCCAAAATGCTAAAAACAATATTTACCAAAGTCAACATGAAGCAAAAAAAAATCTAACTAAAAAAATCAATTTCTGATCAATAATTCTTAGATGCTGCAACACATCAGTCTTTGCAAGCAAAACGTATACTCTTTCAGGAAAATGCTGAGTTCCTGTAGCAGTGGGATTTGGAACATTGTGTACTGTGCTGAAACGTCCACTTAGGTTTTTAGCTCAAGACACATTGAGGGGAGGGAGGGGGATGTGGGATACATTAAAGAGTACAGACACATTCACGCATAAACTGAAACAAAAACTCTCAGACCGATCCTTTCAAAATTCAGTCAGAGCAGTGTTGCATATTCGGGAGGTCTGAGTGCATGAATTAACATTGTTAGATAGGAGAGGGGAGGTGCTGTACATTTTTCAGCTTTTCATCCGAAAGTGAGTTGCCACGGCTGTGTTTTATGTACATTATTATGTAATGTTACATAATGTGCAGAAAGGGGAGCTCCTGTGGTTACATGTACCAGTAGAAGCTCATGGGATAGGGGCAGTGATAGACAAGAGCCATGTTCCCTCTAATTTTTGGGGCACTGAGCAAATTTTAGGTATTGTGAGCAGAAACTTGAACATTGTGAGAACTTTGTGCAACTTCCGGCGCGTGTTTACAGTGAGGCTGTACCCTTACAGTTTTAGACAGTAGCCAATAGGCTATTGTGGTTATTTGAGCATAATGTAGGCCTACCAACAAAACCAATGGAGCAAATGCCATAACATTTTCACATGGAAATAGCATGTATGAAATGTTTACATTATGAAGGGCTTGACATTAATGAATGATTTGTACTTGGTCTGAAACACCATGGGCCAAATTGGTGACTGTCAATTGCATTGTATTGTGTTGTATGATGTAAGAAACCACTTTACAAAAAAATATATATATATTATTACCATACAGAGAATTAGACAATGTACAGTAGGCTGCCCCTCTGCCTATTGGCTTATTTGCATATTCAAGCCTGTTTCAAAATATAACACTGCCCCTTTAATTAAGACATTAGCTTTTTACCTGACTACCTTTTCAAAGACAGCATGAAATGTAGCCTACACATTTTGTGCTCTTGTAGGAAGCAGTAACTCTCCATTGCTGACCTGTACTTCTCTATAACTGGGCTAATAACTCGCTAACTAGCAAAGAATATCAACAAATGTGCACACGCGCGGCTTCTGCTCTATGATCTTAACTGATCTGAAATGCGCATTCACTCGCGGGTGATTGAAAGACGTGGGCTACCCCTGCCTATAGAATTCTACTCCGTTGTGCTCTGGCTCTGCATACAACAAAATCACAGACTAAATCTTTCAAAGATAGATTTGTTTTGGTTTGTTGCATTGAAAGGGGGCTGATATAATGTTGGTTCGATCACAGAAAAAACGTTGATCTAATAATCTCAACTAATGGTGTGAAGTCTGTGAAGTTCAATCTCTTGAGTCTCTGCGCGGCAGTCCTGGAGGAAGTGCGCGGCCACGAGTGCATTACATGTCTTTAGTTTCAATGGATGACTATTCACAAAGTTTCACAAGGCTTTCTTCTAACTGCTTACTGTAGTTCTTCAGCAAGTCGAACCTGGCTTTGTATGTTTTTTGGTTGTATGAATGAGCCAACATGCCTGGCAATGTTTGAGATCACAACCAGACCAGGATGCCACCGTTTGTCATTGACAAATGAGTGGGGTACAGTGTTGCCAACTCCTCTGTAAGGAAAGTAGCTATTGGCTGTCCTAAAAGTCGCTAAATGACGTCATGACCTAATTTGCCATGTGCATGTAATTGTGATGGACGCTAGATTTGTCACTAGTCGCTTTTTTGAAAATGTGTCGCTAGAGGGGTCTGAATACTCGCTAAATATAGCGACAAAGACGCTAAGTTGGCAACACTGGGGGGGTGGCAGTTGCATGACACGACTATCATAGCAAAAATCAATTAACCAAAACTAGCAATATAATTTTAGCGGATTTCAACTATATCTCAGGATATGTGTCTCAAAGTTTATTTTTAAGTGATGATAGCAAGGCAGATACCTTTCATCTGTGTTATCACCTTCTGTACCCTGAAAGTGTCAAACAGCACAATTATCAAATATGAACTATTCGCCTTGCATCAAATATTTACAACTACAAAGATTAAATTTTAGTCATTTAGTAGACGCTCTTATCCAGAGCGATTAGGGTTAAGTGCCTTGCTAAAGGGCACATCGACAGATATTTCACCTAGTCGGCTCAGGGATTAGAACCAGCGACCTTTCGGTTACTGGCACAACGCTCTTAACCACTAAGCTACCTGCCGCCCCATGGTTGAAAGCAATGGTTGAGAGCATTTTCCTTTAATAAAATATTTTGCATATGCATCAGTGTCCAGTGTGGATCACATCTAGCCACTTATATTGAAGACTTTAAACACATTTTGTATGTTATTTCACATGATTTAATTCGTGTTTTATGTCCAGAATATTTGCATTATTATTATTATTATTATTTATTGGATAATTGTTCAGAAAGTCGATTAAATCGATTTGTTCGACTGTCTCCAGAGTCGGTACTCTACTCTACAGCCTAAACTCATCGACCTCGACACATTTCTGAGATGTCCTGTCCTGACGTTATCCAACCCTAGTTTAGCAATTCCCTGTGTCTCCAAACTACATGCAATACTAGATAGCTAGCTATGTCTACAATCTCTAAAGTTGTTCTAGGCGTTTCTGTGATACTTACAGTCAGCACCGTTGCAGGAGTGCATCTCAAACAAAACTGGGACCAAGAGGTAAACAATTAGATAGCTAGCCTGCGGACCAGCTCAATTACTGTACACTCCAATTCCTAGATAACATTAGCTAGCTAACTAGCCATATGTCATAGTATGGTGCAATGTTTCCCATGCAAAAGTCAGTTGCAACTTAGCTACATTGAGAAAGTTGTAAGCAGAAACATTACCTTTAGCTTAGCTAACTTTAGCTAACTAGAGTTAGCATCTGCATGCTTTTCTGCTAGCAGACAGCTAACGGTAGCTAGCTAGCAACAACACCTCTAGCCATAATTTTAGACAGAGCAGCTCTTACAGTGGCCGTTTTGTTTGTCCATCAGAAACTTCATGAGGGAGTACTTAGAGACATTGAACGTTTGGAGAGGAAGAGCGAGAACCTGCGAGTGCTCGAACAACAAAGAAGTCTGACCAAGGAGCTCAAGGCAGAGCGCGACAGGAGAGAATTGGGGCGACAGGACTCCGACCAACCCCAGGCATAACAACAACTACTTTGACAGCCTTCACAATTCTTATGTAGTGCAGCTATGGCTAATGTTCGTGTTGAAATATTGATAAAGCAATGTAGTACACCGTAGTTTGCTTTCGAACTGGGCTGGGCTGTCTTTATGCAAATGTAAACCCTTGCCTTTTACAATTGACGTCTTTGTAGATTCTCTGGCCAATTATTTATCAATTACGGGTTTGGAGGAAAAGTAAACTAGCTGACACTGCAGAAGCCATTGCCACCCTTCTGGATAGCTATTGATTGTCACTGGTTTTGAAAAACATGTAGGCCTATGTGTGGCATGCAGTTAGTTCCCTAAAGGTAGGCTATACATAGTTTGTAGTTAGGTAGTAGGTAATGTCATGATTTCTCTCACAGAATAAGGAATCCCTGAATCATACTGCTTTCATTTTAAAATCTCCTTACACAATTTTGACTGGTAAAACTAAAACTAAACCTCTCTCTGCACAGCAGTAGACTGCCTGACTCCACCTGGTGATGATGGAAAGTGGTGGTGAGCAGAGGGGCCAAGTGGAAGATGAGGCCATGTGCACCTCCGCCTCGGAGGGGCTGGAGGAGGGTGAGGTGGAGGGCGAGACGCTGCTCATCGTGGAGGAAGACCAGGCCTCGGTGGACCTCTCGCACGACCAGAGCGGTGACTCGCTCAACAGCGACCTGGGGGAGGACGCCGAGGGTGGCTGGAACGAGGACATGGCCTTCTACTGTGACAAGTGCCACAAGTGGATCCCCACCGGTGAGAGGCCGGCCAGGCAGCCCCTGGGGGCGCACCGACAGCAGGGAGGGAGAGCAACCTCTCCCTGCGACGGGGCATCGTTCTTTCTCAATATCACTTAACACTTGCAAATTTGTCAGTACGATTTGGACAAAGTATGTTTTGCGCAGTTATTTCCTCAGTGATTTCAGTGGGGTTGGCCTTATCTGTCCATCCATAGATATTAAAAAGTGCTGCAGCTTTTCTCTATAAATTCGCACAAGTCAATATTTGGATGTCACGTCGTGTCCTGTTGCACCGTACATGCTTTTCAAATAAAAAATGAGAATTAAATGAACAGAATGCCTTGTCTCTTAGCAGTCTTTTTATTCTCCTCCCCACCATTCAGCACAGCTGCACGGAGAGCAACCCAGCTACCTGAAAGGAGATAACTTCTTCAAGTTCACCTGCTATGACTGTACAGAAGATGGCAAGGAGACCTTTGAGAGGATGAGACTCACCTGGCAACAGGTACATGTGCCACAATGAAGCACTTTGGCAGTTTACAATAAAGAACTGATTTGCATTGCAGTTTACATAAGATATGAACAAGGTTAAAAGGGACACCTTAAACAAAATGGGGCTTTACGTGAAAAGTAAATATAATTTAATTGTTCCATTGCATCTATTGGCTAAATATATGGGGCAAGATCCTTATCTACAGTATGGACAAGTATAAAATTGCAAAGTACTATATATTGTATATTGCTGTGGACTTTATTGCTTTGATTATATTTGTTTTCGGCAACAGCCCTCTGAAATGAGTACTGAAAGAATGTCATATTTTATTTTCCTGGTTTTCATTGCAGTTTGGTGTGTTGTCTGTTTTATTTCAGGTAGTTATGTTGGCCATGTACAACCTTTCGTTGGAGGGCACGGGGCGCCAAGGCTACTTCAGATGGAAGGAGGACATCTGTGCCTTCATTGGGAGACACTGGACCTTCCTACTGGGGACCAGGTTAGAAAGAAAACAACATTAATTTGGTTGTCAGTTGGTAAGATTTTGATAACAATTTGCAATCAACCCTAAAAATATAAACAGAAAACCTGATAATTGCTCAGTCACTTATCAGAATATCAAGAGCGGACAGATTTGGAACTTGACCCAACCTTTGTGGAAAAAAGAGCTATGTTTTAATTTTTCTTTACAAGTCTAGTATTTTGTAAATTGAGAGAGTTTTTGACGCCTCACCATTACCTGCAGAAAGAAGACTTCCACGTGGTGGAGCACAGTGGCGGGCTGTTTGTCGGTGGGGAGCCCCACATTCTTCCGCTCAGGGGCCCAGGAGTTTGGCGAGCCGGGCTGGTGGAAGCTGGTGCAGAACCGTCCACCCACCCTGCGCCCAGATGGGGACAAGTCCTCTGTGGCCTCCCTAAAGTCTAAAGGTGAACTGCGGAACACTCAGAACTAACCATACGGTTTTTACATTTCAGACACAACCAAAGGATTATTTTGTGAAATTGAAATTATAACAACGTCATTGTGTTAAATATACTTATTTAGGAAAAGTCAAGGACGGAGGGGGACCTTGACTTTAAAAATGACAGGAATATTACAAATTAAAATGTGTGCTTCTATTGGTAGAGGTAGTTAACCCTAAGCAGTTTGCAGAATTGTGCAAAGTCTGTTGTGCAAATCAATTACATTTTTTTTAGGGATAACCAGCTACTGTTGAAGTGGAGTCCAAAATAAATTCACCCTTCCAGGCGACTGTAAATGCATGTGTTTTTGATTGAGCATTTAGAGCCCTTTTTGTTTAACCATTTGCTTAGCTGGTGTTTGTTACTTTCTCAGCCGCCTCCAAGCCAACCCTGGACCCCATCATCACGGTGGAAGGCTTACGGAAGCGCGCAGGCCGGAATCCGGTGGAGAGCGCCATGCAGCTGAAAGAAAAGCGCTCACGAACCCACGAGGCCAAGGACATCCGGCGGGCGCAGAAGGAGGCTGCGGGGTACATGGATCGCAGCGCCTCCTCCACACCCGTGAAGTTCAGCGGCCGTGGCGGCGGGCGGCGACCCGACTTGGTCCTGGAGAAAGGCGAGGTGGTGGACTTCTCCTCAATGAGCTCCTCAGACCGAACGCCACTCACCAGCCCCTCGCCATCGCCCTCTCCGGACTTCTCTGCGCCCGGCACCCCCGCCTCCCACTCGGCCACGCCCAGCCTGCTGTCGGAGGCTGACCTCATCCCTGACGTCATGCCACCGATGGCGCTCTTTCACGGTAAGAAGTCGGGGTCCCCTTGATCTCTCTGAGTTTTTAGTCTAGATAGAAAATGAAAGGCACCATTCAAAATAGTCATTGTTTTAGTGGTAAGCAGTCCAAATTTGGCCCACAGGGGCAAGATGAAAAATGGTGTCTGATAGCATTTAATGCCACAATGTACGATTTGTGGGTGGGCCCACCAACAAAAACACGTCAACAATGGAGCAATATCTCAAGGTGCATTCCATGCCAATATCAATTAATTTCTATGATATACAGTATCAGTCTGTAGTGCTATAGGAATTAATGACTTTCCATGAGAGTAACATATCATAAATCATATTCCTCAAAAACCAAGTGGTATATAATTAGTTGAAATGATCAGTGAATGGCTGGAAACCGTTAATATTTCCCATTTCTGATTTGGAACTCCAGATGACGAGGAGCTGGACGGCGAAGGCGTCATCGATCCCGGCATCGAGTACATCCCCTCACCCAGCATGTCCCTGGGCACTGGCGCCCTTGTCGTTCGCAAGAAGATGCAGCCAGGGGTGGCAGGGGCGCACATCAAGCAGGAAGCAGAGAGTGACGATGAGGAGGGCCGCGGCCAGGACGATGAAGACGACGAAAGGCGGGGGCACGGCGAAGGTCAATCCAACGTGGCCAGGGGGGCGCGGGGTGGCGGGGAGAGGAGGGGGGCCCTAACAGAGAAGGGGGAGGGTTCGTCCCCCTCAGAGCCCCGGTTTGCCCCCCTCAGCCTGTATGAGGAGCGCGTGCTGCTGCGGCGCCTGGAGGCCTGTCCGCAGGCGCTGGCGGTGACTGCGCAGGCCAAGCGGCTGCACAGGAAGCTACTGGTGAGGCAGGCCAAGCGCCAGAGAGGGCTCCCCCTGCTGGACATCGACCAGGCGGTCAGCGCCACCCTAAGTCTGGTGGGAGGGGTGTACGGGGCCCAGGAGGGGGGACAGGGCCGCTACGGGGGCTCCGGCGTGGGGAAGTACCACACCACCAGCCACGACCTCCGAATCCTCGACCGCTTCCAGGTACGCCTTCACTACCACGAGCACAGATGTCAAATTCGTGCACAGATCACACACACAAATGTATGCACTCTCTGTACTGTTGATCGCTTTGGATAAAAAGTCTGCTATGTGGCATTTATTATTATTATGACTATGATTAAATTCCGATTTGTTATGAGCGGTCACGAACTAGAAGAACGAGAACGAGAGGAATGGTTGGAATATTTCCAAACACATTACATCACATGCGTGATACATCTTTTGCTTCGATCACACGTCTATGGAATGCATTTGATCCCTTTAGACGACGGTGTCCAGCAGAAGAGGGTACCACCAGCCCACAGTGTCCTTCTGGCACCGGCTCATGGGCTCCGACGCCAGCGTAGACCAGGGCATCAAGAGCCCGTACACCTCCCGCACCCTCAAACCCTTCATAAGGTATGCCACACGCTGTTACCTCCACATGCAGCCTTATACCCCTAATATGGTAAGAGACATTTGTGACCACCTGACCTATGACATTAACCTGTAATTAAACCCTGATACTCAAGGTGAGGTATAACAATCACAGCATGGAAGGAGTCAATATTATTTTGGCTCTATTCATTTTTATCTGTAACGTGCAGTATGTAGCCCTCCTGAACGTGCCCCTGAACGTACCCAATATTTTTGTTACAATCAGATTGAAATACATTGTGAAGAATAGTCATTCCTCTCTGACACATAAATTAAAGAATCATGTTGGCTCTATTCATGGCATTTATTTTCTATCCAATCTCCTGGGTCGTATTCACTAGACACCAAATCAAAACAAATGGACTGAAACGGAGAGGGACTACTTGAACTTCTTCAATAAGAAACTTGTTTTTGTTACGAAATGTTTTCCATTGCAAAATGTTTTGCTACGGTGTGCACTAATGAATCCATCACCAGGAGGGACTACGAGAACAAGCCTATGAAGCTGAAGCTGTTGGCGGAGATCCGTGCCTACCCCCACAGGAAAGAGCCCCGCTGGGTCCCCGAGCCAGAGGCCCCCATCGACTACTGTTACGTACGGCCCAACCACATCCCCTCTGTTAACTCCATGTGCCACGACATCTTCTGGCCAGGTAGGAGACTGAACAGGGCCATACTATCAAGTTTGGATTTTTATTTTTTATTTTACTAGATAATGTGTACATGTCAGACTGGGAACTTAAAAGGGACATTTAATTAAAAAATTTAAGTCTGTCAGATGTTTTCAGACCTCAAAAGTAGACTAGTGTCGAGATATGTCCACGTTCCAGGACATCTGTTGTGTAGATCAAGCTATATGCCTCAATTCCAAATGAATGGAAAAGGTGAGCACCATTTAATTTCCTGATTTTAGTCTGTGCTTATCTCTTCCATTCATTTGGGGTTGAGGCATATTGCTGGATTTACACAACCCATGTTGTGGGACATGGAGTCATCTTGATATTAGACTACTTATAAAACATCTGACAAACGTTGATTTAAAGTGTAATGTCCCTTTAAATATGTACCTGTTAATGCAGATGGAAACATTGTCCTTGTAAAATAAATCACATGGAAGTATACAACAGTCTGCATATTTATTCTACTTTTTAAATATTTCCCTCAAAAGTTTTAGATTGACGGCAGATTTTCTCTCTGGCTCTCTTATCAGGCGTGGATCTCTCCGAGTGTCTCCAGTACCCAGACTTCAGCGTAGTGGTCCTTTATAAGAAGGTGGTGATCGGCTTTGGGTTCATGGTGCCGGACGTGAAGTACAACGAGGCCTACATCTCCTTCCTGCTGGTGCATCCCGAGTGGAGGAGGGCTGGGATCGCTACATTCATGATCTACCATCTCATTCAGGTATGGTAACAAAATCATAATAATGACTATTAAAAACAACAATACTAGAGTTGCAAGCAGCAATTAAAGGGGCACTATACTAGTGTCTACATAAAGTGGTGAAGTGCAGCTTTAATAGAGTCTCTAAGCCACATTGTATAGAGCTCTTTTCATGACAGACTGACCAGGTCAAAGCTATGATCCCTTAAGGGTGTTACCTGTTAAATCCACTTAAATCAGTATAGATGAAGGGGAGGAGACAGGTTAAAGCCTTGAGACAATTGAGACATTGATTGTGTATGTGTGCCATTCAGAGGGTGAATGGGCAAGTCAAAAAATGTAAGTGCCTTTGAATGGTGTATGGTAGTAGGTGCCAGTCGCACCGGTTTCAGTGTATCAAGAACTGCAACGCTGCTGGGTTTTTCATGCTCAACAGTTTCCCGTGTGTTTCAAGGATGGTCCACCACCCAAAGGACATTCAGCCAACTTGACACAACATTGACGCTTTGGAGTCAACATGGGCATCCCTGTGGAACGCTTTCGACACCTTGAAGAGTCCATGCCCAGACGAATTGAGGCTGTTCTGAGGGCAAAAGGGGGTGCAATTCAATATTAGGAATGTGTTTTGTACATGTAGTGTAAAGTCGCTGTACTGGCGGTTAGTGGTTTTTAGACCAGGGACTAACTTGACCCTACGGCTACATTATAATTAGTCAAGTCAGCTTGAGACTGCGAGAAATAACTATAAATAAATAACCATGAAATGCACTTAAATTTGGATCGATCTACAACAGCACAGGTTAAGTGGTCGAAAAAAGGGAAGCTGTCTTTTCAGGCAAGGTTCTCTTTTCCCCCACAGACCTGCATGGGAAAAGACGTCACTCTACACGTCTCGGCCAGTAACCCCGCCATGCTCCTATACCAGAAGTTTGGCTTTAAGACGGAGGAGTACATCTTGGACTTTTACGACAAATACTACCCGCTGGACTGCAAGGAGTGCCGACACGCATTCTTCCTGCGGCTACGGCGGTGAGACAGGAAACGGGACAGGCCAGTATCCAGGCCATAGAAATATAATTACTAGAATGGACATTCCCATGTAAGTTAACGTTCCATTGGTGAACTGGTAGCCATATTGAGTGTACTAGTCAAATTGTAATTGTCTGTGGAGCTTTGTCTGTTGTAGTATTTATATTTCTATACAGGCAGCCAGTCAGAAGGAGGAAAAAAACCATCTGGAAGTGCCTGTGCTATTCAGTGTAGCCATTGTATGTTACACTGTTTCTTTGTGGTCATTATACTTGTGAGAACCTATGGTGAGGTGTTTTTTTTGTTGATCCACAGAAGATCCTGAAGGATGGTATTTTATTGTAATTTTGTACACTCACATTTTTGAACAATTCTGCAGCCCAAGTGGCAATTCTCATATAAAGACAAAATCACTCACATTCTGAATTCTGTCTTCATTTGCTTGCTGGAATATAGATAATGTCGATTTTTTGCTGTTTTGGCTCTACTCCAGCACTGAGATGAAGTGCAGACTGTCAGCTTTAATTTGAGGGTATTTTCATCCATGTCGGGTGAACCGTTTATAAATTACAGTACTTTTATTTAGTTATAGTCCCCCCCATTTTATGGAACCAAAAGTATTTGGACAAATTGACTTATGTGTATTAAAGTAGTCAAAAGTTTAGTATTTGTTCCCATATTCCTAGCACGCAATGACTTCAAGCTTGTAACTCTACAGAATTGTTGGATGCATTTGCAGTTTGTTTTAGTTGCGTTTCAGATTATTTTGTGCCCAATATTAATGAATGGTAAATAATGTTCACTTTTATTGTAAATAAGAATAGAATGTTTCTAAACACTTCTACAGTAATGTGGATGCTACCAGGAGTACGGATAGTCCTGAAAGTTCGAGGCATAAATATCATACCCCCGAAAAAATGCTAACCTCTCACCAATAAATAACAGGTGAGGTTAGCATTTTTTCGGGGGTATGATCTTTGTGCCTCTAACTTTCTCACTCATCATTATTCACAATTATCCATAATCATGGTAGCGTCCACATTAATGTAGAAGTGTTCAGAAATGTATTATAGTCTTATTTACAATAAAAGTGACTCCAAAATGAAACAGTACATTATTTACCATTCATTTCAATTTGGCACAACATCATCTGAAACACCAAAACAAACTGCAAATGCATCCAACAAGTTTGTAGAGTCACAATCTGTATGTAGTTGCGTGCTAGGAATATGGGACCAAATACAAAACTTCTTACTTACTACACACAATACTCGATAATGTCAGCGGAATTAATTAATTCAAAATGAAAAGCTGAAATGTCTTAAGTCAATAAGTAGTCAACCCCTTTGTACAGTGCCTTCGGAAAGTATTCAGACCCCTTGACTTTTTCCACATTTTGTTACGTTACAATTTAAAATTGATGAAATTATTTTTTTTCCTCATCAATCTACACACAATACCCTATAATGACAAATGTATTACAAATAAAAAAACGGAAATACCTTATTTACATAAGTATTCAGTTGCTATGAGACTCGAAATTGAGCTCAGGTGCATCCTGTTTCCATTGATCAGTTTGGAACCACCAAGACTCTTCCTAGAGCTGGCCGCCCGGCCAAACTGAGCAATTGGGGGAGAGAAGGGCCTTGGTCAGGGAGGTGACCAAGAACCCGATGGTCACTCTGATAGAGCTCTGGAGATAGGAGAACCTTCCAGAAGGACAACCATCTCTGCAGCACTCCACCAATCAGGCCTTTATGGTAGAGTGGCCAGACGGAAGCCACTCAGTAAAAGGCACATGACAGCCCGCTTGGAGTTTACCAAAAGGCACATAAAGACTCAGACCATGAGAAACAAGATTCTCTGGTCTGATGAAACCAAGATAGAACTCTTTGGCCTAAATGCCAAGTGTCACGTCTGGAGGAAACCGGGCACCATCCCTACTTTGATGCACGGTGGTGGCAGCATCATGCTGTGGAGATGTTTTTCAGCGGCAGGGACTGGGAGACTAGTCAGGATTGAGGGAAAGATGAACGGAGCAAAGTACAGAGATCCTTGATGAAAACCTGCTCTAGAGTGCTCAGGACCTCAGACTGGGGCCAAGGTTCACCTTCCAACAGGAAAATGCCAAGACAACGCAGGAGTGGCTTCGGGACAAGTCTCTGAATGTCCTTGAGTGGCCCAGCCAGAGCTGGACATCTCTAGAGATACCTGAAAATAGCTGTGCAGCGACGCTCCCCATCCAACCTGACAGAGCTTGAGAGGATCTGCAGAGAAGAATGGGAGAAGCTCCCCAAATATAGGTGTGCCAAGCTTGTAGCGTCATACCTAAGAATACTCAAGGCTGTAATCGCTGCCAAATGTGCTTCAACAAAGTACTGAGTAAAGGGTCTGAATACATATGTAAATGTAATATTTTTATTTGTAAAAGAAAATAAAATAAAAACGTTTTTGCTTTGTCATTATGGGGTATTGTGTGCAGATTGATTAGGGGGGGGGGGAAACAATTTAATCAATTTTAGAATAAGGCTTTAACGTAACAAAATGTGGAAAAAGTCAAGGGGTCTGAATACTTTCCGAATGCACTGTAATGGCAAGCCTAAATAAGTTCAGGAGTAAATGTGCTTCACAAGTTGCATGGACTCACTCTGTGCAATAATAGTGTTTAACATGATTTCTGAATGACTACCTTATCTCTGTACCCCACATATACAATTATCTGTAAGGTCCCTCATTCGAGCAATGAATTTCAAACACAGATTCAACCACAAAGACGGGCACCTGTTGGTACAGTAGATGGGTACAAATAACAAAAAGCAGACATTGAATATCCCTTTGAGCATAGTGAAGTTATTAATTACACTTTGGATGGTGTATCAATACACCCAGTCACTACAAAGATACAGGCGTCCTTCCTAACTCAGTTGCCGGAGAGGAATATATATTTTCTGAATTGACCATTCAACAATTAAGGCCACCATGGAGGAAGTTTGCATCCCAAATGGCACCCTATTGCCTATTTAGTGCACTACTTTTGAGCAGGGCCCATAGCAGTGCACTATAGGGAATAGGGTGCCATTTAGGATGCACACAATTAATTATGTGTCCTCAGAATGCATCTAGGCTTGGGTGAGTCCTGGGTTTGACCAGTCTGTCTAGCATGCTCTGACCCATCTTAGCAGCTAGCAGAGACACCAATGGGCTGCACTCTGACGTGACCGCCAAGTCATAGGCAGTCAGACCTCTGTCGTTCTTCTTCCGAATGCTGGCGTTGCATCTGAAAGGATTGGGATGGGATAAATGAATTGAGACTGGTTATGTACAGCAGGGTTTCCCAAACTCAGCCCTGGGGCCCAACCTGGGGGCACGTTTTGGTTTTTGCCCTATCACTACACAGCTGATTCAAATAACCAACTCTTCATCAAGCTTTGATTATTTGAATCAGCTGCGTAGTGTTAGGGCAAAAAACTAAATGTGCCCCCAGGACCGAGTTTGGGAAACTCTGATTTTGGAAATAGTCAATTCCTGACCTGGGCTATGCAATGGCTAGGGGCTGTCCTAAGTGCGTGCACTAAACCGGAGCATGCCGATATACAGCATATAGCTGATAGTCTCTTACCCTAATAGTGTCTCTGCACACTGGAAGCCCTTACTCCCAAGAGCAGCAGCCTCGTGCAGAGCGGTGTTGTTCACCCTATGAAAGAAAGAGAGAAACTTAACCGTTTTTTAAGTGGGAAGATGCTGGAATGACAGTCCCAGGTCCAACACCTCAGTATTTTCAGCACGAAATGTATACCGGTGCGATTAATGGTTGGATGCAGCGCATGCACATGTAAAGCCTAATACACACTACGCAGACGGAGCGTAGTTTGCATAGAGTTCTATGTACTTTTGTGCCGCTGAATTTTTCAGAACGGACCGTATACGGCGCTCCGTTTGCGTAGTGTGTAGCAGGCTTAAAGTACTTCGGGAGACAACTTCCGACAAGATTCTCCGGGAGAATCTGAATAAAAATCGGAATTATGTAATTCACATATAAGAGACTGTCCGAAGTCATGATTTTATATTGGGTAGGTATAAACCAACCATTATTCCTCCTACCTATTTGTGTGCCCAATCCCAAATCGACTTGAATCCGTTAGCACTGTACTTACGGCCCAGACTGCTGGTTGACGTCAGCGCCCCTTTGTACCAGCACAGGGAGGACCTCGTGGTGCTCGTGCAGCACAGCAACAACCAGGGCAGGGCGCCCGTCACACCCCTGGCATGAGGGATCTGCACCCTGGCACAACATCGCCATGTTAGGGACAATACAAGCAGGGAAAATTAGAACAACTTTTACCCTACCATGCCGACGCGAACTACACAGTGCTGGCTCTGATATTCCTTTAACATGGATGTAACAAGATTCCAGCAACTCTGGTGAATGTACAACCAGGCCAGTGTAGTACAGTTCGGCTCGGCTCAGCTATATCAGTCGGTGTAGTTATTTCATGGTCCTTCGAGCCAGATTCTTAACTAGCATCTCAAAATGAACATTCCTTTCACCAGCTTTAATTAAGTTACCTCATCAAGCAGTTGCTGGACCACAGAGATGTGCCCCCTGCCATCTGGGCCAACTTCCCTCAGAAGCAGACTGTCTTTGGATGGCTTGAAAATAGAAAGAAATGACATTGTCATAACAAATGAAGGTCATTGGACATTAACACCATTCACTTACAGTCAGATACGCAGTGACCTGGCACTACTGTGAATATGTGCATTGAAACAGATCATGCCCGTGAAATAATGCACTTGGATTGAACTGAACTGCACTTTAGAAAGTTTGCACTTATCCAAGGCACAAACGACTGTAAACAAAAGAATGGCTCGGTCCAGAAACAACCCCAATCCCTTAAACTCTCGGTACTTGTGGAGATCTGAAAGGATTTGACAGGCAAAAGCAATATACCTAAAGTCCTACTAAGTCTATTAGAGGGCCGAGTGGACCATATGTGATCCTCTCAGAGCTCCAAAAGGGCTTGGGGCTGTTTCTGGATTGTTCCGAGTCCGAGCCCAAGCCCCAGCTAAGAAAAAGTCCAACTTACAGGCGGTTTCTGTGCAACGTCAGAGGTCCAGCTCTGACTGAGGTTTTTCACTGTTTTCCTGGAAGCTCCAGACTTTGAGGTAGCGTTCTCACTCCCTACTAGCGTCATCACAGCCAGACAACATGAATATACATACAAATGTACCTAAAATAAATTAACATGAATACAAAGAATGATCTAAAACAAATACAAAAGCTAAACCAACACTTCTGAGACGTCAACGAATAACTAAGGGTAGTATTCTGACTTAAGAGTCAAGCATGTAGTGCCGGAGTCTGGTGTAGCCGTCTATGCTCCCATCTCCGGACCCCACATGCCCCCTGGCGACGGAAGTCAGGCATATAACTTTAGTAAGTCTCTCGTAAAAAATCATGATATGTGCCAAACTCTAGATACAGTAGAATAAATAAAATATTGCGTAATTGCGTCAGATGCTCAATTAGGGTCTGGGAGGAGAGGTTGAGAGAAAGATACTAACGCGACTAGTGAAGTCTCCGGTCTCCACCCCCCTAAATAGAAACGTAGTCTGTCCCCGAGAGATAAGTATAAGATAGACAGTAGATGGTATTAATATCTCAAATAAAAAGTATGTAGGTTTACCTTTCTCACCCAGGCTGGTCTGTCTGGCTGTTAGGCCGTTCATGCCTTCCGTCACACTGCTGAGGTTCCGGTTCTCTGATAGGATAAGGGGCTTCTCAATCCCGTCTACCTGACAGGACTAAGAAAATATTTGTTGTGGGCCTTATGTTTGGCCTGAACTATGCTCCAGACAAGACAAAGGAGAATTGACTAAAGGCAATATTTTACACAGTACATAAGGAATTCCACAATATTTAGCAAATTAAAAGCGATTGACAGGTGACATGTTACAGTGTATAACAGAAATTTAAATGTAAATGCATCCATTTCAAAGTGTAATAGCATAGCAAAAATGAAAGACCTTGGTCTTTTCAAGTCCGGCAGAGACAAAGTTGATCCTCAAACTGACTTCGTAGTTGTCCTCCTGGATCACAGCTGAAACCATCTGAAAGGAGAACAAAAAACAAGAAGCACAAGAACATACATCAAAGATGATTTTTACCCCATTGTCCTGGGGATAAAGAATCCTTTTATGAATACCTTTGTTGGGGACATTTGCATGAATTGGAACCAATGCTACAGATAGTGTTTGGTTCCAGATAATGATAACACTTTACCTAATGCATTACGATACAGATATAATGTGTTGTAAGACTTGTCAAACATCTGACACACTTTTTTAACGTCTTAGTGTCATCATGATGATCCTGTCTCACTTACAGTTATAGAAATACATAAAGGTTCATACAAGCTAATAAAACATTCTGTATCTGTTGGTTTTCAGTAAACTGTTACCAAGGTTACAGCCTGGATTAGTTATAAGAGAGGCTAGTCATACCCGGCCCATGCGAGGCTCCCCTATGAGAGCTCGAAACTCTGTGTTGTTCTGAGTGTAGCTGCGCAGGTGAGCACACACATGGTCCAGCTGCTTCCTCCAGTACCCTAGAGAAGAGTGAAAGAGCGATAAAAGGGAGAACGAAAGTGTCAGAGACAGTTGCTAAATAAAAGAGTCCCCAGCATTTATTTTACTACTTCGTGGTGCAAGCGATAAAACAGTTGAAGAGGTTCCTGCCTTTCTAGGGAGTTTTTCCTAGCTTCTGCATCTGCATTGCATGCTCTAGGCTGGGTATCTGTATAGCACTTTGTGACAACTGCTGATGTGAAAAGGGCTTTATAAAATAAATGGGATTGATTGAGAAAGTGGTCAGCTCTGTAGCGTTGCTTAGTGCTTGTGCATCTATGCAGGTGTCTTACTGACTCTGCCGGGAGGCCTGGGCTTTTGAGGCACAAAAAATGATCTCGCCCTGTGCTTTTGCCTTGTAACCACACGGTCGCCAGTTCAAGCTCCACTCCAGCTGTTCTCCCTCCATCGCTACATTAGGGTTAGTAGTGCTCTGGGATAACGTTTCCCCTAGGATCAACTTCCTCTCCCCCAATCCTAACCTTAATCATTAGTGGGGAAATTGCTAAACTGACTCAAGATCAGCATCTAGGGGCAACTTCACCCTACACCGGTTAGCAGTTATTTAGGCACTGGCGAGCGGTCACCTCTGCCTGGGCTTATAGCTGTGAGCAGTGGTCTGCGGTCCCTCATCTGCTCCTGTCTCCTCAGCTCCAGCGTCACCTGCTGGCCCTTCCTGTGGAGCTCAGTGCCCGATGGGTAGAACAAGCCCACAGTCTGAGTCTGCTGGTCCGCCCGTACTGGTCCCGGGGCCAACGCCACACCGGGGAAAACGGAGGAGGGCACAGCCTGCCAGGTGGCAGTGGCACCGTCAGAGGTGTGAGTGGACATCTGTTGATGCAGAGAAAAAGAAAGAAAGAAAGAAAGAAAGAAAGAAAGAAAGGGGGAGGAAGAGTGATAGAGAGAGAGAAGAGGGGGGGGAGAAATAAGCAGAGAGGGAGAAAGAGAAATGGAGAGAGAATTTTTTAAATATAATTTGTGGGAAGGATGGCTCTAACAAAACACTCAGAGAATGTACCACTGTATCACATTTGGTGACTAAGAGTGTGTGCGCACACATGTGCCCCTTTAACAAGGGTTGTTAGGATCAGGGTGGGGGTCAATTTCATTTCAATTCAGGAAGTAAACTGAAATTCCAATTTTCCTCAATGATTCTCTGTGAGAAGAATATGTAATTGGAATTTAAGTTTATTCCTGAATTGACTGAATTTAAATGAAATTGACCCCCCAACCCTGTTTAGATATAAGTAAATATGGCATGGCGAGGGACGTACTCGCTCCAACTCCAGATTCCCCCCTGTGGAATAGGCAAGGCTGGCACGCGACTCCCCCCTGGGCGGCCCCTCCAGAAACACCCCACAGGAGCCACAGAAGTTGGCATAGGGGTGGCTGCTCGCTCCGCACCGGGAGCAGATCAAACAGCTGACTGAATGGCCAGGCTGGCAGGGATGGGCACCAGTTAACAACAGAGAATGAAACGGACAGAGGATAAAAGGTACACTTTCTGAAGAAAATGTGTGCGCTTGCTTCAGCTGTCTAAAAGTATGTTTATGGTAGTGGAAGAAGTTTAAATTGCTAGAGGCTAATGTTAACCTGGTGGAACCAGCCTCATCGCTGCTTTCAACATTCTGTTTTAGTGAAATGAATGGAAGGTTGAATGGATGGAGGAACAGTTGGTTGGGGCAAGTAGTATGCTTACCTTGGAACCGCACCAGTCACAGAAGCGTGCATCCGAGTGGTTGACCCGGCTGCACTTAGAACAGGACACCATCTTGCCTTCTCCAGATGGAAGCGGCGGGGCACTCTGACCACTCAAAACAGCCTAAAGAGAAATTTTTCAAAAAACCTATGGTAGCACCTTGACTTCTCAATAAATGAAATCTAATGTGTACAATCACAACATGTAGGCCTACATCTGATAATGCACAAGACTCACAATGTCTTGTCTATCACAGGGTGGGTGCTGGAGAGCTACTGGATGTGCAGGCTTTTGTTCCAGCCCATCACTAACACCACTGATTTAAGTAGTCCAAACTGAAACCATGACTAGCTCATTATTTGAAACAGGTGTGTTAGTGCTGGGATGGAACAAAAGCCTGCAGACCCAGTGGCTATGTGCTAGTAATAGTAGTAATAGTATGACCGGAATGGGAGAAACCTGGTTGTATAAACTCCACATGGTAGTTCACGCTCTCAATATGTTGAGAGAGATACTCCTCAGAAGGTAAGTGTGATATTCAACTATAAAATATTGTGTAGTGTAGTTACATTAAGCTGGCTGTCTGTAGCATATTATACAATAACTAAAGTATATAATGTACAGTATATATGTTTTATTGTCACACACCAGATAGGTGCAGTGAAATGTGTTGTTTTATAGGGTTAGCCATAGTACTACAGGGCCCCTGGAGCAAATTAGGGTTAAGTGCCTTGCTCAAGGGCACATCCACAGATTTTTCACCTTGTCGGCTCGGATATTCAAACCAGGCAGCAACCTTTCAGCTCTAACCGCTAGGCTATCATAAAAATCTTATGTCTTGCAAACTAATGTGACCGCCCTCTTGAAACACCTTAGCCAGCTGCGCTACCGAAAGGCTAGTAATTATATGCTGCGGGTGGAGGTTTTTCAACTTGAGAAGTGAGTTTACCCAATTCAACTCGGTTACATATATTTGTAGTTTGCTTGCTTTCTGACTAATTACATACCACAACAAAAATCTAGGCATTTATACAAGTCTAAACTAAGCCTAATAAGGATAATTAGGCTACTATAATACAATCAATGAGCTCTTACAGTGGGTGGCTGCAGTAGTTTAGTTTCACAGGTGACACAATTTGAGATATGCGGAGGGTTTCCGGTTCCACATGACTGACAGATCACCCTGTTCTACAGCACAGAAAAAGAAAGCGAGAGGACAGGTGTACACACACACACACACACACACACACACAGACAGACAGAGCAAGAGAGAAAACCAATCCATTTACACTGCTTTGGATTGAAAAGGTAAATGTTAACACGCCTGCAAATAAAGTATATGTGCAAAGTCACAAGGTGTTTGAAAGCGGAGTGTTTGTGGCAGTAAACTTCATATTTACCTGGAGTCTTAAGCTGGCCTGAGGATGGAGCTGGGGGCTCATGGGGGCCTCACATACCACACATGTGGAGGTGTTGACAGGCACCATTGTTTTACAGTGGACACACAAGCCCATCTTAAGACAAAAGAGAAACCCAAACCTTGGCTTTGAATTAAATTGAAATGCCAGAATGAACACACAGGCCAAATTGAACATTGAATTGAAAGGCCTGAATGAACACAGGCCTGTTAGCCTTGGGTGACTTAGGGGAGAAAAACGACTTAAAACACTGAATAACACTAAACTGTATTTCAATTTTGCAGCTATATAATGCAATATCTCCAAATCCTTTTCGTGATTTTTCTTGAAATCATATTATTTAGTGTTGCCATTTTTTTGCATCTTAATAGGGTAAAATAAACACAGTAAGATGAACCTAAAGTTAAATGCCACACTGTAAAATGTGCATACAATCAAAGAGTAGGCCATCAACAAAATGTTAACAACAGTAGCAGTAGCAGTTGTAAAAGGTGGTTTTAGGACTGGGGTGATACCTGTCCGCCCTCTGTGGGTGGCAGCCTCTGGCCTGGCACAGGCATCACAGCGGTGCCACAATGCAGACAAAAGCGGGCAAAGGGGTCTGAGGGGCGATGGCTCAAGCACTTAGCACACCTGGGGAAAGGTAGAAGGTGCGAGAGATCATTCGCTTCTCCGTTAGAAACAATCTCTCTGCATCTTTGTTTCATGCTTTTTCTCGTTCTTTCTCTCTGCTTCTGTTCACTCACCTCAGAAAGTCTGTCTCCCTTTGGATCCTTGACATTTGAGTGCTGGTCAGGTTTTTGAAGGGACTGTCTTCCGAGCTTGCATTCTGAAAGAGCATTTAACACCAAATAATTAATGTTCTGTGGCGTTCGAAGTAAGAAGCTGTATTTGCCTGTTTGTGCTGTTATGTTGAATGTCCTTACAGAAAAAATATATTATTTTGGTATGCCAATGACCATAGGCTAACTTGGAACACCAGGGTTGTGGGTTGGATTCCCACATGGGTCACATTCATGTATTTGTTAACTCTTAGCGGATTGTGATAAATGACCATATTATAATCAGTCACCATCATCACCATAATAATGATATAATATAATCTATAATATAATTAAGCAATAAGGTCCAAGGGGGTGTTGTATATGGCCAATATACCATGGCTAAGGGTTGTTCTTATACCTGGATACAGCCCTTAGCCGTGGTATATTGGCCATATACCACAAACCCCCGAGGTGCCTTATTGCTTAAATAATATTCATAATATATTTGTTGTGAATGTACCAGTGTCTGAGAACGATGTGAAGACATGGGCTCCGGAGCAGGGGACACAAGCCCTAGACGGCTGCTAAGGAACCGTGGACCTTTAGGGGGCCTGTAGGAGTCTCCTCCCTTGGTCTTTGGCACTAAAGAGAACCCAGGACACACACAACTATTACCAAAAAGTACACGCTCTTACACTGCATAAAATCCATAAACTAGCAATAATCCTCTTCATATTATAAAGGGTATTACTGATAGCTTATGAATGTTATAAGGTTTATAAGTATTATATGAATCTCCATATATATATAGTAAATGTCAGTATGACAGTGTTTCACCATAGAGATCCTATTCTAATTCCTAATTCTATGATATGCACTGACACAGAAGCTTGCACTTATTGAGACAAGCATTTAGAAATGCTGACATTGAGTTTATAACAGTCTTGTGCATTGCATATGAATATGATATTTAGTACTTACATTACAGTAATGACCGCTGTATGGTCAAGTGTACACAAAAATGTTTGTGACACTAATACTTTTATAAGGCATTGGGAAATAGCCCTTTAGGGAAATTAGGCTTGAGCTAACTTTGTAACGTTGTTTAGGCAGTTTATTGCTCATTAGTAAAAGTTATTAAATTAGACATACCTTGAAGCTTCAGTGACGCATCTCCAGAACCGTTCTCTGTCCCCATCTCCTGTGAGAAACAGAGCAATACAATAGATCCACAGTGACAGTATACTCGGCTTCACCTCAGCACATATTGATGCAGATGGTAACACATTTGTTTGAATGCTCCATCATTGTAATGTCTACAGTTTTCATGAGAATGCCTTAGCGCTTGACGTAGCCTAACATGTAATAACAGTTATGTCAGTTATGTTACATGTCATTGCTAGGCTTCCCCCTAAAAAATCAGTGAAGAAGCATGACGTTTTAGTAAAGATTTAGAGCTAGATAGCAAATTTATGGCAGACCGGCAATGTGACATATCTTGTCTGAAGCTGTCATTACATGTCAAACTTCAGACGACATTGAAATGAAGTGTTAGCATGCACATACTGTATACCTGACTATACCTGTCTAGGGAGGTCTCGTTCATACTCCTTCAGAAAGTTATCTTCATTGTCCTCAATGGAAGGTGGCTCGTTTGAGGGCACATACTCCACCAGAAATAGCTTGGTGACAATGGCACTCTCTCGACCATCCCTAAGGCAGATAAACATAAGGTCAGTTTCAGCCATCAATTATCCATAATAGCAATTATTATAACATAACAGCACCAGACATCAGTCAAATAAATCAAGTATTTAGGGTATCCTTGATTTTGCTTGGAGTTTGCACTTTTGGGACTATTATGTTGATTCCACTGTACAGGGAAAACTAAATCATATTTGACCCAGGACTGAATGGCAATGAAACAATAAATGTCTTTGTGTGATTTATTTTAGTAGAATCCTTTCACAATCCAACCTGGTGATGGCCAGAGCTTTGACTGACACTTTTCCTTCAGGTAAGCGTATTGGTCTGCTATACTTCAAAGTGCTGTTCTCTCCAAACCCTGGTCTCTTTGTCACCTCTGGTTTAGTACCATTCAGAGTGTAGTAGATAGTGACATCTGGGGTATCTAGGAAGCAATATATGTTGTTTGTCAAAAAACGTTGAATCTAGGGCAGATGTTATCTAAGAGTGCATGGTGGATATCATTGTAAAAACAGTGAACAATGTGAAAACAATGTTCAAACATAAATGTACTACATAAGATATATTCATGTATGCACTAGCATCATCCACACATTATGGATACACGCATGTTTTCACCTGATTTGATCTCAACAGGAGTTGTGATGTCTATCTCGTGCTTGGCTTTACCAGGAGGGGGGATTCGAATCGGTATGATGAGAGGCACCGCAATGCAACCGGCTGTCATGTTCGGTCCTATAATAAAAATGCATTCAGCTATAAAAAAACATTTTCATTAGTCCATTGCAAAAATGATATGTTTTATTATAAAGTCTTTAAGCGGGATAAAGGCGTTTTTTTACCTGATATAGCTGCGCTGATCAGTGACCGCAGATGTTACAATGCCTATGCGACGCAGCAACGGAGAAACATACTCCTTAGCAACCACCACAGCCAATGGCAGGATTCACAATGTTTTCATTGTTTATTCTCAACTTTTATTATATTAGCTATTATTTTCCAATTCCTGAAATACTTGGAGAACTTTGAATGCTAGCGCCATAGAAATGTAATCCATTGCGTTCTATGCATGTCGCGCACGCTCTTTCATTATAATCATGATCAAAGCATCTTTGTTATTGTTACAAAATGCACCGACTGCTTTGCAATCACTCACTAAATACAAAAATACTGATGACAATAGGCTGAGGAAAGAAATCCAATTATAAATGAATTGAACTACAGTGAAAAGTATTTTCTACGTTTTTAACAGGCAATTTCCGGGCTTCTATATAGCCACCCAAATGCGACTTGGACCCAGAGTCGCATGTTCAAAATGTTGACGAATTGCATTGCTAGCTAGCTAACCAATACAATATTGTACAACTCTCCACGATGGCGGATGTGAAAGTAAAGAAGGAATCCACAGATGCTGTAGACATTGAAAACAGGTTTGTCGCTGTCAAGAAATCCCTAGCCTAGGCTAGCTCGCAACCTAGTTAGCTGTCTATTTTCACTTGCTCAAATGGGCTGCATTTGACCAACTAGCTAGCAACACTTAGATCAAGGGACTTAACGTTAGCTACTTTTAAATATGCCTTATAAAACTAAACTAAGTTGCTAAAAAGGGCGTTTCAATTAATTCAGCCAATGTTTTCAATCCTAAACTCCTAGTCCCACAAGTTTGACAATGACAGTTTGATGCATGTAGCTATAGTGAGCTAGCTAACTAACGTTACTGTATAGTACATGAACAAGCTAATGCTCTTCATCTACTAGTTAGACTACCTATCTAGCTACATCAATCATAATTTAGGAATAAGCAGTAAGACATTTATAGTTGAACTTATAGTAAATCTGATGTCCTGACTAGCTAGGTTGCTAACTAACGTTAATGTTCTCTTCTATTATAAAGGATAAAGGCGCTCTGTCAACAGTTTCCTCATGGAATAACAGACCAGGTGATCCAGAATGACATGCCTCAGTTGGAGGCTCAACAGAGAGCCATGGCCATCAACAGACTACTGTCATTGGTAAGTGGCACAGGTGTAGCCTGGGTGCCAGTCCGTTTCTGCTCTCTTGGCGACTCCTTATGGAATTGTCATGCGTTTGGCTTGACAATGACAACGGAGTTGACAAGATCAAACAGATCTAGCAGAGGTGTGGGTGGGTGTCTTTTATCCAGAATGCATAAAACTGAAAGTGTATGTACACCTATAGCCCAAAGTCGTATTCCTATTGAATGGAGAGAAAAGGGAAACTTAGGTTTTTAAAACGGTTAGACACAGGTTAGTTAAGGAGTGTGCATTAGCAAATAGGAATATAGGCCGTTTACTCAATGTCCACCGATGCGCTTCTCTGCTTAGCACTGCCTGACTCTGTGCTTTACTGTCAGTCAAGTTGAAATAGGTTAGACTATCTTCTGTCACATCACGATGTCGTCACCAACGACGATTGCTGTCAATCATCCTCAATAAATTATAATATGTAAAAACAAAATGTTTAAAAAAATAATATTGTAATAACGCCCAACCTTCATATAAATGCATTGGATGTTCATGTTGGTCAGTAACAAAAACATAATGCTAAAGAACATGATGCATGATGTGTTCGTTAATGATCCGATTTTCAGAACATTGGCTCAATAGTTCTGGTTGATAGCGCAATGCTGAGGATAAGAATATTGTAACAAAGTTTGATTTTGTGCACACAGGGTCAGTTGGACCTTCTACGAAACAGCTCAGGACTTCTATACCGCATGAAGGATGCCCAGACAGCAAGGTAAATGTCAGCATCGTCATTAAACACTTAACAATGTTTTTTAAATATACTTTTAAGGAAGGACTTTGATGTCTGGATGATTGGGAACTTTAACTGTGTTTTATTATGTCCCAAAGCAAAATGAAAGGATCTGACAACCAAGAGAAGCTAGTGTATCAGGTCATTGAGGATGCAGGAAACAAAGGTAGGAATTTCAGAGGCATCCTTTCCAGACAACCCCTTGCCCCTACCCCCTTAGGTAGCCTACTTGGGTAGATCAGACAGAATTGGGTAGGGTTAAGCAAATGCTTCACCTTTCCCTCTGATAGGCTAGGTTACATTTCCCCCATATTGTTTACATCTATCCAATCCTCTCAGATCTACCCAAGTGCTAGGGGGTAAGAGATGGGTGTTGTCTTTGGATGGGGCCATCAAGTCCATTCAAACCTGGCCAACTCACAGTGTCCACCACCACAACATTATTTTCCTTGATTGTATTTCTTTGTGCAATGTTCTTTCCATTTGTATATTTATGAACTGTCCTCTTCCTTTCACAAAGGGATCTGGAGCAGGGACATTAGATATAAGAGCAACCTTCCACTGACAGAGATCAACAAGATCCTCAAGAACCTAGAGAGCAAGAAGCTGATCAAGGCTGTGAAATCAGTGGCCGTGAGTCGAGCTCCAAGCACTAAAATATTCTAAAATACATGTTTTAAAAACCAGAGATAAATAGTTGAATCAAGAAAGGTACCACTTAATAATATGAATGCATCAGCAGTCATGCTATCCAAACTCTGTAATAAGTGTTTAGTCTCACCTATAATGAGTTGTTGTTGTTTGTCCAGGCGTCAAAGAAGAAGGTTTACATGCTATACAACCTGCAGCCAGACCGCTCGGTGACTGGGGGAGCCTGGTATAGTGACCAGGACTTTGAGTCTGAGTTTGTGGAGGTTCTCAATCAGCAGTGTTTCAAATTCCTTCAGAGTAAGGTGAGGGGTCCACTGAATGGGAGTGGGACAAATGTCTAACAATGGACAAGTCACATAAATTAAATGGGTGTGTTCTGTACTGTAAATGTTTGGAAATAAGTTACTAATTACACTGATTTTATATGAGCACATCAACGTTGGGAACAGTGTGAAGCATGCTTCAATCTAATAGATTATGCCATAAAGAAAATCTTTACGGCTTCTGGCCCACATGCATTTGGTTTGGAATGTACCCTACAATTCTTCCCATTCTAAATGCAGGGCTGGGTGATATAGCCAGAAACAATTCTGTCTCCTAGTTACAGGCTATCTGGCAACCAAGAGTTTACTAGAACATCATTTCTACGGTCATATTGGTTTGTTTGTCACCCTCCAGGCCGAGGTGGCGAGGGACAGCAAGCAGAACCCCATGGTGCAAAGAAACAGCTCCTTCGCCACCTCTCACGAAGTGTGGAAGTATATTTGTGAACTCGGCATCAGCAAGGTGAGACTGCAGCTGGCTACATTCAGTTCGGTTTTGACAAGCAATTTTGCCACGTTTTTGCAGATAACGGACAAAGTTGTCAAGACCAGGGTGGAATCCTCCACTTGTTGGTCAGGACCGGGGCATATTTGCCCACACTTAGTACTCTTTTCACACTATTGACCAAACAGAGCTGTACTGTCTGCACTGGCCTGGTTATGAATCTGCCATAGTTGCAGGTAATGGGCTGGAAAGGTCCATGCAAAAATAAAATATCAGATCCAGGAAAATATGGTCGGTACTCTATACAAATATGGTGAAAAGGGTACAATGTGAGTGGGTAAAATATAACAACTGTAACAGTCTCACCTTTCAGCATACAGTTGCTATGTATTTCCTATGGAGGTTGTAAGTCTGAATATTGCACTTTGTGTACAGGTGGACCTGTCTATGGAGGACATTGAGACTATTCTGAACACGCTCATCTACGACGGCAAGGTGGAGATGACCATCATCGCGGCCAAGGAGGGCACTGTGGGCAGTGTGGACGGCCAGATGAAGCTGTACAGAGGGGTCAACCCCATCATCCAGCCTACGGGCCTGGTCAAGGCGCCCTGTGGCCTCTGTCCGGTGAGCCCTCCTCCACAGGCAACAAGAGTCAAGTGGCTCCGTTTCAATATCCATACCAGCATGTCACTTGGTATTAAACATCGCATTGGGGATATATGTACACTGGGTGTACAAAACATTAGGAAAACCTTCTCTTTCCATGACAGACTGACCAGGTGAATGCTATGATCCCTTACTGATGTCACTTGCTAAATCCACTTCAATCAGTGTAAATGAAGGGGAGGAGACAGGTTAAAGAAGGATTTTTAAGCCTTGAGACAATTGAGACATGGATTGTGTATGTGTGCCATTCAGAGGGTGAATGGGCAAGACAAAAGATTTAAGTGCCTTTGAACAGGGTATGGTAGTAGGTGCCAGGCGTACCAGTTTGTGTCAAGAACTGCAACGCTGCTGGGTTTTTCACGCTCAACAGTTTCCCGTGTGTATCAAGAGTGGTCCACCACCCAAATGACATCCAGCGAACTTGACACAACTGTGGGAAGCATGGGAGTCAACATGGGCCAGCATCTCTGTGGAACGCTTTCGACACCTTGTAGAGTCCATGCCCCGACGAATTGAGGCTGTTCTGAGGGCAAAAGGGATGTAACAATATTAGAAAGGTGTTCCTAATGTTTTGTACACTGTATTCTAACACCAAAACTACATCACTAGTGTTGCGTTTTCCTTCGTTAGTGTTGTTTAGTCTGCTATACCAAAAGCAGCAAACGGAGGCCCAAATCAAAAGCGTCAGCCATTTTATCAGTTGAGCATGCTTCAGAGAGACGTGTAGAAGACACGTAAACACACATGCCCAGTGTAGTTTGGCCGTAAGTGGTTTGCTAGTATGGACGTTGGAGTGCCCAGTCGCTCGTCAAATACTAGAAATGCATGTTTTGACTTAGGGCTGGGCAGAAAGAAAGGAGTCCTGCAGACAGTTCTGATCTTAAATGTTTTACTATTTCTATTCAAAGTACTTCACCTGTAGCCAGATCAGAGCATGTGAGCGGAGTTGAGTGGTTGGAAATCCCGCTCGATGAGCGATGTGCACTGCTCTTGCACTCCATGTCCTTTCCTACGGCCCTGCTAAAAACCGGGAACAAAACTCCAGCTCCAAATTCGTTCCATTCATTAAAATCACAATTTAACCAATACCCATCTATTTTTGTGACTACCTAGACCTACCAATTGGTTTTTAAGTATTGAAACCAAACCATATGGATTTGAATGAAAAGTGTTTGAATAAACATGAAAAGGTGAACATAATTTAAAATAGGCTACATGTCATATTAAACAGCCTATAAACACTCTAAATAGGTCAGGAGCCAGACAGGGAGCCTAAGAATAAATGGAAATGAATTATTTAGGCTATATATTTTTTTTTTATTTCAAGGCTATAGCCTACAAAGAAATACATTGTGAAGCATTTGCGAGTGCGACACAATAGGCTGGTAGGGAAATAAAGTGTGCAGCATTTAAACAACATTTTGTTGTATACAATCATTATAGTCTATACATTTGCAAATAGAGGCTTTGATTTACTTAGAATTAAATACAAATTAAACAAACAATTACTTATTAGTGCCTTTGAATTCATTTTTAGAAACACAAGTTTGGCCAGTCTGTGGCTTCCACTGGGGATCTTAAACACCCTTTTGGGCACTCTTGCGAGGCTGGGCAGAGATGCAGAGTTGTTTTTTCATTTAAAAAATTATAGGTAGGCCTAAAGGTTTTTAGGCAAAATAACCCAATCAAAACGGAAAGCTCCTTGAACGTGGGAATATGCCAGCCCTATTGGGTCAAAATCAATTATGTCCTATTGTATAGATAATAGAACGAAAAGTTTGAGATCTGATTTTTTTGTTTATAAATACTTTGCTACAATGACACACTTAGTTATCTACCCACCTCGTTCCTTTCTTTTAGTATGTGCACGTAGTAAGTACATCATCATGCTTTTGGGATAAGTGTCTTTTCAGATTCCACAATTATTATTTAGTTGTGGACACTACATAACCGCACTCCCTCTCTTGCTCTTGGTCCTCATCTTTGTAAGTCACCTTGATTTAGCACCTGTGTGTTTTATCAGTTTTTTAATGAAGATATTTAGCATACTCCAAAACAGTAGCTAAAGTAAGGGGCTATAGGAGCGCACAAGTAGACTACGAATGTGTACTGGGCCGGGCATGCCCTGAGCTCGTGAAGTGAGCGATATTGGAGTGGGCGAGAAGGCCGAGGCACCAGCCTTTGGGAATCTCGCTCCACGCTCCAGCTCCGCTCACATACTCTGAGCCAGATAGCCATCAGGAAATGCTAGAAAAAGGGAAAGTAAGTAATGTAGGTTTGATGATGCAGTATTCTTCCAGGAGTATACATAATTTATTTCTGTCTCTTCTCTTAGGTGTTTGATGACTGTCATGAAGGAGGCGAGATATCCCCCTCAAACTGTGTGTATATGGCAGAGTGGCTGGACTTTTGACTGGTGTCTTGGCTTGTTTAGTTTTTTTTCTCTGTGGAGAAAGTGTTTCATGTATATTTTTCTTCTAGCAATCTTTGATGCATCTGAATATACTTTTATTTATACACGGCTTAATAAATCCTTTAAGACTGACTGAGAACGTCGACTCTCCTTGGGAATGTAACAAGCTCAATTGTATCCTGCCACTACATTTCCATCTAGCACTCATGAAAGTGTTGAAGATGGACAAGTTTTGCAAAAGCATTCCTTTTGCTCTGGAAATAAACATAGAAATTGTTTTACTTCTACAGCACACATGATATAACATAGCATTGCAATAGCCTAAAGCTTTTTGTACGAGACAATTTTCTACCCCTTCTGCCAATCTGAATATTACCTGTAGCAATAGCAGTCATACAGCCGACTACATTGCAGTCATGTTGTGCTAAATCGTATTGATGGGATTCCTGGTATGTTCAACCCTATTTCAGCATTGGCACAGATCTGATTGGTCTCAGATCTCTGCAGAGGCCTACGGTGGTTTACATTACAGAAACCCAATCAATGAAGCATAACTTGTCATCTTCTGTTCTGTTTAAGCATCAGAGTGTTTCAAAATGGAAGAGATACCACCTGAACCTTTTTAGCTTCAAAGGTCAAGTCAGTCATTTAGCAGACACTCTTATCGATAGTGACTATAGGGCATTTAAGTAAAACTAAATCACAATTGCAGGTAAAACCTTGAATTATCTGCTAAATCTAACCCAGAACTAAAATCTTGCGTAATTGTCAGATGCTTGATTAGGTTCTGGGGGGAGATGTATGAGAAAAGATATTAGCAAAGTCTCCACCCCCTTAAACGGAAACTCTCAGCCAAACACAGAAAAATGTAATATCTCATAAACTAAAGCTGTTAGTGTAATGTGTTTGCAATCAAAATTTGTGTCTGCAAGAACAGATCACCCAAGGCAACTCTTAAATAGACTGAGCGTTATGATGTTGCTACAAAGCCCTTGCTTACAGATTGAAGGGTAGTGCTTCAGACAAACCCACACTTGCAATCTTGGAAGATTGTTGGGAATATGAAGTATCTCAACAGAGGGGTTTTGGCCAGGTGATTGGAAAAAGGGTGGAGGAGTATGCTATCAGGGATCTGGTAGGGCTGACTGGTATGTTCCTTCATGACTCTGAAGGCCTTATGTGGATCTCAATCTGATTGAAGAAAAGGAGTGGTATGATGTAGATAATTTGGGTACACTAGTAGATCACTAATCGGTTATATTCCTGTTTGGCAATGTTGGATTGAAGGGTCTCAATAGCATGTGTTTTTATACCGGAGTTCGATGTTAGCCTGTGCAAGCGATTACTCAAATGTATATTCTGTTCGAGCGCAAGCGCCAAGACCAGAGTGGGCTGTTTGTTGCAGACTTTTTGTGCTGAAAACCATCAACATAGTTAAGGAATGGAAACACATAGAACTTCTGTTTTTTATTAGTTATAAAAAGGTTATGACAGTTCTTTTTACTTGCACTACGTCATTACGCACAGTATTTTATTCGCAAGAAGCCAGTTTGATGGAAACACGGCTGTCAGTAAAACGTGCATATGTGTGTGAATCAACAAACTGATGGAAACCCAGGGGAATCAAAACTGGCGAGTCTTCCATAGAGCACTCAAAGTAATGGAGCAAAAATTAAGCACATTGATGACATTGTGAACTACACTTGATGAATTGGAATCTCCAGCATATCGTCATCTTAATCATAAGGGTCCACATGAGGATTCCCCAGAGGGACACAGTGAAGGGAGCAACTGAACAGAGAATTGTAATTGGGCCATTGTCCTCATTGCTTCTCATATTCCAATGGTGGACAACTCTGCTGCTTTTTAAGCAGCTGTTCTCAGCTTTCGCACTGCGTCAATGAGCTCAGGGAATTGTGTGTTCTGGAAGTGTCCTCGTTCTGTGTACTTGTGCAGCTCCGCGCCCAGGCCCTCGGCCACAGCTTGCTGCTCCTTCCAAGGCAGGAAAGGGTCATCCGTGGAGCCAAACTGAACAATGTGCCCAACGTTTCTTCTCATTTGCTCCCACTCCCATGGCCGGCTAAAATATCCTGAGTGAAGAGATACACAGGGAGACATAACGGGCGTATTACATACTGCCTACATTGCAGTCGCAGATGATCAGATCATTAAATTATATTGATGTGGTCTCTGCAATGTCAAACGCTACTTTCACATTTGCAGAGATCGGATACAAATCGGATTGGTCTCAGATCTCTACAAATTAGGAAATGGAGTTGTACATTAAACCAATTCAATATGATTTACGATATGATAATCTGCACAACGCGACTGCAATATAGGCAGCCTGGGATGTGGCCACTGTTTCAGTGACTAGAGGTGGGGGATGGATAAACCACTGGTGAGTGGTGATTTACATTAAACTGGATTTAGGGACACTTGACTGCAGCTTTTCTGTGGCGCTCTTGTATCCCAATTTAGAAATGAACACTAGGCTGGTCTAAACACCTGGGCCCAGTTTTTCAGAATCAGAATGATCTGGATTCTGTAACCCCCTATTTTGCAATCCAGGATCAGATCAATCTGGGTGATTTTGAGCCAGAAAATGGTTGGATAGGGTCATTCTGATCCAGACATTAAAATCTCAACATCACAGAATCTGTATTTTCAGTGCTTTGAATAGGCCCAAACCTTGCCATGTACTGGACAGATAATGTTACTACAGATGACTAAACTACATTAATAAAGATATTCATAAATGATGGAGCTTGCTTCTCTTATCACTTGTAAGTACATGCTTTTATTTAACACTTCTCAATACAACAACTGACCACATACAGTGGGGAGAACAAGTATTTGATACACTGCCGATTTTGCAGGTTTTCCTACTTACAAAGCATGTAGAGGTCTGTAATTTTTATCATAGGTACACTTCAACTGTGAGAGACGGAATCTAAAACAAAAATCCAGAAAATCACATTGTATGATTTTTAAGTAATTTGCATTTTATTGCATGACATAAGTATTTGATACATCAGAAAAGCAGAACTTAATATTTGGTACAGAAACCTTTGTTTGCAATTACAGAGATCATACGTTTCCTGTAGGTCTTGACCAGGTTTGCACACACTGCAGCAGGGATTTTGGCCCACTCCTCCATACAGACCTTCTCCAGATCCTTCAGGTTTCGGGGCTGTCGCTGGGCAATACAGACTTTCAGCTCCCTTTAAAGATTTTTTATTGGGTTCAGGTCTCGAGACTGGCTAGGCCACTCCAGGACCTTGAGATGCTTCTTACGGAGCCACTCCTTAGTTGCCCTGGCTGTGTGTTTCGGGTCGTTGTCATGCTGGAAGACCCAGCCACGACCCATCTTCAATGCTCTTACTGAGGGAAGGAGGTTGTTGGCCAAGATCTTGCGATACATGGCCCCATCCAGCCATCCTCCCCTCAGTACGGTGCATTCGTCCTGTCCCCTTTGCAGAAAAGCATCCCCAAAGAATGATGTTTCCACCTCCTGCTTCACGGTTGGGATGGTGTTCTTGGGGTTGTAGTCATCCTACTTCTTCCTCCAAACACGGCGAGTGGCGTTTAGACCAAAAAGCTCTATTTTTGTCTCATCAGACCACATGATCTTCTCCCATTCCTCCTCTGGATCATCCAGATGGTCATTGGCAAACTTCAGACGGGCCTGGACATGCGCTGGCTTGAGCAGGGGGACCTTGCGTGCGCTGCACGATTTTAATCCATGACGGTGTATTGTGTTACTAATGGTTTTCTTTGAGACTGTGGTCCCAGCTCTCTTCAGGTCATTGACCAGGTCCTGCTGTGTAGTTCTGGGCTGATCCCTCACCTTCCTCATATTCATTGATGCCCCACGAGGTGAGATCTTGCATGGAGCCCCAGACCGAGGGTGATTGACCGTCATCTTGAACTTCTTCCATTTTCTAATAATTGCGCCAACAGTTGTTGCCTTCTCACCAAGCTGCTTGCCTATTGTCCTGTAGCCCATCCCAGCCTTGTGCAGGTCTACAATTGTATCCCTGATGTCCTTACACAGCTCTCTGGTCTTGGCCATTGTGGAGAGGTTGGAGTCTGTTTGATTGAGTGTGGACAGGTGTCTTTTATACAGGTAACGAGTTCAAACAGGTGCAGTTAATACAGGTAATGAGTGGAGAACAGGAGGGCTTCTTAAAGAAAAACTAACAGGTCTGTGAGAGATGGAATTCTTACTGGTTGGTAGGTGATCAAATACTTACGTCATGCAATAAAATGCAAATTAATTACTTAAAAATCATACAATGTGATTTTCTGGATTTTTGTTTTAGATTCCGTCTCTCACAGTTGAAGTGTACCTATGATAAAAATGACAGACCTCTACATGCTTTGTAAGTAGGAAAACCTGCAAAATCGGCAGTGTATCAAATACTTGTTCTCCCCACTGTACCTATACTGCAGTCAATTTAACATAATGGAAATATTTAATGATTAGTAACCTTTTTTAATTTCTCTGTTGTAATACCTTTTTTAATCCACCCTTCCAGTGGGATCAAGATTATCCAGATTTTCATGACTACACACCGAATGATCGGAATCAAAATTTTCGGTTTTGAAATACCCAATTCTAAGATTGAATCCAACCTGAATGCTGGAATCCAATTAGAAAAGTGGGTGTTGCAGTTAATTGGAAGTGACACTGGTAAGAAATCAGTAAACTCACCACTCTCTCTCTCATTCTCATCTCCCAGGTCGGAAGTATAGGCACCCACCAGAATGAGGCCAAACACTTTGTGTGTTTCTGCATACCTGCATGGTACCACAAAGTTAGGTATAGTCACTTTCGACCAAACAAAAGGGAAGAGTATTTTGCATGAGGAATATCCTCATTCTTTGTAATCACTATCCTACCTCATGGCTGCAGCTGCCCCAGAGCTGTGGCCAATGATGACAGTCTCCTCATCACATTGGAGCTCCTCCTGCATGAATGGCAGCCATATGCTCTCTCTGGCTGTCACTAGAAAAAGAAAAATACAGTCCTAGCACCTCACAGTAATGAAATTGGAGGCCCAAAATGAATGGGTTTAAATACTTAACTTAATTCTACATACCTGGGTCAGGCATGTTTCTCAACAGGCAGGTCATATCCGGAATCTACAGGACAGCAAGTTAACTATTAATACCTAATGACGTATCAGTAAGTAAAAGGTTGAAAATGGGCGATTCCACGCCAGGATAGCCCAAAAATATTTTGCGTATCACATTTTTATGGAAATTCTCACATAGAAACTTATTTGGGAGGAAGGATGTTTGATAGGCTTTTTTTTACATTTGCATCACAAACCATTTCTGAGAAAAGCATGATGAAAGTGGCAATTTTAGGCCCTTTTTAGACCCTATGATCTGTGAACCGCACATGATACAGCCATCTTGGTTTCATTATACTCCTTATAGTGTGCTCTAAAATATGGAGTATGTCGAAATTCTTAAATGCAATTTTTCATTAATTTCTTCAACATTGAAAATGTTGATATGAATATCTCTAAAGTACCCTTTTTGATATAGTTTATTTTTAGACATTGTTTGGAACAATATACTCTTCAGACACGTCACATTTCCAGATTGGGAGCTTTGCTACTTTTGAAGATATTACACATTTTATACATAGAAATTGACATAGGTCATTAACCAATCATATTTCAGCAAATGACCAGCAGAGGAAGTTCCCTTTGAATCAATTTTCCCCATTCACTGTGTCATAACTTCAAAAGTAGCAGAGCACCCACTGGAAATGTGATGTACTTGATGAGTATATTGTTTAAAACAATTATGTCTAAAAAATTAACAAAATCAAAAAGGGTACTTTTGAGATATTCACATTAATATTTGTAATGTTGAATAAATTAATGTGAAACATTTTATTTCAAAATCTAGACATACTCCATCATACTCGTCCGTCATATAATTCTCAGAAATGATTTGTGATACAAATGTAAAAAGCGTATCAAACATTCTTCCTTCCAATGAAGTTTCTATGAGATAATTGCCAGAACAATCACAGACCATATCTCTTCCATGCATTGCACTTATCAATTAGAACCCTGTATGGAGGATATCCATCCATCCAAAATGCAGGGCTCTGTCTAGAGCTAGCTTATAACATGATATCTGAGGAATCTAGGCAAGTTTATAATGTGATATGTGAGGAATATAGGCTACATTTGTGGTAATCTGTCACTGAATATAATAATAATACATAATTTGGTGGGTATTAATATGCATGTGTGAATGTATTTTTATTTATTTTATCCCAACTCCCCAAGACACCCTCAGAGAGTGGGGTCACGACCAGGGTCACCATTGTCCAGCGCCCCTGCAGCAATTAGGGTTATGGGCAGGGGCGGTGTGTTCAATAGGGCGATATGGGCGACGCACTGCCAAACGGGAAAAGGAAGGGATTTTTTTTCTAATCAATTATATCACGGCAACAGTAGTTATCAGTGTTGTAATCTAGACGTCTGATCTGCCACAGTGCCACTAAATGTCCAATCAGGCTAAAGTCGTGCTTCAAATGCCCCCCCTTTTGGGGCGATTTCAGTCAGGTTGAAAATCGCCCAGAAGTCTGTCATAGACTCCCATGTAAAATCTATTTTTTTCAAATATCAGAGCTTTCAATACAATCTCTATGGGTTTCTGAGGGCTTGCACTTACGCGCTTTCGTCATACGTAACATATAACCATGAACGTAACTAAGAAAAGAGCGGGTAGCAGCGTCAATCAATTCACTACTTCTATCAAAATGGCTAGGCTTCAGTGCAACTCGATTGTGTCTTTGAAAGAAGTTCCTTTTTGTCGGCGAACAAATGAAGATAAATTGGCAACGAAACAATTAGGACCTCCCAGACCAAATTTAATGATTCAACAGGTTTCTACTAAAGGGGGGAAGTCCTACACCCGAGGATTTTCCAAAAATTGGTACGAACGAAAAACCTGGCTAGCAGGCTGCGATGTAGCTAATGCAGTCTTCTGCTACCCCCCTGCTTACTCTTTCACCCTGAAGGCGGCACGGCAGACAGCACCGCTTGGACAGCGACTGGTGTGTAACGGACATGCACCATCTTTCAGGAAAGATTAAGAAACATGAGCTGTCAAAGACCCACATGGATAGCTGTTTGAGATTGTCTGCTTTGGGGAGAGTGAACATTCCCACTCAACTGGATGAGGGATACAGGCTAGCTGTCCGCCGCCACAACGATGAGGTTAGTGTTGATAATCACAAGTTTACTGGAGAACTGAAACTGACAAGGCTGACAAGATAGGACCCTTTTGTCCATTGTTATTGGATAGGAACATAACTTATAACCAGCTCCTGACCTAAATAGATCTTAGCACAACATTTTACTCAACATATCATATTCCATATTCACTATAACAAATATATTTACTACGACATTAGCAAGAACCGCCACATCCTCAGCCGGCTAATCCAGTGTGTGAAGTTTTGCGGAGTGTTTGAGTTAGCTTTGCGAGGCAAAGATGAAACTGAGGGCTCCACCAACCCTGGTAAGCCAACACTTTTGAGATCAGTCAATAAATGCTTCTGGTATTGACTTATATGCTGCCCCTGTCTTCATGTTGTTGCTGGACATATCTTTTTTTAAATGTGTGTAGGTCACCTAAATCATCAGAAAAATTGCCCCCCCTGAGAATTTTTTCAGGAGCCGCCACTGGTTATGGGCCTTGCTCAAGGGCACAGACAGACCTTTTCGGCTCCAGGATTCAAACTGAGTGAGTCCAGGCAATGATAATCTGTGCAGAATCCTGTCAATTTATGCACATATTATCACATTTTAAAGGGGCAGTCTGCAGTTCAAACAAAGCACTTTTTTTTTTTTTTTTTTTAGGAATGGGGCTGGAGAAATGTTACCACTCCATGAGATCAAAATTATAATTTTAACCATGTTTTTGAAGCTATACAGTGTTTACAATTACATTGTTTAGCCTACAAACATTGGAGTAAAACTTGCCAGAAGATACCCACCCTACAGTTACGCTTATTTACACAGAGTTGCACTGGGGTCGGAACGCAATCATGGTTACATTAAGACACCGTGGAGCTGGGGCAAGATATGGGTCGGAAAACGTACCTCAATGCAGAGATGGGATATACCACTGTACTCCAAATTTGACCTTTATCCACACTGCTCCATCGAGAACATTAAAATAGTGCAAGTGTTCCCGGAAAACTGCCCTTTTCGTTATCATGCTAGCTAGCAGCAGTGGCGGCTCCTGAAAAAATTCTCAGGGGGGGCAATTTTTCTGATGATTTAGGTGACCTACACACATTTAAAAAAAGATATGTCCAGCAAAAGAGACCCATGGGGCGGCGCACAATTGGCCCAGCGTCGTCCAGGGTAGGGGAGGGAATGGCCGGCAGGGGATGTAGCTCAGTTGGTAGAGCATGGCGTTTGCAACGCCAGGGTTGTGGGTTCGATAAAATAATGTATGCGCTAACTGTAAGTCGCTCTGGATAAGAGCGTCTGCTAAATGACGTAAATGTAAATGTAACATGAAGACAGGGGCAGCATATAAGTCAATACTGATATACACATTACTTGCTTCAAAAAGGCCTCATGGTTGAATTGGAAATATGTGCACCTGAGCATAATTCACAACAAGCAAGCAGGAGCTTTTGATAGAGGCTACTGAAAATATTGATGCAAGTTATTGGTAATAAGAATTTTTTATAGACTTCCATATTCTGCCCTCTTGTATAGATTTGTGAAAATGAACAGTGATAGACATTTTGCCTGAAAACAGAATTTGAAAATAATTTCTAGAAAAGGTAAACACAGCTATCTGTATGGCTTTGTAAAAATGAACAACCATATTCTGGCCAATTGTATAGATTTGTAAAAATGAACATGAACAGATTTTTTTTTTATTTTTACTTTTTTTAAAATGAAAAATAACTATTTTAAACAACATCAACTGTGAACTGATTTGGGCGTGTGTGTGTTAAAGAGACAGACAGGGAGGGACAAAGAGAGAGAGAGGCTACATTACTTGTACTGAAACTGTTCTAGCTTGCTGTATGATCAAATTCAGCTGATGCGCATAGCAATGCACGTAATGGGCATTCTTGAAATGCTTACGCACCTTTTGCTGCACACCAGCCTTCTCTCCCCTCACACTGGCTCCATCGTAAGCTTGCGCAATGAGTTTGACTTTCTCGTCGTCGGCAAAAAGACCGTTCAGTCTCTCCAAAAGCACACTGGCGATTGAGACTGAGGTTGATTCCGAGATGGGAAGGAACTCAAAAAAGCGCTCATGCACTTTGTGGTTGCTATCTATGTACCTCAGCACAAGCACCAGCTGTGTCTGTGTAGAAACATCCGTGGTCTCGTCAGCTTGGATAGCTACGGAAGTTCGCCGACTTCACCTCCTCCACAATATGTTCCCTCATGACCGCTAGCATACACTCCAGTAGCTCGTTTTGAATGGTCTTTGATGTGCCCTTGAAAACTTTAGCATTTTTAAGATGGTCAAACACCTCATCTAATTGTGCCACAAAGTTGACAAGTCCAAGAAAAATACCAGGGTTGGTGGAGCCCTCAGTTTCATCTTTGCCTCGCAAAGCTAGCCATCTTGACAGTTGTACGTGAATTGATTGACGCTGCTACCCGCTCTTTTCTTAGTTATGTTCATGGTTACTTATGTTACGTATGACGAAAGCGCGTAAGTGCAAGCCCTCCCGGAACCCATAGAGATTGTATTGAAAGCTCTGATATTTGAAAAAAAAAATATTTTACATGATAGTCTATGAGAGACTCCTGGGCGATTTTCAACCTGACTGAAATTGCCCCAAAAGGGGCGGGGCCATTTGAAGCACGACTTTAGCCTGATTGGACATTTAGTGGCAGATCAGACGTCTAGATTAGAACACTGAAAACTACTGTTGCCGTGATATAATTGATTAGAAAAAAAATCCCTTCCTTTTCCCGTTTGGCAGTGCATCGCCCATATCGCCCTAATGAACACACCGCCCCTGGCTAGCAGTGTCAGCAAATCAGCTCTGTTGTTGTTCAAAGCCACCTTGCCATTCCATAATGGCTGCTATGGCCACTACTGGCTAACATGAGGATGAAAAGGGCCGTTTTTCAGGAAAAATATAAGTATTTAAATCTTCTTGATGTACCATATACCATATCTCGCACTGGCGCCATGCTGTCTTAATGTAATCATGATTACGTTCCGACCCCATGTCAGCTCAGTGTAACCAAGTGTAAAGGTAGGGTCGGTATCTTCTGGCAAAAGTAAAACAAGTGGTTCCTACAGTTTAAAGCTAATTTATGTAACAAGCAGAGTAACCAATACATGAAAACGTTTTCTTCAACATAGGAGCCACATAACGCACATCTCGTTTGGGGAGCATGCGGGCGCAAGCTGTTAAGACTTTCCGATACTTTACCAGTGCGCACCTTATTTATCTGTTTTTTGGCCCAGCCATACCAATTGCACCGCTCTACATCTCCAGCTCCATTTCCTGGGACAATTATCGCTTTCGTCAATGGCATTTTCTCTTATCCACGTTGTCTTCTGTCGATGTTTGAATACACTTCCCTAAACAATGCTGCCTGTGAGTAGTCATATGACTCTTATCAGTGCATGTTCGAGTGCGTCAATGTTGCGCATCGAATGGTTGCGTTCCAGATAGACCATAGACTCAACCCGTTTTAGCATGGTCATGGCCATTGAGGGAGTTCGACTAAGAGAAGTGAACGGGCAAAAGCGATGAGGGAGGTGCACCCTTCTCAAATCAAACAGTAATCTGTGCTGGTCATGTTGTCAACAAGGCAGCATGGTGCATCGTTCAGAAACATACAACATCACTTTTCCATAAGATATATGTTCAAATTTTTAAACTAGTTTTCATTGGGAAAGGAGATAAAGCAATTACTTTTGCACGTGAAAACACAGAATCCTACTCATTACTCCACATGCTTAACCTACGTCACTTTTATTTTGAGCCGACTTCGCCGTCGGCCAAAACGGGGAACCTGGCTCACGCCTGGGAGGCAGCCCGGTTCAGAAACCAATGTAACCCGGTTCACCCGGGGAAGGTCTGGGGCATTAATCGAATCCCTTCATTTTTAAGTAGTCAACTGGGTGGGGATTCCTATGTGTTGGGAGCGATCAGCCATTGAGCAGAGTATTGTCTTCTTCTTCAAATAGGGTGCTATGGTTTGTAAATGAATTTAAGCTATATCACCGCCATCTTGTGGCCACAATAAATGAATGACACTTTTTTCAAACACAAAAGAAGAAGAAAATGGACTACTTTAAAGGTCCAATGCAGCCGTTTTATTTAAATATCCAATCATTTCTGGGCAACGATTAATTATCGTACTGTGAGTGTTTTCAATTTAAATGGTCAAAAATAAACAAAACCAGCTTCTTAGCAAAGAGCAATTTCTCAAGCAAATATTTTGCTAGGACTGTCTGGGAGTGGTCTGAGTGGGGAGGGGAAAACTGTTATTGGCAGAGAGGTTTGGAACTCTCTTTCTTATTGGTCTATTAACTAATTTACCGCCTGGTGACATCACCAGGTAGGCCAAAACCACATCCCACCAAAACAGGCAGACATTTCTGGTCATCTTTTCAAACAGCTCTTACACTAAAAGGGCATTATCGTAATTTTTACAATTTCACAGTATTATTCCAACCTCATCGTGTGGAAATGTGAATAAAACACAGGAGAATCACGTTTTTGACTGCACTGGGCCTAAAATGGAGACTCAATGGCGCTGCCCATGCTGTCACAGACACCATAATGGCACAGATACAAAGATGAGACCTCTTTCCATCTCTGAGATAGGCCTACACAAATGACAAAATAATTATATCATTCCATCACAAATTAGAAAATATTTCAACCATACATTATGGTAGTCATACAGTAGATCCAGAATACATGGGTATAGGTTAAAATAAAAATCCAATTGCTTTAAGTAGGCTATTCATATGGAAGTTTAGTTGCTAATTGTTTCCATCAAATTTGGACTTGAATGTTGGGCTGTATAGCATATGAGGTGTTCCCTTTATGTCCAGATGTCATGTCTGGACAATATTTCTACAAGTAAAAATATGGTCACATTTTGTATAGGGAACACATCTTAAGGTACTTTGCCCTTATTAATCCAACATTGAGACAGCATACTAAGAGTCTGTTTCTTGTGTAACCTTCCCTTTATTAGCTATTAGTAAGCCTTTATTATGGCTATGAGGTTATTACGGATTGACCAGTAAATACATGACTTATAATGTTTGAATAAGAAACACTTAATTAAGGTCTACTAATAAGACATAATAAAGGCCTTATTAGCTATATACACACTAACAAATGAGAAAATAGAGGCTAATATGTGTACCTTAAAATAAAGTGTTACCATTTACATGACAGCCAGGTTCTGAATTCTGTTTTGTGTCTTTTTTAAATCTTATTTAATGTATCATCATCTAATATTAATTTAATATGTTTTAACAATGTAATGTGTGTTTAAATGTGTCAATCGAATTTGCATTAATCAACACATGCATGTTTGCCTATATGTACGCAGTATGCTTTATAATGTCATATTAATCTTAGAAAAATAAGTATTTGAAAGCAATACACTTTTCTGTCTGAAAATAAAAAGAATATTTTCCTCAACTGCGTTATGCACTCCAGTCAGCAGATGGCAATGTGTGTCTATCTAGTAGTGGACGGCACGGTTCTTTTGGCAGTTTCAACAACAACAACAACAACAACAACAGATCCCACCTCCGTAGCTTGCTGCTATCCGTCATTGCCGAAACATTGAAGCTTTTTAGACCATTTCGGTATACTAGTCACTGTGTGTTTTAAATACACTTTTATCCTATCTAGTACTTACCTCGTGAATTTCATATTTTCATATGAATCAGCAAGTTGGCTGACACCTATAGGTTATCTTCAACCTAGATTAGCACTAGCCTAGACCCTAATGATAGCTAGATTGCTAGCTAGCTAACATCCCGACCATGAGCTCACTGAGCTACTTCCCCACTGTTAAAGAAGAGGACGTCTACCGGACAGAGAAAGAAGCTCTCGTGAAAAGGGAGAAGGAAGAGGAGGCTGTCACAGTAAAAACATTTTTTGAGGACGTTACAATGAAAGAAGAGGAAGAAGCTTTAAGAGTGAAAGAGGAGGAAGAGAATGAGGCGGATGCAGTGGTTGGGGTGAAAGATGAGGAGGGTGAGATGACTGTCTCATTGACAGAAGAGGAGGAGGGTGACAAAGAGGAGACTGGAGATCTTAACACCAGTGAGTACTGTCTTAAAACAGCCAGAAACTTTAACTGATGTGTGATTTTAAAGTGGCATCCCACAGAAGTTCTACACTTGAATATGTTGTTCTATACTGTAGGAATTGTTAAATCCACATATTTAGCCTAGACCATCAGAGGGCTACCATCAAAATATTAACAATGGATCAAATGCGTTCTATGCCATTGATTGGAATATTGTAGTTCTCAATATCAATTTCTACTCAGCCTAAATACATCACATTTCATGAGAGAATGATTAGATTTGAAGCTCCACATAATTCGTTTTTTAAAATCTCAATGATGTTGAAGGCCACCAAATAAAATAAAAAATATTAGCCTAAATGTTCTGAAAATACAGGTTATTGAGGGATCTGATTTGGATTGAACCGAATAGGAAGATGGATTTATCATGTAGAGGTTTCATTCAGGTCTTGCTGTTTAACTGAATACTCTGTTTGTCTTTGGCAGGAGAGAGACCAGACTCTTGCTCTGAGAGTGGGAAGAGTCCTTCAGAGGAACCAAACTTAGAGAAGCCCAAACCAGCCAGACCACATCAATGCTCTCACTGCGGAAATAGTTTTACTTGGACCTGAAAAGGCATAAGAGTATACACACAGGAGAAAAGCTTTACCACTGCACTCAGTGTGGAAAGAGCCTTTCAACATCACAGTCATTACAATTGCACCAGAGAGTACACACAGGTGCAAAACCTTACCACTGCTCTGACTGTGGGATGAAGTTCGCGCTGTCAGGTAATTTGAAAAGACACCAACTGGCACACACAGGAAATAAGTCTTACAGCTGTGATCTATGTGGGAAGGGTTTTACTACATTCAACTCCCTGATAAACCATCAGCGAATACACACGGGAGAGAAGCCTTACCACTGCTCTGTCTGTGGGAAGAGTTTTAATCAGCCAAGCAACCTGAAATCACACCAACGGAGACACTCAGGACAGAAGCTTCACCACTGTTCAGATTGTGGAATGAGTTTTACTACTTCTAGAGAATTAAAAATTCACCAGCGAACACACACAGGAGAGAAACCTTACAGCTGCTCTGACTGTGGGAAGAGTTTTGCTAGATTAGATGGACTGATGGTACACCAGAGAATACACAGAGCAGAGAAACCTTTTAGCTGTGAACAATGTGGGAAGACATTCACTCAGTCAGCACACCTGGCTCTACACAAGAGAATACACACAGGGGAGAAGCCTTACCACTGCTCAGACTGTGGGATGAGCTTTACTAACTCAAGCCACCTGGCAGCACATCAGAGAATACATACAGGAGAGAAGCCTTATGGCTGTGATGAATGTGGGAAGAGTTTTGTTAATTCGGGATCCCTGGTTAAACACAAGCAAACCCACACTGGAGAGAGGCCTTTCCATTGTCCTGAATGTGGGAAGTGTTTTGTTAGGTCGGCGCATTTAAAGTTACACCAAAGAATACACACAGGAGAGAAGCCTTACTACTGCGCTGACTGTGGGATGAGTTTTACTCAGGCAAGCAACCTGAACAGCCACCAGAAAACACACACAGGAGATAAGCCTTACCACTGCTCTGACTGTGGAATGCGCTTTACTTTCTCAAAAACCCTGACCATACACCAGAGAACACACACGGGAGAGAAGCCATATCACTGTTCTGACTGCGGGAAGAGATTCACTCAGTCAGGAACCCTGGTTGAACATAAGAGAATACACACTGGAGAAAAGCCTTACCACTGTTCAGACTGTGGGATGAGCTGTACTTCTTCTAAGGATTTAATAGTTCACCAACGAATACACACCGGAGAGAAGCCTTATGGTTGTGATCAGTGTGGTAAGAGATTCACTCAGTCAGGAACCCTGGTTAAACACAAGAGAATAGACACAGGAGAGAAGCCTTACCACTGCTCTGACTGCAGGAAGCAATTTGCTCAATCTCAGCAGCTGAAATCACATCAGCGAACGTACACTGGAGAAAAGCCTTATGTTTGTGATCAGTGTGGGAAGAGATTCACTCAGTCAAGAAGCCTGGCTGAACACAATAGAAAACACAACACTGGTGGGTAACCTTCCCACTTTTGTTAGCTCAAGCAAGTTGATGGTAGATCAGTGGACACACATAGGAGAGAAGCCGTGCCTTTCTGTGACTGGTGGGAGTTTTGCTACCTCAAGCTTTCTTAAAGTGCATCATTGTGGCCTTCATCTGTGTGATCTATGCATGGTCAATAAGGTGCCAGCCCTCTCAAAACTTGTCAGCCTCTAACAGTTACAGTATATTGAAAATAGGGGGGTATCCGGTTTTTAGGGAGAAAACAGAGAAGAGGCAAAGCCTCAAAAACTGATGCTTCCAGTTTCTCTGACCCCGCTCAAGCGTTTATTTTACAGCTGCTACGTTAGATTAGTGTTGTTTAAACATTGTAGTAGTAGGTGTTTTTCAGCATTGTTTTAAATCGTTTTTTATCAATAAATGGCCTCAGGCATTATTCAACACTAGTGATATAGGTTGATGCTTCCTATTGTTGAGTGGAGACCAGGCCCGGCTCCAGGATGACATGCCTGAGGGCTCATTTTAAATCCATGGGGGTGGGGCACAACTAGTATTGATTCAGAGCCCTGATAAAACAAGGTAGATTGGTCCTACTGCAGTTCAAATGTACAAAAATTTTATCTGAAATGTAGCTGTACACAACAACTGTTGTTTTATATTTATTTAACCTTTATTTTGACAGGGAGTCAATCCTGAGACCAAGGTCTCTTTTCCAGATGAGCCCTGAATAGCACCACAATACACATCAAAATACAATAAACACATTCAACTACACATTCATATACAAAATAAAATACACGTTATTATACACAACAATACATGAAAAGCAAAACAAAATCATAAAAAACAGACATTCTTCAGTAAAAAGGTCCCTTAACAACAGTCTGAAATGCCATAGGAACCAATTCTTCCAATTTTAAAGTGTATTGTAGATCATTCCACATGTAAGGTGCAAGGAAATTAAAGGCTGATTTACCTAACTCTCTGGACACGAAAGAAGTCGCCAGAGTTAACCAACCCTGTGAACGGGTTTGATAACTTGTAATTTTAAATCTTAACAGTGATGTTAGGTAAGTCAGAAGTTTGTTGAGCAGGGCTTTGTGAAAAAAAAAAGAGCTTAATGATGTGATCTATGTGACTTCAAAGAGGTCCAGCCAACCTTTTGGTAAAGAATACAGTGATGAGTAATACAACTGTCTCCTGTGATAAAACGAAGGGTGCTATGAAAAACGGCATCCAGGGGTTTAAAAGTAGAGGCAGCTGCTCCATTCAATAAAATAGCATGATCAACAGTATCAAAAGCTTTTTACAGGCCCACAAACAAAGTAGCACATTTCATTTTAGTGTCTAAAGCATTGACAAGATCATTAACAACTAAAGTGGTTGCTGTAATAGTGCTATGCCCAGGCCTAAACCCTGACTGGTTTACATTCAAAATACATTTGTTAGATAAAAAAGATCAAAGTTGTACATTTACCAAGGATTCAAGAATCTTAACTAGACAAGGAAGCCTTGAAATGGGGCGATAATTATTAAGATAACTACTATCCCCGCCCTTATGGAGTGGCAGCACAAGAGCTGATTTCCATACTTTTTGAATATTTCCTGATAACAATATTAAATACAAATGGGGGTTATTGAGCCAACAATGATGGGCGCTGCACACTTAAGCAGACCGGGATCCAATTGGTCGGCCCCTGTGGAGTTCTTGTTGTCTATTGCTAGCAAAGCATCCATGACTTTTTCTGTAAATAGCCTAAAAGAAAAGCTTTTACTGTCATTTCTCTGATCATTCAGCAAGTTTCCCCTATCAGCATCCAGCCCAATATCGTTGTGAATAGGCTTAGAAGTTCTTTCAAAGAGAGCCCACTGAAATAAAATGATGATACAGTAAATGACTCAATGATGGCATTTTGTTCCGTAATGAGGGCTGTGTCTGAATTAATTTATTGTGGAAGTGAGGAGGAAGAACCCTCAGTTGATTCCTCAGTTGCTTAAAAGCTTGCCAGTCCGGGCCTAAGCCTGTGTTCCTGGCCTTGACCAAAGCATCATCTCTTTAATGAATGACCTAATAATTCCGGAGTGTACCAGGCATTCGATCTACCTTTAACTCTTAATTTTTTGAAGCGAGCATGATTATCCACAATAGTGTTGAAGACATCTGCAAAAAGGCTGAAAGCTAAATCAGGTTCAGGGATAGCTCAAATGCAATCAAGGTCACTAAAATAAAGATAATGTAAAAAAGCCTGTTCACTGAAGTTTTTTAAGTTCTCTTTGTGATGACACAAGGCTTAGATTTTTGTATTCTCACATCTCTAACACAAACAACTGGGCAATGGTCACTAATATATTGGGCGAAGACACCAGTATAAACATAGTTCTAATAACACAAAAAAGATATGCGCCCCACTACGACATACAAGTATATCCAAAATGCAGCCATAGCTGCTGTAGGCATACACATACTTGGCACCTACCAACATGCACAGATCAGCTCGACAGGATGAGCACCACTAGGCTATCAAATATTCTTACAGCCATGAGCAGGGAGGTTTTGTAGGAGAGGATCTTCAGATCCACTGACTCCAGAGGCGCCATGTCCCATGCGGGCGCAATAGGTTTAGAGACCGGTCTGAGACAACATACACCTTTCAGGAACTGCACCACCAGGGGGTGGCTCCGTCAATTCCCACAATTCCCACAATTCCTAGTTGTACACTTTTAAAGTGGAGAATGCTTAAAAAGCTCCTGTACGAACAGAGCACTAAATAGGAACCAGCCCTTTATCTTGGCACCAGAGCTCAAACGCTTGCCACTTACATGCATACAGTCCTCTCGTGGAGGGCGCCCTTGCGGAATGAATGGTAGCAATAACATTCGGAGGTAATCCTCTAGCCATCAGATTGGCCCTCTCAGGGGCCAGGCCCATAGGTCCCTCATTGAGAAAAATTGACGACACTGCGTGTTATCTTGCGATGCGTAATGATCTACTTCGGCCCTGCCGAACATTTCCTATATCAGGGAGACCATCCAGGGGTGTAGCCTCAACTCCTGAGAGAGAGGGCCCCACCTGGATAAAAGATCTGCAACCGAGTTGAGGCAACTGGGGACATGCGTAACCAGAAGCGAGAGCATGTGCTCACTGCTCCCTAGCAATAGGGAGCGAGCCAAAGTTAGGAGGGAGTCTCTCCCTGTCTGTTGATGCATGCCACCACTGACATATTGTCGGTTCTGACCAGCACAAGCCGGCCCGACAAAAGCAGGGGGAAGTGCCTGAGCGCCAGATACACTGTTAGGAGCTCCGGGTAATTGATATGCAGTGCGCTCCGCCAAGTGGCGATTTTAGCATGTAAATCTTGGTGGGGCAAACAAAACACGTTTTTTGGGGATGCATGCCAGCAAAGCCACTACACAACACAACACTAAACAATACTACATGAATTGCACTATAACGGTGACAAACAGTGCCCACAAACAGCAGAGGGGACGATGAGCGGATAAGAGGCAATCCGTAATTTCGATTAAGACATTAATGAGCGAGCTAGGACGGACGTAGTCAATGTAACTATTTGTTCAGCACTTTTGAAATGTACAGCGACAGAATTCTCCCTGTACACAAGTCAGAACCGTAGGATAAATAAAGGGGGCATATAAGCAGACAATGAAAGCTCTTACAATATTTGATGATGACATTTCTCTAAAACAGGCTATAGGCTAAATGTGCACCACCAAGTCAGAACAGTAGGCTAAGTTATGAGGGGAAAAGGGACCAAATGATTAGGCTGAGGCACATGGGCTACTAACAGCTTACTACACAACACACACTTAGTATTTTCTTTCTTAGCTACAGTATACATATCTCCCTGGCATATTACATCATTTATGCAGCAGCATACAATACATTTTTGGACTCACCTTGTTGTGCTGTGCTCACTTGAACAGGAAGGAATGAATCATTCTGGCACAGCGGCCAGGGTCATAAAGGTTGTAGCTTACCATTTAGAAGAGCTGCAGCCTCCTCAATGATGTGCTGAACCTCATGAGAAGTTTCTGATTCCATTCTTCTTCCTGACGAAATTTACTTGTCAGGTCCCTCTCAAAAGCCAGCTGAACAAGCTGTGTCTGTGTTCACTGAATACGTTCTTCAGGATGGAGAAGGAATTTTTACACATTGCTGTAGATGCCCCAAATGTTAATTCATGTTTCAGTGCCAACAGCACAGTCGGCATTGCTGACGAAGGCCCGCAGTATCTTTGAAGAACACTGAGTCGGGTTCATTTGTTGTTGCTGGCTGTGGATGCGATTTCACTTTGCAAGAATGTGCAAGCCACAATAAACTCCACTTCCACTAGTACAGTTTTGGTTAGATCCAACAATGGCTTGACCTTGTTTACATCCAAACAGTTTGGGCTCTCGGGATCCATGGCATACAGAGCTTCCACCAGTTGACTATTTCCTTTGATAAATCGTGATGGCATTTCCCCCAGCACGGCATCCAAAGTGCTGAAAAACTGTCGTTTACAGTCCCTCTCGTCTCCATCATCATGACCCAGTGTTCTTTCAACTGCATAGTCTTTCAGCATTTTACTCATGAGTCTCCGTCATTTGCTTGGAGCTGGTGTGCTTGTGCCTCCTGACATGCCTCCCAAAGCTTTTTGAATTCAGCATCACATTGCAGTTTTTCAACGCACCCATACATACTGCGGACAAGTTTTACACCGGTGTGCAGATCAGTAGCTTCAGACTGCAGTAACTTGTTAAGATGGTCAAGGAACACCAGGATGTTGTGAGTCATCTTAAAACTCGGCTCTGTCACTTCATTCAATAAGCCTGTGGCCTCAAGCCTCACATCTGTGCCATATGCGCGAGTAGATTTGATTTCACCGAGCATCTCTGTGATGTTGTCACTTGATTTCAAAATGACTGACACTGTGGCGAGGTGGCCAGTCTATCTCTGATCAAGAAGTATTTTCCGTTTTTCCCCAGTGTAATGTGCAGCCATCGTGGGTTTCTTAAAGAAATTGTACTGGGAGCTACACACATTGAAAAAAACCTCTATCGCCTCCTCAGACGACATAGCGTGCACCACAACCAAATGCAGACCTTGAACCAGGCGGTTCTAAAAGCTCACTTTCTCCCACTGAAAATGCGTCTTGGGTAAGTGTCAAGACAAACCTGTACTGGCTCCTCATCACCGAGGTCGTCAGGTGCTAGTGGCTGGGGTAACGGAGGTGCAAGTGCTTGTTGTGATGTTACCCTCGTGCTGCTGGTGCTAGGCCATGGCTCTTCTCGATCTTGTTGGTCAGCAGGCGGCGCGGGGGATGGGTGGGTATTGCATTTGCTGCTAGGCTCCTCAACCTCTGTGGTCGGGCTAGCAGGCTGCTCGGTGAGCTCGGCATCGGTCTCGACATGGTGGTCCTCAGTTCTTTTGCTCTTGGCAGTGCCCAGCTATTTCTGGATATCCATCCTGATCAAAGCTTAGCCAACTAGCTATAATTATTCAGTGTGCCACTACCAAAACTTAATGAACCTAGCTGTAGCTGTCTGTGAGAAAGAAAACTGTGAATTTGACAAATTCTATCTGGGAGGTCCATGCCCGGCTTTGCCACCCCGTAGAGGCGGCCCTGGTGGAGACAAATAATCAGTTAAACTTATTCTTGACATAACATGACTGAGACTTATTGTTCACAAACATCTTGTAATATTCTAGTTGTTATCTCCTTATCTACACACACATACTCCGTCTCTCACACACAGGCACATGCACACACTCACTCAGGACCTCCTCCCAAGCTTACTTTTAGAGGTCCGACTGCCCCAGGTCCAGCCATCAAAGACTTGTTTAAGGGTAATACCACGAAATACTTGATTATACAGATCTGTTTATCATACCAGGAAATACTTCATAATTCAATAACAGCTTGAGTATTGAATAGCTTTTGGTTACATGAAATGGTGGTTACACTATGTACAGTGGGGAAAAAAAGTATTTAGTCAGCCACCAATTGTGCAAGTTCTCCCACTTAAAAAGATGAGAGAGGCCTGTAATTTTCATCATAGGTACACGTCAACTATGACAGACAAATTGAGGAAAAAAAATCCAGAAAATCACATTGTAGGATTTTTAATGAATTTATTTGCAAATTATGGTGGAGAATAAGTATTTGGTCACCTACAAACAAGCAAGATTTCTGGCTCTCACAGACCTGTAACTTCTTCTTTAAGAGGCTCCTCTGTCCTCCACTCGTTACCTGTATTAATGGCACCTGTTTGAACTTGTTATCAGTATAAAAGACACCTCTCCACAACCTCAAACAGTCACACTCCAAACTCCACTATGGCCAAGACCAAAGAGCTGTCAAAGGACACCAGAAACAAAATTGTAGACCTGCACCTGGCCGGGAAGACTGAATCTGCAATAGGTAAGCAGCTTGGTTTGAAGAAATCAACTGTGGGAGCAATTATTAGGAAATGGAAGACATACAAGACCACTGATAATCTCCCTCGATCTGGGGCTCCACGCAAGATCTCACCCCGTGGGGTCAAAATGATCACAAGAACGGTGAGCAAAAATCCCAGAACCACACGGGGGGACCTAGTGAATGACCTGCAGAGAGCTGGGACCAAAGTAACAAAGCCTACCATCAGTAACACACTACGCCGCCAGGGACTCAAATCCTGCAGTGCCAGACGTGTCCCCCTGCTTAAGCCAGTACATGTCCAGGCCCGTCTGAAGTTTGCTAGAGTGCATTTGGATGATCCAGAAGAGGATTGGGAGAATGTCATATGGTCAGATGAAACCAAAATATAACTTTTTGGTAAAGACTCAACTCGTCGTGTTTGGAGGACAAAGAATGCTGAGTTGCATCCAAAGAACACCATACCTACTGTGAAGCATGGGGGGTGGAAACATCATGCTTTGGGGCTGTTTTTCTGCAAAGGGACCAGGACGACTGATCCGTGTAAAGGAAAGAATGAATGGGGCCATATATCGTGAGATTTTGAGTGAAAACCTCCTTCCATCAGCAAGGGCATTGAAGATGAAACGTGGCTGGGTCTTTCAGCATGACAATGATCCCAAACACACCGCCCGGGCAACGAAGGAGTGGCTTCGTAAGAAGCATTTCAAGGTCCTGGAGTGGCCTAGCCAGTCTCCAGATCTCAACCCCATAGAAAATCTTTGGAGGGAGTTGAAAGTCCGCGTTGCCCAGCGACAGCCCCAAAACATCACTGCTCTAGAGGAGATCTGCATGGAGGAATGGGCCAAAATACCAGCAACAGTGTGTGAAAACCTTGTGAAGACTTACAGAAAACGTTTGACCTGTGTCATTGCCAACAAAGGGTATATAACAAAGTATTGAGAAACTTTTGTTATTGACCAAATACTTATTTTCCACCATAATTTGCAAATAAATTCATAAAAAATCCTACAATGTGATTTTCTGGATTTTTTTTTCTCATTTTGTCTGTCATAGTTGACATGTACCTATGATGAAAATTAGAGGCCTCTCTCATTGTCACGCCCTGACTCTAAGGACTCGTATTTGTTGAGTCAGGGTGTGATTTTCCTTGTTGTGAATATATGGTGGTGATGTTCTATGTTGGATTTTCTATGTTTAGATCTTGTATGTCTAGATCTATGTTGGCCTGTGTGGTTCCCAATCAGAGGCAGCTGTTGCTCGTTGTCTCTGATTGGGGACCATACTTAGGCAGCCTTTTGGCACCTGTTAGTTGTGGGATCTTGTTCCGTGTAAGGTATGTTGTTTGTATGTTACCTTGGACGTCACGTTTTGGTTCATTTGTCGTTGTGGTGTTTATTCTATAAACATGTACGCATATCACGCTGCGCTTTGGTCTGTCCCATCTATTAACGATCGTGACACTCATCTTTTTAAGTGGGAGGACTTGCACAATTGGTGGCTGACTAAATACTTTTTTCCCCCACTGTAGTTCAAATGAGAGACGTGTAAATGATGCTAACATGAAATGTATCCGACTGCTTTACAAATAGCCCAGAGCAGTTCAGTGTCTATTGTTATTAAGAAACTCTGTCAGAATACTGTTGTATTTTATTTGATGGTTCAACGTGAGCACTGAGTGAGTGTGCTTATGGAGAGAGCGAGAGGGAGGGAGGTGGAGGGAGGGAGGGTGGGTAAGGAGGGGAAAGGGAGATGAGACAGGTGGAGGGGCGAGGGACGTGAGGGGGGCAGGGAGGACCCCAGATAGCCTGTAAATATGTATAATGTAAATATAGATTGCTGTCCCCAACTCTCACCTTCAGAGTGTCCACAGCCTGTCTCAGCTCCTGAATCTGCTCTCTTTCACTGCTGGGATGTCTGTTTCTCCTCCAACTGCTTCTGCAAAGAAATAAAGCACAATGGACATGGAACTCATCTAAAAACGTATTGTCAGGTACCCTGTGTCTTACAAGAAATCTCTGAAAGTTTATTTTCTAATATTGGCAGGTTTTGTAATTGTTTCTACCATAACATGTGTGTAGTGTCAATGTATTGCTGTATAAGGACAGTAAACAAATGACTTAATTGATAATAAACATAATTAATCCCTAAACTAAAGGGGTAGTTCCACTCTTTGAATTTTATAATGTTATTTTTTACTTATTTAGGGTGTTTTCATCTCATCCAAACTGGATCAACCAGTTAGCTATGCATTAACGCATGGGGAAAGTGGTCTGCCTTCCCACATTTCCCTATTTTGAAAACACTGGTTCAATCCATCTCCACTATATTGCTACATGCTCCAAAAAACATGCCAGATGATGGATGTTGCTAAAAAACCAGATAATAAACTTTAAAATGGTTTGGATAAAACGACAACACCCTGAGTAATCTAAAACATAAAAAGTGAACTATCCCTTAATGTTCATACATAATTTGATTGTTGACTTTTATCTCATTCTAGATTGTTTCGTGTAATTTGACATTTCTGAACATTGGCTGATTTTCTAACTCTTCAACATAGAAGCACTTTAACTTGATATGAGATATATTGACAATGTGAAGGTTAAGAAGAAATCTAAAAATATGTTTAAATATAAATATGTGACATCTGAAAGTGGAGTTCCCATCCTTACCTGCTTCTCTGTCCATTCTGCTGCAGCTAAGACTGTATCATGGCATCCATGTCCTTCCATCTTACACAGACAGAAATGCTGCTAATCGGTATAGTAAACCTCTGAGCAGCCCTTTATTGGTCATTCCACTAATAGAGTGCCTTTTGGGTAGTGTAATTTGGTTTTTAAAAAGTATTTATTTCCCCTAATTTTAACATTCTGTCATAAAGAGCACATGTTCATTTAATTAAAGAAAACATGTTTTCCCATCTCAAGGGTTTAAATTAAGAAAAATGACAAAGTGGCAATTAAGTAACAGGGTTGACATAACAGGTATGAAGTTTTCATTTTTTTTATCAAACATAACTCCTTGTGACAGGGGGAATGAAAGCATGTTGTGTGCAACAGGGAGGGGCAACTGAAAACAAGCTTCACACATGTTTTATTTATTGTTTAAAAAAATTCTAGCCTATCTATCTATGGTTACAGGGTTGATGTGTTTTGCTTGACCTGCTCAGTTTTCCACCACAAAACACCACAAAATGGCCAAAAGGGGAGTAAAACCAGGCTCACCTGCTTTTACACTATGATTTAACTATTAGATGTTTAATGTTTCTTTTGAAAAAATTATTTAAAAGGAATAGTTTCACCATATTAAAACGAGAGTTCAGTTCACGCAACAGTGTTAACCTTAAAATGAGGGACAAATGTAAATTAAATACTTATCGCCTGAAATAAATAATAATCTTCAGAAAACTTTGTCAAAGCAACTAGGGCTTTACAATGATGGTTTAAAAAATGGCGCCATTTTTAGTTTAAGTGGATTCAAGTTAAATATTGGTGCACAATTTCGACTTAAGTTAGCTAAGTGGACCGACCCTTATATAGTCCATACAGTAGCTGTATCCACAGGGAATAGTCACTGGATCCTTCAGTAGATCCAGACAGATTGAAAAACAGAAAGTCCATGGCCTCTGCCATGTTGATACACAAACTAACAGTTTGAGCAGCGGAGTGTCAGTATAAGTTATAACTGTTTATAACTGTTTGTTCTGATGAGTAGGAGTGGCTTCCGCTGAGCTCCCGTGTAGCTCAGTTGGTAGAGCATGGCGCTTGCAACGCCAGGGTTGTGGGTTCGATTCCCACGGGGGGCCAGTATGGGAAAAAAATAACAAATGTATGCACTCACTGGATAAGAGCGTCTGCTAAATGACTAAAATGTAAAAATGTATACTGTCAAAGGTAACTTCCTGGTTTTGTGGAACCCTAACCCTAAGGACAGAAAGTAATTGCATTGGGTTATACAGTAAATAAATGACTCCTGAGGCATCATCCAGCAAGAAATGTGTTGTTCTGATTTCTCTCTCGATGCATACTGGTCAAGGGAAGCCGACACAAACAAGCTGCTGTCTGCTGAAGCTGCAGCTGTAGCGGTGAATCACCTCTGTGGAAATGATTCATCAGTGGAATTCTGGACCAGCTGAACACAATAAATGTGAAAGTGTTAGAGAATCACTGATGCTATGTTTCGCTTGAGCAAAGAGGAGGACGGCATATCCTCACCACGGTAAACTAGAATAGCTGCTAGAAGATGACTCAGCATTCAGGCAGCTGAATGCTGAACTCTCAGACGATATTCATATATTGAAGATAAACCTGTTCTAAACCTGCTCTATTGTTCAGTACGTGCTGTTTCAAAACCTGCAGGGTAGCTAGTCCTGACGCCTCTAATATGCTTAGTTGGCTTTTTATGCTATCTTAAAGAACGCCAAATAGAACAAATCTCTAATGGTAAAATATGTATAAATATGCTCTCTTGCTTCCACAGACTTGAACGGTACAGTGATGACTGCTTTGCGCACAATTCTTGCGGCACTCACCATGATCTCTTGTGTGTTGGGGGACAATTCCGGACAGTACTCCTATGGCTCTGATGTCACAGAGGCAGCCAACTTTGCCATTGATTTCCATAATCGCATGAGCAAGTATGCCTTTGTGTACAAGGTCATCAACATTCTATCTGCCACACTACAGGTCAGTAGACTGCGCACTTGCACACTGCTCTGAAGAAAGTATTGGAATAACCTTTTATAGTACCTGCAGTAAAATATAATTTGTTTTATAATAGTTATAAATACTTAATAACTAACTGAACTGAAAAAATACTTCATAACTAATTGAACTGAAATTGTAATTATGTCCTCAGATTTGGCACTAGACCTGAAGGAGAATATTAAAAGTATAAACTTAGATTAAAGTATTCATGTTATGTAAATATTTCTGTTGACTTTTAGATTTATCCTCCGGCTCGGGTGAAACACATCATGACTGTCAAAGTGGGACAGACTGTGTGTAAGAACGAAGCCAATGTAAACTTGGCTGATTGCAGCCTGCAGAATTCTCTGGATCTCAAGGTAATATATAAATTACCTGTTAAATCACCATTCACCTTGAAGTAAATAGTTAGCCTACAGTATATATTAATAAGATTACCTGAGATCTTATGATATACACAGTATTGGCCAGTTTCTCAGACCCAGATTAAACCTAGTCCAGGACTAAAAAGCACTTTCAGTTGAGATTTTACTTTGAGCATGCTTTTTGGTCCAGGAATAGGCTCATCCGGGACTGGGAAACTGGCCCTAAAATGCTCAAGTATCTGATGATGTCTGTCTCTCAATTTTCAGACTATGATCTGCCATTTTGTCGTGCTTGAGGTCCCACATTCTGCCTTTCCAACTCCAAGCTACCTTCTGGTGGACCAGTGTAATTGACAATGGAGTTGGAATTTAAGTTTATCAAAGCATTCTGGAATGAACTAACCCCGCTGCTGCATCACCATACATCTACAACTCTTGAAAAGCATTTTATTGTCAACACAAACACAATATTTGGAGCTTGACATTTCAATTTTGTTTCACTTTGAACTCCTTTAGTCTGTTTGATCTATTATACATCTTTAATAATCCTTTGGCCACCACAGTCAAGTTCTACTGATTCATTAAGAGGTTAATAAATTACTCTAAAAGGGAGTTTTGGTGTTGTTTTCTTCTAGAATAATTGTATTTTTAATTTGTCATAGTTCTTAGTAGTAGGAACACATTGGTATACTTTATTTCACTTCGGTTTTAAAAAGTGCCTTTGATGTAGGCCTATAAATGTTTACATTTAGAATGGCAGAAAAACTATTACACATACTACACAATTACACAATACACATAGCTTGCATGCCATGTAGGTCTACCTTTATCAGCACTTGAAGCAACACTTGTCAGCGTGTTTGAAAGTGTTCTTGCTTCCCTTGTTTACTTTGGCTGACTAAGCCATAAAGCTGCTAGCCTGCCACTTTCCACCAAACAACAACACAGGTCAGAGCAGGAAGGGGAGAGACCGAAGCACAGGTGCACTTTTCCCAATGTTGTAAGGAACATCAGAAATAAGAGACATGAGGTCATCTTTGGCAATGTTCTCTCAGAGTGTTCTTTCTGTCACAGACGTGTGTTAAATTCTCATGCAGCCGTTCCCCAAGTTGTGTATATATATAAAAAGGGCACTGAGCCCTAGACTACATAATTTCAGTAGAGGTGTTCTTTTAGAATGGGGGGTGCTGTCTGTCTGGGACATGGGCTCAGGGAGAGAGTGGAGGGTTCAGAGAGAATTACATTACTCAACAGGGTCACAGGGAAGGGGGCGATAGTAGGTTGCAAGAGGTTCAGATCGAGAGGCAAAAGACTGAAGCTACAGAGACGACCCACAAACAGACAACTGAACACTCCAACACCACCCCTGACATTTGGACTGAGCTGAGAGACATGGTGATGGAACAGAGAGTGAAGCTGAGCAACATGGAGGTGAAGTTTGGAAAATGCTCATTTGATGTAGGCCTACTTCTCCCACTCATCCAGAGAGAAGGTAAAACAAATGTTTTATTGTCACACACCGAATAGGTGCAGTGGTGGAAAAAGTACACAATTGTCATACTTGAGTAAAACTAAAGATACCTTAATAGAAAATGACCCAAGTAAAAGTGAAAGTCATCCAGTAAAATACTACTTGAGTAAAAGTCTAAAAGTATTTGGTTTTAAATATACTTAAGTATCAAAAGTAAATGTAATTGTTAAAATATACTTAAGTATCAAGAGTCAAAGTAAATGTATAAATAATTTCAAATTCCTTATATTAAGCAAACCAGACGGCACAATTTTCATGTTTTAAAAAATGTATCACTCCCTAGTGGCGCAGTGGTCTAAGGCACTGCATCGCAGTACTAGCTGTGCCACTAGAGATCCTGGTTCGAGTCCAGGCTCTGTCGCAGCCGGCCGCGACCGGGAGACCCATGGGCGGCGCACAATTGGTCCAGCGTCGTCCAAGGTAAGGGAACGGTTTGGCTGGCAGGGATGTGGGTTCGTTTCCCACGGGGGGCCAGTATGAAAAAAAAATAAATACATGTATGCATTCACTAACTGTAAGTCGCTCTGGATAAGAGCGTCTCCTAAATGACTAAAATGTAAATGTAATAGCCAGGGGCACACTCCAACACTCAGACATAATTTACAAACAAAGCACTTGTGTTTAGTGAGTCCGCCAGATCAGAGGCAGTAGAGATGACCAGGGATGTTGCCTAGTTAAATAAAGGTTAAATAAATACAATAAAAATGTTCTCTTGATAAGTGTGTGAATTTGACAATTTTCCAAGTACTTTTGGACAGTCAGGGAACATTTATGGAGTAAAAAGTACATTCTTTTTTTTAGGAATGTAGTGAAGTAAAAGTACAAGTTGTCAAAAATATAAATTGTAATGTACAGATACACCAAAAAACTACTTAAGTAGTACTTTAAAGTATTTTTACATAAGTACTTCAAATAGCTTTGAGGTTGCTGATGACCTCCCTCAAGGATTCTCGCTCTTTCTTTGGAGCGAATTTATCCCACATTTCAGTGAATTCGCCATGGGTGGCCTGGTTTTCCAATATATCATCACCATGGTGCCTGTGGACAAAGATTCTGTATTATAACTTGCACACAACCAACTACAGTGGGGGAAAAAAGTATTTAGTCAGCCACCAATTGTGCAAGTTCTCCCACTTAAAAAGATGAGAGAGGCCTGTAATTTTCATCATAGGTACACGTCAACTATGACAGACAAACTGAGAAAAAAAAATCCAGAAAATCACATTGTAGGATTTTTTATGAATTTATTTGCAAATTATGGTGGAAAATAAGTATTTGGTCACCTACAAACAAGCAAGATTTCTGGCTCTCACAGACCTGTAATTTCTTCTTTAAGAGGCTCCTCTGTCCTCCACTTGTTACCTGTATTAATGGCACCTGTTTGAACTTGTTATCAGTATAAAAGACACCTGTCCACAACCTCAAACAGTCACACTCCAAACTCCACTGTAGCCAAGACCAAAGAGCTGTCAAAGGACACCAGAAACAAAATTGTAGACCTGCACCAGGCTGGGAAGACTGAATCTGCAATAGGTAAGCAGCTTGGTTTGAAGAAATCAACTGTGGGAGCAATTATTAGGAAACGGAAGACATACAAGACCACTGATAATCTCCCTCGATCTGGGGCTCTACGCAAGATCTCACCCCGTGGGGTCAAAATGATCACAAGAACGGTGAGCAAAAATCCCAGAACCACACGGGGGGACCTAGTGAATGACCTGCAGAGAGCTGGGACCAAAGTAACAAAGCCTACCATCAGTAACACACTACGCCGCCAGGGACTCAAATCCTGCAGTGCCAGACGTGTCCCCCTGCTTAAGTCAGTACATGTCCAGGCCCGTATGAAGTTTGCTAGAGTGCATTTGGATGCACACACTGCCCGGGCAACGAAGGAGTGGCTTCGTAAGAAGCATTTCAAGGTCCTGGAGTGGCCTAGCCAGTCTCCAGATCTCAACCCCATAGAAAATCTTTGGAGGGAGTTGAAAGTCCGCGTTGCCCAGCGACAGCCCCAAAACATCACTGCTCTAGAGGAGATCTGCATGGAGGAATGGGCCAAAATACCAGCAACAGTGTGTGAAAACCTTGTGAAGACTTACAGAAAACGTTTGACCTGTGTCATTGCCAACAAAGGGTATATAACAAAGTATTGAGAAACTTTTGTTATTGACCAAATACTTATTTTCCACCATAATTTGCAAATAAATTCATTAAAAATCCTACAATGTGATTTTCTGGATTTTTTTCTTCTCATTTTGTCTGTCATAGTTGACGTGTACCTATGATGAAAATTACAGGCCTCTCTCATCTTTTTAAGTGGGAGAACTTGCACAATTGGTGGCTGACTAAATACTTTTTTCCCCCACTGTATTTCCGTCTTGTGATTAAAAATCTTACACAATTGATTTAACTGTAATAAATATATAAATAATCTCAGATATCTAACAGCTGGGCATGTACTATTGCTTATTATGAAAACATATGAATGAATTAGTGCAGTGCCTAGCTCAGGCGACCACTGCTATCATTGTGTTCATTTGGCACCAGATGGAAGAAAAGGGACTGACTTGGACTTGTCCAATAAGAAACACTCATTTTTGTTTTCCGTTGCAAAGTGTCTTATAAACGTTTTCTGTTGTGTGCCGTCACGTACATGACCCAGGTCAATATGCAGGAGGCACTTCCCACCTGACTTCCTGTGGTGGGTCCACACAATGAGGTGTAAAAAACTGGAGACTGCATCCAAAATGCCCGACCGTTGTTGGTAATCTACTCACGTTCGCATACGCCGATTCATGGACCGTCTATATCCAAGTTACATCCGGTTTATACAGACTAGCATCTTCACATGCGCACTAGCACCCAGGGTGCACAGGGAGCAGCGCGACATAGCAGACGTTGGATGAGTGATGAAAAAAAAATCTGCCTCGTGACAATTATTTGAATAATGCAATGGATGTTTTGTGCATTAAGGTGGTGACTGAAGTGTCTTATTAGGAATTTTCGAATCTGACTCTGTGGCAGTATATAGAAATTGTATTTCTGGGCTGGGCGTCAGGCACTGCAGTGTTGCCAACTCCTCAGTAAGGAAAGTAGCTATTGCCTGTCCTAAAAGTTGCTAGAAGTCGCTAAATGACGTCATCACCTAATTTGCATAATTGGCCATGTGCATGTAATTGTGATGGACGCTGTAGGAGAGAGGAATAACATCGTGGGAGAGACAAAAAGTGAGTAAAAATTACCCTAAATATGTTTAGAACTACAAAATAACTTTCTTCTGTCGAGTTCGAACCCTTCCCCTTTATCCGGGCTTGGGACCTGCAAAAGTGACCCAAAATAGACACTTTGGCGGAGTTACTTCGTTTTTTTTGGTTTTTAACCTTATGGTCCACTTAGGAGCCTACAACAAGTCACAGTAAAACATGAAAATGTTTAACCATAACATTTTTTACATTTTTTTGTATACAATCTACATTAACAATCTAAATGGACCAAAAAGAGACAATAGAAAAAACAGTCAATGGTAATGTGAGAAAATGATGGTAACTAGTCTGGCCCTAATTCAGGTTAAAAATATATATATATCAGACCTCCCTCCACACACACACAGGCTGTACTGGCTCACAGAAAGAGTGGGCCATCGTCATTTTGGTCAAGGCTCTCTATGGTAGGTTCAGCAACTGAGGGAGCTGACTTAAATGAGTAAGCAGCTGATGTGCCAATGCTTCGATGTTGTCCGACAGTCTCACCCTCAACTCATTAGTGAGGAAGATGGTGAAGGCTACACACCGCTTTCGGACATTGTTTTCATCCTCAGGCGCAAGGTGGAGCTCAGCTGCCTTTGACTCAAAAAGGTAACCAAGGTACAGTTTGGGACTGATGTATCCATCTATTGGCCCTTTGAGTACATCAAAATGTGCCAGTGGATTCAGCACCCTGCTGCTCACAGACTTGATCAGACTAACCAAGCTGTCAAGTAGCTTAAGAGGATCTACTTGCTCTCCCTCAAAAGCCTTGATGGCCAACTGTACCTCACCCAGCACTGACTTCAAAAAAGTCAGATACAATATGTTTTGATGATCACTGTACATGGAGTATAAAACCTCAGCCATGTAGCAGTGTTCACTGGACTTGGTGACTGCGAAATGCAGCCTAAGCTCCTCCCACTGGTCCAAAATGCATGAAACCGCGGGTTCAATGGAGAGCCAACGTGTGGCACACACCTTGGTTATCTGTAAAGGTTTCTCCCCACAGTTGATGGTCTCATATATGGCCTTGTAGGCCTCCCTGCGCTTTGGAGACACTGAAAACCAGTTATAAGTCTCTCGTACCAAGTACTCCACACTACGGGGGATGGTGTCATTGGAAGCATGACTTACAGCAAGCTGCAGAGAGTGGCACACACAGCGAATAAGAACCAGATCTTTGAGGCCATACTCCTCCTTCAGCACTTTATGGATCCCATTGTTAATCCCAGTCATAACAGAGGCATTGTCAGTCCATATCCCCAGGAGTTTCTCTTTTTTAAGACAACACTTCTCGACGAAAGCCACAACAGCACAGGCTATAGATTGGGCATCTCCTCCCTCCAACTCAACAAGCCCCAGAAATGTTGATACAATTGTCTGCTTGGTGTCACTAAAGTACCTTATCACAACCCCCAAGTACTTAGAAACACTTACATCCGTGGACTCTACGAGGAGGAGGCTGAAACACTGGTCACCCACATCTGCGACCAACTTTTTCAGAAAGTATGGCGCTAGAACACCATTAATCATTTCTGTGCACTTTGTCCTGTGCATTTTGAAGTGGGTAGCAGCAGCGGAGTATGAGAAAGCAGCTCTACATGCTTCTCCAATGTGATCACATGCCAGCATGGAACAGTGTTCAGCGACAGCTAATGCCATGGTGGCCTCAGCCTTTTTTGCAGAGTAATTTTTTAAAACCATAAATGGCAGCGTGTTTTGGGTGGAACTGTTATAAGGCTTTGCCTTTTGAGTGTGTTTTTGAGTTGTCATGTGTTTTTTTACATCTCTTCTCGTTGAGAAGAGTAAGAACGATATGTGCATTTTTATTTTATTTTATTTAACCTTTATTTAACCAGGTAGGCCAGTTGAGAACAAGTTCTCATTTACAACTGCGACCTGGCCAAGATAAAGCAAAGCAGTGCGATAAAAACAACAACAACACAGAGTTACACATGGGATAAACAAAACATACAGTCAATAACACAATAGAAAATCTATATGCAGTGTGTGCAAATGTAATAAGTTATGGAGGTAAGGCAATAAATAGGCCATAGTGCAAAATAATTACAATTTAGTATTAACACTGGAGTGATAGATGTGCAGAAGATGATGTGCAAATAGAGATACTGGGGTGCAAATGAGCAAAATAAATAACAATATGGGGATGAGGTAGTTGGGTGGGCTAATTACAGATGGGCTGTGTACAGGTGCAGTGATCGGTAAGCTGCTCTGACAACTGATGCTTAAAGTTAGTGAGGGTGATAAGAGTCTCCAGCTTCAGAGATTTTTGCAGTTCGTTCCAGTCATTAGCAGCAGAGAACTGGAAGGAATGGCGGCCAAAGGAGGTGTTGGCTTTGGGGATGACCAGTGAGATATACCTGCTGGAGCGCATACTACGGGTGGGTGTTGCTATGGTGACCAATGAGCTAAGATAAGGCGGGGATTTGCCTAGCAGAGATTTATAGATGACCTGGAGCCAGTGGGATTGGCAACGAATATGTAGTGAGGGCCAGCCAACGAGAGCGTACAGGTCACAATGGTGGGTAGTATATGGGGCTTTGGTGACAAAACAGATGGCACTGTGATAGACTACATCCAATTTGCTGAGTAGAGTGTTGGAGGCTATTTTGTAAATGACATCACCGAAGTCAAGGATCGGTAGGATAGTCAGTTTTACGAGGGCATGTTTGGCAGCATGAGTGAAGGTGGCTTTGTTTGCGAAATAGGAAGCCGATTCTAGATTTAACTTAGGATTGGAGATGCTTAATGTGAGTCTGGAAGGAGAGTTTACGGTCTAACCAGACACCTAGGTATTTGTAGTTGTCCACATATTCTAAGTCAGACCCGCCGAGAGTAGTGATTCTAGTCGGGCGGGCGGGTGCAAGCAGCGTTCGATTGAAGAGCATGCATTTAGTTTTAATAGTGTTTAAGAGCAGTTGGAGGCTACGGAAGGAGTGTTTTATGGCATTGAAGCTCGTTTGGAGGTTTGTTAACACAGTGTACAATGAAGGGCCAGATGTATACAAAATGGTGTCGTCTGCATAGAGGTGGATCTGAGACTCACCAGCAGCAAGAGCGACATCATTGATATACACAGAGAATAGAGTCGGCCCAAGAATTGAACCCTGTGGCACCCCCATAGAGACTGCCAGAGGTCCAGACAACAGGCCCTCCGATTTGACACATTGAACTCTATCTGAGAAGTAGTTGGTGAACCAGGCGAGGCAGTCATTTGAGAAACCAAGGCTATTTAGTCAGCCAATAAGAATGCGGTGATTGACAGAGCCGAACGCCTTGGCCAGGTCGATGAAGATGGCTGCACAGTACTGTCTTTTATCGATCGCGGTTATAATATCGTTTAGGACCTTGAGCGTGGCTGAGGTGCACCCATGACCAGCTCGGAAACCAGATTGCATAGCGGAAAAGGTACGGTGGGATTCGAAATGGTCAGTGATCTGTTTGTTAACTTGGCTTTCAAAAACGTTCGAAAGGCAGGGCAGGATGGATATAGGTCTGTAACAGTTTGGATCTAGAATGTCACCCCCTTTGAAGAGGGGATGACCGCGGCAGCTTTCCAATCTCTGGGGATCTCAGACGTTACGAGAGGTTGAACAGGCTAGTAATAGGGGTTATGACAATTTTGGCGGCTAGTTTTTGAAAGAAATGGTCCAGATTGTCTAGCCCAGCTGATTTGTAGGGGACCAGATTTTGCAGCTCTTTCAGAACATCAGCTGTCTGAATTTGTGTGAAGGAGAAGCGGGGGGGGGGGCATGGGCAAGTTGCAGCGGAGGGTGCAGAGCTGGTGGCCGGGGTAGGGGTAGCCAGGTGGAAAGCATGGCCAGCCGTAGCAAAATGCTTATTTAAATTCTCGATTATCGTAGATTTATCGGTGGTACGCCACAGGATGTTTTTGTGCTGGTCAAGGGCAGTCAAGTCTGGGGTGAGCCAGGGGCTATATCTGTTCTTAGTTCTGAATTTTTTGAATGGGGCATGCTTATTTAAGATGGAGAGGAAAGCACTTTTAAAGAACAACCAGGCATCCTCTACTGACGGAATGAGTGTTAGGCCTACTGCTGCTAGGTAGCTCTCTCTCTGCTCTTCCCCTCCCCTCTGTCTGTTCTTGATTGCAGGAGTGAAGTCTGGTGTGCGGGAGTCAGGGTTCCAGCTGCAGCTCATTCACCATAATCACCTCAGCCTTTAAGACCCGGTCAAACTTGCCACTCATCGTCAGATCATAGTCAAGACGACCATGTTAGTCTCGCTGTTGACTCAACCTGCTTGTTTTCGCTCTTTGTGTTTTTGGCCTGTTCTATTTACTTTTCTCCTGTGCCACAGATTATTGGAACCTGACTCCTGCCTCCGCTTCACTCCTGCCACCACCACCCTGCCTTCCACTACCGGACCTCCCTTTTGGACTCACCACGGACACTAGGACGTTACGGTACCACTCCTGCTCAGAACCTGGATCTGTTACCCTCCCTGTAAACCTGGACTTGCTCTTCCCCTATTTTTGGAAACCTGGACAATTGCACATTGTAAATAAACCTGTTAAACCTTCTCTGGCTCGGTGTAGTTGTCTGCATTTGGGTTCACATCTAGTTAAATCGTGACAATGAGGTCAATATCCATCCAGGATACCCGGGCCAGGTCAATTAGAAAGGCCTGCTCGCTGAAGTGTTTTAGGGAGCGTTTGACAGTGATGAGGGGTGGTCGTTTGACCGCGGACCCATTACGGACGCAGGCAATGAGGCAGTGATCGCTGAGATCCTGGTTGAAGACAGTGGAGGTGTATTTAGAGGGTAAATTAGTCAGGATGATATCTATGAGGGTGCCCATGTTTTACGGATTTAGGGTTGTACCTGTTAGGTTCCTTGATAATTTGTGTGAGATTGAGGGCATCTAGTTTAGATTGTAGGATGGCCGGGGGGGTTAAGCATATCCCAGTTTAGGTCACCAAGCAGTACGAACTCTGAGGATAGATGGCGGGCAATCAATTCACATATGGTGTCCAGGGCACAGCTGGGGGCTGAGGGGTGTCTGTAGCAAACGGCAACAGTGAGAGACTTATTTCTGGAAAGGTGGATTTTTAGAAGTAGAAGCTCAAACTGTTTGGGCACAGACCTGGATAGTATGATAGAGCTCTGCAGGCTATCTCTACAGTAGATTGCAACTCCGCCCCCTTTGGCAGTTCTATCTAGATGGAACATTTTGTAGTTGGGGATGGAAATTTCAGAGTTTTTGGTGGCCTTCCTAAACCAGGATTCAGACACTGCTAGAACATCAGGGTTCTCTGGCACCCTAATGGTGGAACAAGCTCCCTCACGACGCCAGGACAGCGGAGTCACTCACCACCTTCCGGAGACACTTGAAACCCCACCTCTTTAAGGAATCCCTGGGATAGGATAAAGTAATCATTCTACCCACCTTACCCCACCCCAAAGAAAGAAAAAAAAACATATTGTAAAGTGGTTATCCCACTGGCTATAAGGTGAATGCACCAATTTAAGTCGCTCTGGATAAGAGCGTCTGCTAAATGACGTAAATGTAAATGTAAATGGTTGGCGGAGTGTGCTAACGCAGTGAATAACTCAAACTTAGGGAGGAGGCTTCTGATGTTAACATGCAAGAAACCAAGGCTTTTACGGTTATAGAAGTCAACAAATGATAGCCCTGGGGAGTAGGACCCAACTGTTACAGACCCATATCCATCCTGCCCTGCCTTTCAAAAGTTTTTGAAAGCCAAGTCAACAAACAGATCACCAACCATTTCGAATCCCACCGTACCTTCTCTGCTATGCAATCCGGTTTCCGAGCTGGTCATGGGTGCACTTCAGCCACGCTCAAGGTCCTAAATGATATTATAACCGCGATCGATAATAGACAGTACTGTGCAGCCGTTTTCATTGACCTGGCCAAGGCTTTCGACTCTGTCAACCACCGCATTCTTATTGGCAGACTAAATAGCCTTGGTTTCTCTAATGACTGCCTCGCCTGGTTCACCAACTACTTCTCAGATAGAGTTCAATGTGTCAAATCGGAGGGCCTGTTGTCTGGACCTATGGCAGTCTCTATGGGGGTGCCACAGGGTTCAATTCTTGGGCCAACTCTTTTCTCTGTGTATATCAATGACGTCGCTCTTGCTGCTGGTGACTCTCAGATCCACCTCTACGCAGACGACACCATTTTGTATACATCTGGCCCTTCATTGGACACTGTGTTAACAAACCTCCAAACGAGCTTCAATTCCATACAACACTCCTTCAGTAGCCTCCAACTGCTCTTAAACACTAGTAAAACAAAATGCATGCTCTTCAACCGAACGCTGCTTGCACCCGCCCACCCGACTAGAATCACTACTCTAGACGGGTCTGACCTAGAGTACGTGGACAACTACAAATATCTAGGTGTCTGGTTAGACTGTAAACTCTCCTTCCAGACTCACATTAAGAATCTCCAATCCAAAGTTAAATCTAGAATCGGTTTCCTATTTCGCAACAAAGCCTCCTTCACTCATGCTGCCAAACATGCCCTTGTAAAACTGACTATCCTACCGATCCTTGACTTCGGCGATGTCATTTACAAAATAGCCTCCAACACTCTACTCAGCAAATTGGATGTTGTCTATCACAGTGCCATCCGTTTTGTCTCCAAAGCCCCATATAATACCCACCACTGTGACCTGTACGCTCTTGTTGGCTGGTCCTCACTACATATTCGTCGCCAAACCCACTGGCTCCAGGCCATCTATAAATCACTGCTAGGCAAATCCCCGCCTTATCTTAGCTCATTGGTCACCATAGCAACACCCACCCGTAGTCTGCGCTCCAGCGGGTATATCTCACTGGTCATCCCCAAAGCCAACACCTCCTTTGGCCGCAATTCCTTCCAGTTCTCTGCTGCCAATGACTGGAACAAACTGCAAAAATCTCTGAAGCTGGAGACGCTTATCTCCCTCACTAACTTTAGGCATCAGTTGTCAGAGCACCTTACCGATCACTGCACCTGTACACAGCCCATCTGAAATTAGCCCGCCCAACTACCTCATCCCTATATTGTTATTTATTTTGCTCATCTGTACCCCCAGTATCTCTATTTGCACATCATCTCTTGCACATCATTCCAGTGTTAATACTAAATTGTAATTATTTTGCACTATAGCCTATTTTATTGCCTTACCTCCATAACTTGCTAAATTTGCACACTGTATATTAATTGTATTTCTGTTGTATTTTTTTGATTTTTGTTTTGTTTTACCCCATATGTAACTCTGTGTTGTTGTTTTTATCGCACTGCTATGCTTTATCTTGGCCAGGTCGCAGTTGTAAATGAGAACTTGTTCTCAACTGGTTTACCTGGTTAAATAAAGGTGAAATAAAAAAAATAAAAAAAGGAGTGATACTTGGGGGCTACAGGGCCTGGGTTAACATTTACATCACCAGAGGAACAGAGGGGGAGTAGAATAAGGATATGGCTAAAGGCTTTAAGAACTGGTCTTCTAGTGCGTTGGGTACAGAGAATAAAAGGGGCAGATTTCCAGGCGTTGTAGAATAGATTCAGGGCATTATGTACATACAAGGATATGGAAGGATATGAGTACAGTGGATGTAAACCTAAGCGTTGGGTAACGATGAAAGAGATAGCATCACTGGAGGCACCGATTGAGCTGGTCTCCGCGTGTGTGGGGGGTGGGACAAAGGAGCTATCTGAGGCAGGTTGAGCGGGACTGGGGGCTCTACAGTGAAATTGTATAATAACAACTAACCAAAACAGCAATAGGCAAGGCATATTGACATGGGAGAGAGGCTTTCACGTCAGTCTCCAAAGGTATCCAATAACACCAGAAAAAGTCGCTAGATTTGTTGCTAGTCGATTTTCTGAAAATGTGTCACTACAGGGGTATGAATACTCGCTAAATTGGCAACACTGCAGGCAGTACCGAAGCAAAGCTGTAGGAGCAAATGTCCCACCCAACAGACTGTCGACCAATTGCGTTCACGTTATCATCCGCGTCACGCGGATGCTAAACTAATCATCACGCAATCCCTTCTTAAAGTCAGGGTATGAGTCGAGAAAGGTGCCTATTTTCCTCGACAGTACGTTATGTCACAAGCTATACAATATTACAGATAGCAAGTTAATTATCTCACATCTTGGAAAAGATTTGTAACGTTGTACTTCTTGTTGACGAAATTCATGCTAATGTTGGGTTTTTGAGCTAGCTCCCTATTGACTTCTATTCACTTCTTGAAGGAGAGCGCTCCTTGTCCCAGAATCGCCCAGAATGCGTAGACGTAGCACGGGCAATGTACACAATCGGGGATAAGTCGATTCAAATGGAGTTTCCCATCTCCTCAAAAAGTATCTTTGACCTGCCCCCTTGTTCAGGAAGCCATCGGTGAGGTCCTTCCTCCCGGTCGTCACTAGTTACCACAGCCACAAAGTCATAAACCCCGCCTATTTCTACAATTTATATTCTTAAAATGTGATTTTAAACCTAACCTTAACCACACTGCTAACCTTATGCCTAACCTTAAATTAAGACCAAAAACCACACGTTTTTGTTGTTGTTGTTTTTTTTACTTTGTGGCTCCGGTAACTAGTGGAAACCCTGACAGAGGAAGACCACAGGTCACATGGAAACTAGTGTTTCCATTTCTTCATAATAACAAATAATTTGAAGACTGCAAATTGACCGCAAGGATCTCAAACAGATATAATATTTGACAAAAAATATAATAATTACAAACCTTGCTCACATTTGTTTGAGATCAAGTCTCTCTCTAATGTGTGGTAATACTTGGGAACAGATTTCCAAAATTAAAATCACTTGGAGCTGATTCCTTGGTGTATTTTATGTTGAACAATAATAAAAATAACAATAATACTAATAATATAAAACGTGTAATATAAATAATATAAATCAACTAAAAAAATCGGCCCGCGGGCCGCCAGTTGGAGAACCCTGACTATGGGCTAGTAGAAGGCAAGAGATGGAGAGAGACCAGCCTCCGTTGGGCCGATTGCGTTAGCTACCCACTCTCAGCCCATCTTTATGTGTATTTTTTCATTTGCATACGTCTGTTAAATTCTTACTGACAAAAACAGTGTGGGTTAGCGTTAGCTAGTTCATTCTGGTGATGGATGCCCGAATGTCAGGCGGGACCGGTGTCGTTGGTACAACCGCTAACGTTAGATCAAATTTGCCTAACGTTAGATCAAATTTGCAAGGACCCAGTTCAGGTAACGGGAGAAGGATGACGTCCAAAAAAACGCGTTCAAAAAAAGGGAAAAGAAGAAAGAGACGGAGGAGTAAAAAGACAAAGACCAACAGAACACCACCATATTTACCACCGGAGGTAACTGGCTATCTACTGTAGCTAGCTGCAGCTTGCTATCAAGTTAATGTTAGTTGGCTAGCTAGCAATATTATCCAATGCTAGGCTAGCCAGAGCCTAGCTATTTACAAATTCTGACATTATTTTAGCTAGCATCTGGCAGATGCTGTCGTCTGAGCTTTTTCGATGGTAAGAAACGTTTTGGCCATATGTAACGTTGTTATAAGCAGGGAATGGACATTTGTTTGTTTGTTGACAACAACAACAGCTGGCTTTCTCACATTACAATAAATGTTGTGACTAGCTGCAAGAGAGCAGCTTGGCAGCTCCATGATGATGTTACAATATACATTGTTTCCCTGGTGGTACATAGATGTAAAATATTGTACTGATAGCTTGCTGTGGTGTGGGTAGTTTTTAGTAAGAAGTACATTAGTCAACAGTGGGTTGTGCTTGTCTGTCAAAATACAAAATGCAGTACAGGCACATCTTTTCAAAACATGTCCTTCCCTCTGTTTCTCTCAGGCTGAAGAGGGAAACATTGAATATAAGGTACTAGTATACAGTTCTTTATTTTTGCATGCCATTTTCCATTTCACCTGTAGCTAGTAATCAAAAGACAAAACACAAAACACATCGATGTATAGGCACGTGGTTCACTTGTTGGACACTTCTTGGTGGTGAAGTGTTGTCCCGTGCTCTAACTTCATTTCAGCTGAAGTTGGTGAACCCCACACAATACCGCTTTGAGCACCTGGCCACCCAGTTAAAATGGCGTCTTCAAGAGGGACGGGGTGAGGCGGTGTATCAGATTGGGGTGGAAGACAATGGCCTGCTTGTCGGACTGTCAGAGGGAGACATGAGAGCCTCGCTGAAGACCCTACGGAGGATGGCAGAGAAGTATGTCACTACCTCGTTTGCAAACGTCACCAAAGGCACAATCTGGGATACTTTCTTCTGCTCAATGGTCATTTCAATTATACCCATAGATTTTTGAAGAAACTACTTTATAAATGTCTAATTTGACAGTTTGCCATTGTTGCTGTATTTACTAGTTGCCCTTCAGTTTGGTGGGTGTTGGTGATAAATATGCTATGTCTGCCTCACCAGGGTTGGTGCTGACATCACACTTCTACGAGAAAGAGAGGTGGATTACGACTCGGACAGAAGCTGCCGGAAAATCGCAGAGGTTCTTGTCCGAAAAGTTCCAGACGACCAACAGGTGAGATTAAACAGCAGAAGGGCTGACTGTGTGCTGAGATGTGGTCCAGTGGTAACACTCCTGGCTCCATGCATATATGTGACTCCCCCAAAGACTGTGGTTAAATTCCCTTCTCACTGTATCTCCCATTGTTTATTTTCTGTCTGTCAATAAATAATTAAAATGCGAAAGGAGAGTGACTCTCCACTCTCCTTAAAAAAAACTGTAGAGTCAGATGTCCTACCTCTACCATTTGTTTTGCACTCAATTATATAAATGCTCAATGGTAAGCTGTACATACAATGAAGGGTTTCTGCCATGCCGATCTGCTATAATTTGTGTGTGTATGAGAGCAGTTCTTGGACCTGCGTGTGGCGGTGCTGGGAAACGTGGACTCCGGGAAATCCACACTGTTGGGCGTGCTGACGCAAGGCGAGCTGGACAACGGGCGAGGCCGGGCACGCCTCAACCTCTTCAGGCACCTTCACGAAATCCAAACGGGCAGGACATCCAGCATCAGCTTTGAGATTTTGGGCTTCAATAGCAAAGGGGAGGTGGGTAACAGCGTCTTATAGGTGACAAGATAGAGGACGGAAGGATAAACACGCATTAGTTTTCCTCCTTTGAGCAAAGACTATAAAAAAACAACTTAGTCCTCAAAAACGACACTGATATAACAAAAACGTGTAATGACACAAAAAACTATGTAACAGTAAACAAATGTTTTGATCATCTTCTATTTGTGACTAACCCATAAAAACAGTGTAACAACACACAAGTTAATTGAACTTCCTCTCATGTGGCTTTTGAAGGTGGTGAACTACAGTGACTCCCGTACAGCCGAAGAGATTTGCGAGAGCTCTTCTAAAATGATCACTTTCATTGACCTGGCCGGCCACCACAAGTACCTGAAGACCACCATCTTTGGCCTCACCAGCTACTGCCCAGACTTCGCCATGCTGGTGGTCAGTGCCAACACAGGCATAGGTAAGCCCGATCATATAGCTATAACAGTGTAGATTGTGCGGGCCCTCGTAACCTCTACAAGATTTGTTTGGCCCAGCAAGCTATGAAAAGTGATGTGCGTTTGACTACTTATGTGACCACTGACTAGGGTTACAAAGAGGGCGTTAATTGCAGATGAGGACATTGTTTATTATATGTTTTTCCATTAATCTTCTCCTGAACATATTTACTAGAAACTCATGGACAACTTGGACACCATTTCTTTTTTTTTGTTACTCAAGTATAAATTACCAAAGTTTCCATAGATTTCCAAAATAATCAGTTAATTACCAAAAGTCTGGTAACTTTTGTAAATTACTGGGAGTTTTGCGACCCTACCACTGACCCAACCAGATACTATTTTCTCCCCCTTAGCTGGCACCACCCGGGAGCACCTTGGCCTGGCCATGGCACTTAAGGTGCCCATCTTTATCGTGGTCAGCAAGGTGGACCTGTGCGCCAAGGGCACGGTGGAACGCACAGTACGCCAGCTGGAGTATGTCCTCAAGCTGCCCGGCTGTAACAAGGTGCCGATGGTGGTGGCCAGCCCGGACGACGCTGTCACAGCTGCCCAGCAGTTCGCTCAGTCCTCCAGGTAGACCTAGAAGGAAACTGGAATTGAGATTCAGAACCCAACTATACACCACATAAGCCTTAGTCCAGGGTGACTAGAAGGGAATTGACTTAGCAAGCATGTACGGCAACGTTGTTTGTATTGGTGGGGGAAAAAATCAATACAGTTACATATTGGGATATTATTTTTAAGGATATAGCATATCGTTTTGACAATATCCCAATATTATTTTTGCGATAGCTGCACCAAAACTTTCCTTCATAGCTTGTTCTCCATCTTTTTTAAAATAGGGAGCCAATTTGTTTTAAGCACTTTTATTTCCATGACTGATCAAACCTGTTTTCTCATGGCTCTCTCTTGTCCCTCTGCAGCAGACATATGGTGAGCAATATGTTTGGAACATCGAATCACAATAAAATCGCAGTATCAAATCGCAATACATATCGTATCGGCACCAAAGTATTGTGATAATGTTGTATTGTGAGGTCCCTGGCAATTCCCAGCCCTAGTTGTTTGACCTAGTTGTTTGACTTTGTCTAATTTAAACATCAAGGGACTAACTAACTTAGTGGGCAGAATTTGGCATGGGACATCATAATGATGCAATTTTCCCATGTGTAAACTGATTTTATGAAAGTCAGATAACCAGATTAGAAGTGTTTTAGACATCTTTTGAGAAACCATTAAAATATGTCTACCTGGTTGTTATTTGACCAGATAACATCCAAAATATGACATCTTTATGACTTCTTGATGTAGTCATGAAAAACATGTCTTTACCTGGTTGTAATCTGGTTGTCCGATATGTCTCCTCAACCAGAAAACCACTTCTTGACATCCAGACAATAATGTTCTGATCACCCAAGCCAATTTCTTTACACAAAATTACATAATTACAACAACGTTTGTGATGTCATGGTTAGGTTATATACTGGTCGTAAAAGTCACCTCATGCCAACTTTAGCTACATGTATAGTCTGTGCTTGAGAGTGCAACACTGGTGTGTCCCTTTGTGCCGTAGCATCACACCCATCTTCACCCTGTCCAGCGTGTCTGGAGAGAGTCTGGACCTGCTTAAGGTCTTCTTCAACATCCTGCCTCCTCTCAGCAACAGCAAGGAGCAGGAGGAGCTCATGCAGCAACTTACTGAGTTCCAGGTAGTACACCTGCATATACACACACGCACCCAGGCACATTAACGTATACAATTATTGTGTGAATGATGTGTGTGCATGGACATTGTGTGGGTCCATGCACACTCACAACTAACACAATAATACACATATTACACACACGTACAGTATTTACCAACACACTACACCCATCCAAACGCATTCATACATTCATGCACACGCATAACAAAACATACACCCACACATACATTGCATACATACGAGATGTGAACATGCACTTTCACACATTCAGATTCACACCCTTATTCTGTATCAATGGTTGCAAAATATACTTCCTCATTCCTCTGCTTGTGAATATAGGTAGATGAGATCTATACAGTGCCAGATGTGGGGACAGTGGTGGGAGGAACTCTCTACAGGTCAGTTGGCCATACATCATATTGATACTCATGAATGGAATGATAATGGATTGATTTAGAACTGTTCTAGGGATTGTTCATCCAAATGACAAAATGACATATTGGTCTCCTTACATATTGGTCTGTCTATGGACAAGGTCTGACCTAATTCCTGCTTTGGTTTAGTTTCCCTGGCACTGTTTCCAAATCAAATCAAATGAAATTGTATTTGTGACATGCGCCGAATACAACAGGTGAAACACCTTACAGTGAAATGCTTAATTACAAGACCTTAACCAACAATGCAGTTTAAGAAAAATAAGTGTTAAGCAAAAAATAAAAGAAGAAGAAAAATAGAAAAATAACAAATAATTAAAGAGCAGCAGTAAAATAACAATAGCGAGGCTATATACAGGGGGTACCGGTACAGAGTCAATGTGTGGGGGAACAGGTTAGTCGAGGTAATTTAGGTAATATGTACATGTGGGTAGAGGTAAAGTGACTATGCATAGACAATAAACAGAGAGTAGCAGCAGCGTAAAAAGATGAGGTGGGGGTGCAAATAGTCCGGGTAGCCATGATTAGCTGTTCAGGAGTCTTATGGCTTGGGCGTAGAAGCTGTTGAGAAGCCTTTTGGACCTAGACTTGGCGCTCCGGTACAGCTTGCCGTGCGGTAGCAGAGAGAACCGTCTATGACTAGGGTGGCTGGAGTCTTTGATAATTTTGAGGGCCTTCCTCTGACACCGCCTGGTATAGAGGTCCTGGATGGCAGGAAGCTTGGCCCCAGTGATGTACTGGGCCGTACGCACTACCCTCTGTAGTGCCTTGCGGTCGGAGGCCGAGCAGTTGCCATACCAGGAGGTGATGCAACCAGTCAGGATGCTCTCGATGGTGCAGCAGTAGAGCATTTTGAGGATCTGAGGACCCATGCCAAATCTTTTCAGTCTCCTGAGGGGGAATAGGCTTTGTCATGCCTTCTTCACAACTGTCTTGGTGTGTTTGGACTATGATAGTTTGTTGGTGATGTGGACACCAAGGAACTTGAAGCTCTCAACCTGCTCCACTACAGCCCCGTCGATCAGAATGGGGGCGTGCTCGGTCCTCTTTTTCCTGTAGTCCACAATCATATACTTTGTCTTGATCACATTGAGGGATAGTTTGTTATCCTGGCACCACACTGCCAGGTCTCTGACCTCCTCCCTATAGGCTGTCGTGGGCAAACTTAATGATGGCGTTGGAGTCGTGCTTGGCCCTTGCAGTCATGGGTGAACAGGGGGTACAGGAGGGGACTGAGCACGCACCCCTGAGGGGCCCCCGTGTTGAGGATCAGTGTGGCAGATGTGTTGTTACCTACCCTTACCACCTGGGGGCGGCCCGTCAGGAAGTTCAGGATCCAGTTGCAGAGGGAGGTGTTTAGTCCCAGCTTAGTGATGAGCTTTGAGGGCACTATGGTATTGAACGCTGAGCTGTAGTCAATGAATAGCATTCTCACGTAGGTGTTCCTTTTGTCCAGGTGGGAAAGGGCAGTGTGGAGTGCAATAGAGATTGCATCATCTGTGGATCTGTTGGGGCGGTATGCAAATTGGAGTGGGTCTAGGGTTTCTGGGAAAATGGTGTTGATGTGAGCCATGACCAGCCTTTCAAAGCACTTCATGGCTACAGACTTACGTGCTAACGTTTTAGCATTTGTGGCACAAATCCCATTCAAGTCATGGTACCTATATTAGCATTTTTCGCGCATCATGTTCACATCTATAGGTGACTTTGTTGAGCTTTTTTTGTAAGATACTTTCAGAGGATTTGCTTAGTTAAGCTTTTAGCTAATCAAAAACCAATAGAAGTCAATCTACTGCAAACGGTGTAACCTTGAAGTGCTGCTCCAAATGATTTGACCTGGAGAGTTCCACCTTGACATGGCATAATATGTTTTTCCTCCCGTTGTCCCGCGGACAGTGGGGTGTGTCGCGAGGGGGAGAGGCTGGTGGTTGGCCCTACGGACGAGGGCCGTTTCCTGAGGCTGAAGGTGGGCAGCATCCATAGGAACCGCTCTGCATGCAGGGTGCTGAGAGCCGGCCAAGCCGCCACACTGGCCCTGGGCAACTTTGACCGCTCGCTGCTCCGCAAGGTCAGAGGGTTCAGCCACAACACAACTGCACCGCATGTGCCCAGATGTGAATTTTCATGACTTTTATTTATTTATCTAGAAGATATCGTATTCTCCCCTACCATGTTCTATGTTCTGCCAATCACATCCCTTAATATGACTGAACATTGCAGGGTCACATTTTGAAACAGGACGACTGCACGAACTGCTCATGGTTATGATACTGTCATCTGTCCTCTGTTTTGTGTGTTACATGTGAAACCTCAAGCATAGGTAGCAGGTTTGTGTAGCCTACTACGTTTTTATGTTTGTTTATTTTTGAAGCACTCCAGACAAGAAGTTCCCTCATGGGAAAAATAAATGTATTCTATAAATAAAGTTATTCAAAAATTGATAGCTATCCGTGAAAAACATACTTTTGTCCTTGAACAATCTGACACAATGTCCATGCACACTCATAACACAATATAATACACACATACATGCACAAACAACTCACAAGTCATATGTAGTAAAAATGTAGTCTACTGTTGTTATAAAATCAGTCCCACAATGGTTGTTCCTTTCCCATCTCCCAAAGTACTTATTGGTGTGTGTGTGTGTTTGTGTTGAATAGGGTATGGTGATGGTCAGCACGAAGATGAACCCCACCATCTGCTGGCAGTTTGAGGCGGCCATCGTCCTTCTCTTCCACGCCAAAACATTCCGTCGGGGCTTCCAAGTGACCGTGCACGTGGGGAATGTAAGACAGACGGCCACCGTGGAGTGCCTGCATGGAAAGGTTAGTAATAATCATTATAAACTGGGTAGTTAGAGTCCTGAATGCTGATTGACTGAAAGCCCTGGTATATCAGACAATATACCACTGGTATGACGCAAAACTACTTGTTTACTGTTCTAATTACCTCAGTAACCTATTTCTAATAACAATAAGGCACCTCAGGGGTTTGTGGTATATGGCCAATATACCACGGCTAAGGGCTGTATCCAGGCACTCTGCGTTGCGTCGTGCATAAGAACAGCCCTTAGCCGTGATATACTGGCCATATACAAGACCCCCTCGTGCCTTATTGCGTAAGTATACACTCCTTTTTCTTTAAAAAAATGTTTTATTATTTAAGTTGATAAATTATAAGTTTTATTCGTACAGCGTCTTTCATACATTGTATTATTCAGCCAAATTTGTACAATGTCAAATGAAACCACAGTTAGCACCGCCTTAACACAGCAGTGCCTCAATATGGGCCGCATTCAGTAGGACACAACTTTGTGCAACGTTCAGATAGAGATTGTATTATATAGAACAAACATGCCACTCTGCCTTGTAGAGGAAGAGGAATCAGGTCAGCTCTATCCATGACATTTCTATCTGCAACGTTCCACAATGTCTGCCTACTGATTGTGGCCCTGCTGCTTTACGTGTCAACACAAACCGTTTTGTGTACCCTTCCCTGTTTTCACCACCAGGAGGAGCTGCGCACAGGCGAGAGGGCCGTGGTCTGCTTCCGCTTCATCAAACACCCGGAGTACCTCCGCATGGGCGCCAAGCTGCTCTTCAGGGAGGGCGTGACCAAGGGCATCGGCCACGTCACCAGCCTCCTGCCCAACTCACACAACCATGACCAGAACCATATCCACGACCAGAACCAGAGGGAGGTAGAGAAATAGAGAGGAGGAAAAAGGAGGGAAGGAGAGGAAATGATAAGCTCTCCTGAACATGCCTCCCCCCTCAGAGTAAGTTTGTGTGAACTGCCGGCGCCGGACGTCATCCCAGTAGTTTGGTATTGAACCACACACTGGTATTTTAATCCCCATTTGTGTGTATCTAAGTGAGTCTGTACTGTACTTTCCTCATCTGCCCTTCGTGCCATGTAGAGATGTGAAGCACCATTGAAACCCTTGATCCTTCTCAGTGGTGTATTCTGGAGCGGCGCTTTGATGAGTGTGGGTTCGGCCGCACGGCAAAGGTCGGCGTCTTAAGTCGAAGCCGGGTGACCTCTTGGAAGGCAGGCTAAGCTTTCATCTAATCTGCTGTGGATTGCTTGAAGGAACCATTCCCATCCCTCTCTGGCTCCAAACACCAGAGGGTCATTTCAAAACAGATACAATAGATCAAATGCATGCTCTCCCTGTTTTACTTGGACTGGACAATGTGGAACATACTCAGTATACCCATCCTTCGGAGGTTTAAAGGGATAGTTGGCTTTTTAAAAGTTTTAGCTCATTGTCGATTTACCTAAGGCAGGGTTTCCCAAACTCGGTCCTGGCCCCCCCCCCACGTTTTGGTTTTCGCCCCTAGCATTACACAGCTGATTCAATTAACCAACTCATCATCAAGCTTTGTTTATTTCAATCAGCTGTGTAGTGCCAGGGCAGAAACTCTGACCTAAGGTGTTGTCGTTTTTTAAGTTTGTTAGCTTGTTATTTAGCAACGTCAAGAATGGCTAGCATTTTTGGCGCATGTAGCAATGCTAGTGTAAACAGGTTGTATCAGTTAGCATTGCTTTCAAAAGCATGGGGAAAGCAAGGGAGTGGACCAGTGGGCGTCCTGTCTGCAAAAGGAAGAAGTCTTACCATGCTTTTGAATGCAAGTTTCCTTCCATCCTTTTTCTAAAAGATTACGTGCTTTACTCTCTGCACTTCATTCGTCTTGATTAGTATTAAGGAAAGGTAGACCACGTGCCGCCCATTTTGGTGACGCAAATAAGTGGCACTAGCACCAACCGTAAATGCTGCCATGCTAATTTTTTAAATGTGAAATTCAACTAAGTCTGTGTAGGGCAGCAATAATGTGTGAGGGTTGAGAATGAGTCAAGACGCTCGGCGTAGTCAAGTGACGGTTGCATTGCAAAGCCGTTCTTAAAGAAATGCAGGGGCAAGTATTTTAAGTGATGTGATGTTTTTCATAGTAGCAACGCTTTTGTAACCCTGTTATGTCAACCCATTGAACCCAATGATGTCTATGTCATAGCTTCAGGCTCGTCTGTGTACAAGGCAGCTTTGTGCAGCTAGATACCCATGTGTAGAGTCTGCATGTTAATAGGGACTTGTGAAAATCTAATCAGACGAAATGGACTCCTAAATGACAAATATTTATTGAACTCTTGACTTTATCCCTTAGCCTTTACGGGGTTGTGTGCAATCATAACTAAAGCATTGAATGTACTGTACATTAACTTCTAAATACTATTTTGAAGCACTAAAATTGTAGTTAGAGTTGTCGATTTTGCACTTTGTATTTTTGGAATAGCTTCTGCATGTTTGTGTAGGCCAGAGGTTACCGAACCTAGTCCGGGAGAGCTGGAAGGTGTGCAGTAGTGAAACACCTGATTCAATTTATCATGGTGTTGATGCGTATTGAGGTCTTGGTGACCACTGATGTATGCCGTTTATTCAAGTAACAGCTGATCTTTACAGTATCTTATATGTTTACGGTCATAAGAATTATACACATGTAGTACAGAAAGCATGCAGAGCGCTTTTCTTTTAGATTATATATTAAATATAATTATAAGCTTAGTTGAGACAAGTGGCAAGTTTGCAGTATGTGTATGCATTGCATCAAGGTTGTGTAAATAATATTAAACATGTTTTATCGTGACTTCTTTATTTCATGGACACTTTTGTCCCCATAGAAACATCAAAAGACAACAAATATTTTAGCATCTTTTTATTGACTTAAGAGCTGAACTTATTTGGCTGGATGGTCAACACAGATTGTTCACAGAACACATTTAATGTGAATTTTGCAGCTTAGCTGAAAGCAAATTTTTGAAACGTCACTTGTTTAAATTACTCAATTCCATTAATAAAATATATGTTTACACTTTTATGACTTTCATGAATAGGCTAAACATTAATAACTATTTATAAAGGGCCTACATACTATTAATGACTATTTCATTATTTACATTGAAATTATTAGGCATTTATAATAAAGGATTAAAAAGCATTTATAATGCTTAATCATGAAAGTTATAACGTGTAACCATAAAATGCTGGTCATATTCTGTCTGGTCCATATGAAGCATTGGATTAGGAGGTGATGTTGAGCGAGGCTCTTGAAGCTTGTGCATTCAACATTCATTATTAGCATTTCATAGCACAGCATGCAAGGCTACGTACAGAACTCACACACACAAAATGTTCTACAAAAACATTGAAAAATAAACATTCATAGGAAAAATGAAAGTAACACTACCACAACATTACAGAGCTTCAAATCTATGTGGAGCTACAGTGCCTTCAGAAAGTGTTCATACCCCTTGACTTTTTCAACATTGTTGTGTTACAGCTTGAATTTAAAATGGATTAAATTGAGATTTTGTGTCACTGGTTTACACACAATACCCCATAAATGAAAAGCTGAAATGTCTTGGGTCAAAAAGTATTCAACCCCTTTGTTATGGCAAGCCTAAATAAGTTTATATATTTTTTTGCTTAACAAGTCACATAAGTTATATGGACTCATTCTATGTGCAATAGTAGTGTTCAACATGATTTTTGAATGACTACCTCATCTCTGTACCCCACAAATACAGTCCCTCAGTCGAGCAGTGAATGGATGGTTCAACATTATAGTTACTTCACAATACTAACCTAAATGACAGAATGAAAAGAAGGAAGCCTGTACAGAATACAAATATTCCAGAAAATGCATCCTGTTTGCAATAAGGCACTAAACTAAAACGGCAAAAAATTCAGGCAAAGAAATTAACTTTATGTTCTGAATACAAATCGTTAGATTTGGGGCAATTCCAACATGTCACTGAGTACCACTCTTCATATTTTTAAGCAGGGTGGTGGCTGCATCATGTTATGGGTATGCTTGTCATCGGCAAAGACTAGGGAGTTTTTGGGGATAAAAATAAACAGAATAGAGCTAAACACAGGCAAAATCCTAGAGGAAACCCTGGTTGAGTCTGCTTTCCAACAGATGCTGGGAGACAAATTCACCTTTCAGCAGGACAATAACCTAAAATACCAGGCCAAATATACACTGGAGTTGCTTACCAAGACAGCATTGAATGTTCCTGAGTGGCCTAGTTACAGTTTTGACTTAAATCGGATTGAAACTCTATGGCAAGAATTGATAATGGCTGTCTAGCAATGATCAACCAACTTGACAGTGCTTGAATAATTTTAAAAAGAAAAATGTGCAAATATTGTACAACCCAGGTGTGCAAAGCTCTTAGACTTACCCAGAAAGACTCAGCTGTAATCGCTGCCAAAGGTGATTCTAACATGTATTGACTCAGTGGTGTGAATACCTATGTAAATTACATATTTCTGTATTTCATTTTCAATACATTTTCAAACATTTCTAAAAACATGTTTTCACTTTGTCATTATGGGGTATTGTGGTACATGAGTGAGAGAAAAAAACGAATTTAATCCATTTTGAATTCAGGCTGTAACACAACAAAATGTGGAATAAGTCAAGGGGTATGAATACTTTCTGAAGGCACTGTGTACCCACAGCAAGATTGTTTGTGATAACCTGATAGTAAGATAATGGAAAATAGTCAAATACACAACCAATGTTTTTATATACTGCATCTTGTGTGTATATAAGCTCTCCTCTTGCCATGATGTAGAAAAAGCTTTACATTTCCAACTGCCACAGTTACAAACCCTTACAAATTGATTTTGCTCAGAAAATCCCACGTCTACAAAAAACACGGTTTAGAAGTCTCCATTACAAATGTTGCACGGTGTATACATTCCTACAGTGAAAAGGAAACAGCATGGCCATGTGTATATTATCAATACATAGGTTGAAAACCTTTAAGCATGATATGGTCCTTCACAGACAGGTCCAAAATACCAAAAGCTTGAAGTGTAATGCTTGACTTGACATTCAAAAGACCAGAAGCGTGAAATGTAGTGCTGGACTTTTATGTTCTTCATTCGCCTTTCTAAAGTAACTTCTTGTTCTTCAACTTCTTCAAGTCAGAGTAGTTTTCAGCAAGTAGGATGGAACATGAGCCGATATAATTTAAGCCAAGCTCCTCTGCCGTGGCTTGATCCTCAGATACAGCTAAGAAGAAGAAAATACAATTTTAAAGATCATATAACTATGGTAAGCAGGGGGCTGAGATTCTCATTTAGATGGTCTCAATTTAGATTCAGCATTATTACATAATATTCTTAAGTGACAGGATTTCCCCCACTAGTTAAAGAAATCTATTAATCCTTGCCAGATGAGGGATCTCCGTATGTGAAATGGCAGATATGTTTTTGTCAAGGGGGTTACGCAAGGAGCTGGTAGGTCTTTACAAGGCATGCGTGACTTAGAAATGTTAGGTCTTCACCAGTCTTCTAATCAGAGAAGTAGACCCCCAAGGGTAATTTTTCCCCCTCAGAAATAGATTGAAAGTTGCGGTTTTATACTTTTCACTGAACATATTCTTTGACCTCCAGCACCGGTGGCAGTATTCACAACATCTCAGAGTAGGACTTTTGACATTTAATTTGCCATAATGAATAAGATTACCAGTAAACTTTTTTTAAGCGCCCAGGCATTTATTTGCTTTAAACGCAGAGCTCACCCTGTTATAATGTGGGTTTCTAGCTCTACAAGTTGATAAAAACAGCTACTGTCATTAAGTTCCCAGACAGTCCCGTTTGCTAATTAAAACACTTACATTTAGAAAGCACTGCAAATGTTAGGCTACAAGGTGGCGAAGTGGATCGTGGTAAAATTAGTTTGACGTTGGATATATATTTCTAACTAGCCCCATAGAGCCGAATGTCTGTCGAATATCCAACCTCTAACTGTACCCCAGTGGTCAGTTTTCTTTGCTGGCTACACAGACAGAAATGCATTTTGGCAGGTAGGGATCAATCATCCAGCGCGAGGTAGAGAGAGAGGCTTGAAAAACAATTATCAACTTTGGTAGAGATGCTGTGGAATTCCACTGGAGCAGTGCGACAAAATGTGTGCATGCATAACCTACTGGTAATTACTATTTTTTGACCCTGCATTTAAGAGAGACTGGCATTTATTTTGCGATGCCCGGCCATTAGAAGAGACCAGCGTTTGTTGGAGGCTCGGCATTTAATGGAAGTTTTACAGTATATGGACAGATCCTAGATCAGCATTCCTCCTCTTAGACGTTTTGTGGAAATGCCCCCTGGTCAAAACCACCGGATATGTACAGTGAGGGACAAAAGTATTTGATCCCCTGCTGATTTTGTACGTTTGCCCACTGACAAAGAAATGATCAGTCTATAATTTTAATGGTAGGTTTATTTGAACAGTGAGAGAAAGAATAACAACAAAAAAATCCAGAAAAACGCATGTCAAAAATGTTATAAATTGATTTGCATTTTAATGAGGGAAATAAGTATTTGACCCCTCTGCAAAACATGACTTAGTTCTTGGTGGCAAAACCCTTGTTGGCAATCACAGAGGTCAGACGTTTCTTGTAGTTGGCCACTAGGTTTGCACACATCTCAGGAGGGATTTTGTCCCACTCCTCTTTGCAGATCTTCTCCAAGTCATTAATGTTTTGAGGCTGACGTTTGGCAACTCGAACCTTCAGCTCCCTCCACAGATTGTCTATGGGATTAAGGTCTGGAGACTGGCTAGGCCACTCCAGGACCTTAATGTGCTTCTTCTTGAGCCACTCCTTTGTTGCCTTGGCCGTGTGTTTTGGGTCATTGTCATGCTGGAATACCCATCCACGACCCATTTTCAATGCCCTGGCTGAGGGAAGGAGGTTCTCACCCAAGATTTGACGGTACATGGCCCCGTCCATCGTCCCTTTGATGCGGTGAAGTTGTCCTGTCCCCTTAGCAGAAAAACACCCCCAAAGCATAATGTTTCCACCTCCATGTTTGACGGTGGGGGTGGTGTTCTTGGGGTCATAAGCAGCATTCCTCCTCCTCCAAACACGGCGAGTTGAGTTGATGCCAAAGAGCTCGATTTTGGTCTCATCTGACCACAACACTTTCACCCAGTTCTCCTCTGAATCATTCAGATGTTCATTGGCAAACTTCAGACGGTCCTGTATATGTGCTTTCTTGAGCAGGGGGACCTTGCGGGCGCTGCAGGATTTCAGTCCTTCACGGCGTAGTGTGTTACCAATTATTTTCTGGGTGACTATAGTCCCAGCTGCCTTGAGATCATTGACAAGATCCTCCCGTGTAGTTCTGAGCTGATTCCTCACCGTTCTCATGACCATTGCAACTCCACGAGGTGAGATCTTGCATGGAGCCCCAGGCCGAGGGAGATTGACAGTTATTTTTTGTTTCTTCCATTTGCGAATAATCGCACCAACTGTTGTCACCTTCTCACCAAGCTGCTTGGCAATGGTCTTGTAGCCCATTCCAGCCTTGTGTAGGTCTACAATCTTGTCCCTGACATCCTTGGAGAGCTCTTTGGTCTTGGCCATGGTGGAGAGTTTGGAATCTGATTGATTGATTGCTTCTGTGGACAGGTGTCTTTTATACAGGTAACAAACTGAGATTAGGAGCACTCCCTTTAAGAGTGTGCTCCTAATCCCAGCTCATTACCTGTATAAAAGACACCTGGGAGCCAGAAATCTTTCTGATTGAGAGGGGGTCAAATACTTATTTCCCTCATTAAAATGCAAATCAATTTATAACATTTTTGACATGTGTTTTTCTGGATTTTTTTGTTGTTATTCTGTCTCTCACTGTTCAAATAAACCTACCATTAAAATTATAGACTGATCATTTCTTTGTCAGTGGGCAAACGTACAAAATCAGCAGGGGATCAAATACTTTTTTCCCTCACTGTATATGTCCACTTTTCCTATACTAAACCACTGCTCTGAATACAATATGGAGCTGCAGCCCACAGACACACACTACTGCTGAATTCCAAATTGACCCCTCTTCACCCTGCCTATGAGTTTTGCCACATTTCTTACACCTATCCAATCATTTCAGATCTACAGGAGTGCCTAGGGCTTAGGAACTAGGGGTGGAGCATACAGTGCATTCAGAAAGTATTCCGTCATTCGGAAAGTATTCAGACCCCTTGACTTAATCCACATTTTGTTATGTTACAGCATTATTCTAAAATGGATTAAATTGTTTTTCCCCCTCATCAATCTACACACAATGCCCCGTAATGACAAAGCAAAAACAGGTTTTTAGAAATGTTTGCAAATGTATAAATAAAATAAAAAAGAAATCACATTTACATATGTATTCAGACCCTTTACTCAGTACTTTGTTGAAGCACCTTTCGCAGTGATTACAGCCTCAAGTCTTCTTGGGTATGATGCTACAAGCTTGGCACACCTGTATTTGGGGAGTTTCTCCCATTCTTCTCTGCAGATCCTCTCAAGCTCTGTCAAGTTGGATGGGGAGCGTCGCTGCACAGCTATTTTCAGGTCTCTCCAGAGATGTTAGATCGGGTTCAAGTCCGGGCTCTGGCTGGGCCACTCAATGACATTCAGAGACTTGTCCCAAAGCCACTCCTGCGTTGTCTTGGCTGTGTGCTTAGGGTCGTTATCCTGTTGGAAGGTGTACCTTCGCCCCAGTCTGAGGTCCTGAGCGCTCTGGAGCAGGTTTTCATCAAGGATCTCTCTGTAGTTTGCTCCGTTCAACTTTCCCTCGATCCTGACTAGTCTCCCCAGTCCCTCTGGATCTCTGTCATAGTGACCATCAGGTTCTTGGTCACCTCCCTGACCAAGGCCCTTCTCCCCCGATTGCTCAGTTTGGCCGTGCGGCCAGCTCTAGGAAGAGTCTTGGTGGTTCCAAACTTCTTCCATTTAAGAATGATGGAGGCCACTGTGTTCTTGGGGACCTTCAATGCTGCAGAAATGTTTGATACCCTTCCCCAGATCTGTGCCTTGACACAATCCTGTCTCTGAGCTCTACGGACAATTCCTTCAACCTCATGGCTTGGTTTTTGCTCTGACATGCACTGTCAGCTGTGGGACCTTATATAGACAGATGTGTGCCTTTCCAAATCATGTCCAATTAATTGAATTTACCACAGGTGGACTCCAATCAAGTTGTAAAAACATCTCAAGGATGATCAATGGAAACAGGATGCACCTGAGCTAAATTTAGTTTTTTTATACATTTGTAAACATTTCTAAAAACCTGTTTTCGTTTTGTGATTATGAGGTATTGTGTGTAGATTGATGTGGATTTTTAAAAGTAATCCATTTTAGTATAAGGCTGTAACGTAACAAAATTTGGAAAAAGTCAATGGGTCTGAATACTTTCCGATTGCACTGTATGTGTGGCCAGGCTAGTGTTCCTCCCCTCTCTCCTGCTCACCCCTAGCAGGTTCCTTGGAATGTAGCCCTCTCGGTCTCCGCAGCGGGCCCACCACCATTCTATCTCGTCCTTGTCCTCGCGCCGCAGCACCGTCATGCAGTCGCCTTCCTGGAAGGCGAGCTCGTCATCGTCCTCGGCCTCGTAGTCCCACAGGGCGTACACCACCCCACGGTTCATGATGCCCATCTTCTCCTGTACACCTGCATCAACACAAAGTACCACCCACCTCGTCAAGAACAAGCCGTTAAGATTCAATTTCCGCTAAAACATGTTATGGAGGACCGAACGTTAGTTGGAGTAGGTGAGGGTAGCTGAATTTTGTAAACAAGCGGAGGGGTCGAGTCGGTTGCAAAATGGAAAAAGAGTAACAGGCTGTTTTGTTGTTTTGAGCTTTATCTCCAGTCAGCGTACACTAGCGGTCTCACCGTAGAGGAACTGGGAGCACTGTGCGTAGCCCTCCTCCATCTCCTCGCACTTGTCGGCCGCTGTCTGCATGTCACTGTAGGTGGTGGCGAACACAGCAGCCCCGGACTCCACCAGGAACTTACACACCTGCACGTTATTACAGGAGGCCGCACAGTGCAGTGGAGTCCTGGGAGAGAGACAGACACGGAGAGGTAGAGTGAGGTAGGGACGGAAGAAAGGGAGGGAGGGAGGTAGAGGAAGAGAGGAGGGAAGAGAGGGAACAAGGTGGGAGAGTTGGAGGAGATGAGAGCAAGAGGATGGGTGAGGGAGAGTAGGGGAGTGAAGGAGGGGAGAGATAAAAATACAATAACTTCAGTAATAGTGGGCGACTGGATAACATCAGCCACATGAACACATTGAGACAGTCTTGGATGTGACGTGCTACTGGTTGCTGGGGGTGACAACAGCTTTTATAACAGCTACTGTAAAGTCACTGTAAAGTGATCTTGGCTACTGTAAAGTGACAACAACCACTATAAATATACTGTAAAGTGACAACAACCACTATAAATATACTGTAAAGGGACAACAACCACTATAAATATACTGTAAAGGGACAACAGCAACTGTAATGCGACACTGGCTACTGTAAAGTTATAATGGCTCACCAGCCATCGCTGTCGGCAGCGTTGGCGTTCACGCCAAACTGCACCAGGAACTTGACGATCTCGGTGTGGCCAGCGCAGACGGCGTTGTGCAGGGCTGTGATGCCCTCATCATTGGGCAGGCTGGGGTCATCCACCTATAAGGCACAAAGTTAATAGGCTTCAAGACATTTCCTAGACAAGGTCAGTTATCTGTCTTTACCCCTTACGGTTGATGTTAGGATTTGGGGTGGGATTAGCTGATCTTAGATCTGTGCCCAAGGGCAACATGGTTGAGGTTAGGATTTGGGGAGGGTTTACCTGATCTTAGATCTGTGCCTAAGGGCAACATGGTTGAGGTTAGGATTTGGGTAGGTTTTAGCAGATCCTATAACTGTGCCTAAGGGCAACTTCTAAGCTAAGCGTTTTGACGGACATAGACCAGCGTTTCTAGTTGCTTAAGAGTACTACTTAAGTATTACTTGCAGCGGCATTGCAAAGCCTTTGCTTATGGGACGTTTGTGTGGAAGAGTCGTCTGAGGTGATCCAGTCTGTGGTATTAACATTGAAACAGCAGAAATTAGCTGGGCTAATGATATAAAACTCACATCACGGAGTTCGAATCCGGCCAACAGCCCTTTGACTCCCCACCCCCCTTATCTTCCCAACAATATCTCTTCAATTAATAGGAGTGGGACTGCCCCACACATAAAAAAAAAAAAAAAACTCACATCATAGATGACCCTCTGCACCAGGTCATACTCGCCCTCCAGAGATGAGTCCAGCAGCAGGGCCAGGGGGTTGAACTTGACCCGCATGCCGTGGTCGATGCGCTCTGAGCCGACCTTGCGCAGGTTGGTCCTCTTGCCCTGCAGGAGGGGTGTAGGAGGAGAGGAGTGAGGGGTGTAGATGTTTCACAATTACAATATAATGCAGTGACATCTGCTAGCTATGGTCATCGAAATTGCTAAAAGGTTTTAAAATGAATTACAATAAATGCAACAGTTGGACAATGGATGAAGATACTCCAAACTTTTAGAATTTGTATTATCCATGATATTGACTGAATTATAGCACATGCAACATTTTACTGGCTCGGACAAATAATGAATGGAGTTCAGGGACTTTGGTGGAAATTCTGGTATTCAATTTGTCAATTTTTTATGCATTCAAATCAATACATTTTGTTATTGTATCAGGTATTTTTTTTGTGTGTGTTAAAAAATCAAATGATATGTGCCTCATTTGCATAAATACACTGGGTGTATTTTCGGTAACATCGATAGCAACATGTTTTCACACCAAACATATTTCATTAAACTGTTGACAGCCCCTCTCTCTGAACGCTCGAGAAAGGAATGAAGAAGCGAGAGTAGAGTAGGAGATGGAAACGCACGGTGGTGATATATTCTGTAGCTAAAGTTAATGTGTCAGCCTAATAATTATAAAAATATGAAAAATGCCCTATTCAAAATCAAATTCACTATAATTGTAGGTTAACTCTGTAACCTCAATTAACAATCAAAGAACCAACAGCATCGCCTAGGCCTATACGTTCACTCCCAGACTCATGAATAGAAAGTTTGGAGCGTAGCATAAGGTAACCAGTCCATCCAGTATGCATAATAATACAGTCCACACTCATTACTAGAATTTGTTTAATTTTGGAGTATAGGCTAGACCAATTATGCACCAAAGACATCTTAAATTTGCCGTGCGTAATATGTGGTAGGCTATGTATTGTATAATGGCACAATCATTATTTAAATGCCTATGTTAAAAAAAACAAAAAACATAGAAAGCACTGACCATTTCGTTGTGTTAGGCTTTGAAACAACATCCACAATGACCATGTTTTTCACTCAGTTTCAACCTGCTGTTGAACGTCTTTCTTCAAATTGATCATCACAGTTAGGTGAGTTTTAAAAGCATGATGCTGTTTTGATGATAAGTGTTTGATGTGATTTTCGATCGCATTTGCATTGATGTCAGAGGGGTTAGGGGACAATAGAGCACTGAGTACCAGGCCATTAGCGACCTGATGGTCGTTAGCTTGTTGGGTACTACCAACATACAGTATGTCCAGAGTGTATAAGAGGAGATTACAATGACTCAGTCACATGGAATTTTACTGCGGTCATGACTCATGACTGCCGGTGTGGAGGTAATACGGTCACCGCAACAGCCCTAGGGACAAGTGAATTTTACACTCTTCAAACACAGATGGCTGAAAAAGACAGATCCTCAGGTGGGCGGGGCATGCGCGTTGCTACATCTGCCACTATAAATACATAATACTGTATATGTCACACAAACAATACATCAATCAAAATGGTTTCCCAATACCAAATATCTCACCATCCGTGTAACCCAATATCCAAACCAGCACACCTTTTAGTATGTTTGGCTAAAACATGACCTCATACTATGTATTATGCTAGTATGGGCTATTTGGACATAGAATGTGGGTGTGGCTACATACCGGTGGCAGAGTAACCTGTCCCGTGACCTCTGGAGCCTGCATGCTGAGGTTGTCCTCCCCCAGGTCCTGCTCCCCCGCGCTGGGGTATGGAGGGGGCGGGTAGGGTGGGTACTCCTCCATGTAGGCTTCTGGCTGATGGGGGGGCGGGGGGCAGGGCTCCGGCTCCTCTTCCTCCAGCGATGGGGGCAGGGTGTGGCTGGAGGAGGAAGAGGGCTCTGGGATGGGCGAGTGGGGGGGCTGGGGAGGAGGCACCTGTGTGTCTTCCTCGGTCTCAGCAAGGGACACGGCGGCGTCGAAAACTTGGGACGTACCAGTGCGGTCTGGGGCTCCACCGGCACTGGCGCCCTCCTTCCATGTTCCTCCACCTTCACCCTCATAGGGGGACGCCACAACAGTCTCCATGGCGGCTAGTGTGGTCTTCTGGTAGAGCAGCTTCTGAATGTTGGGCCCCGCGGGGCCCTCAGGCTCTGTGATGGAGCTGCGCTTCTTGAGGGGCCGCGGGGCATGGTGCAGCCGGCGGCGCAGGGCCTCCAGGTCGGCGTCGCTGGGGTGCCGGTGGGGGTGTGAGATGAAGGGGAGGAGCTTGGTGGGGCTGAGGGGACGAGGGGCCCGCTCTGTCTCCTGGCTCTCGGGGGCTGGAGGTGCCAGGCCGGGACCCCCCTGGTCCACCTCGAAATCGCCGGCCCCCAGATAGGTGGAGTCCTGGAGGAGCGACTGCTGCCCCCCACTGCCTGGGATGACTGGCTTTCCATACACTATCAGAGAGAGAGTGAATGGTCAATGCGTGCTAATGGGATCAAGGAAGCTGCTTCATAGCAATAAAACAACCTAGCACGCTAACACAATCACCATTCCATCTTTTAAAAGAGTGTAAGGCTGTTAGTAGGGAAATTTAAGGAAGGTATTTTGCTAAACAATAACAGAAAATGCAGAATGATTTTATCAAATTACTCAGTTTAGTAACATAGTAAAGATCCAGGAGTCATAGGAGTAGCCATACACTACAGTAGCCATGGCTCCTTCTCTTACCTCTGGGCTGCGTGCGTGTCAGAGTGCCCCCGCCTGTCCTGGGCTGTTGGGTGTACATGGAGTAGATGGAGGAGGCCGCCACAGTCTGTGGCTTCTGGAGGACAAGCACTGCTGCTGTGGACTCTGGAGGATCCGGGGTGAAGGGGCGCACCGTAGCCGCTGGAAGAGCCTCCTGCTTTGAGGGCAGAGGCAGGGTGTGGCTGTGGATGGGAATGGGCGGAGGTGCACACAGATGGAGGGAGGCGGCCGGTTTGGCCTTGCCCGGGAAGGTGCCTGTGCTGTAGGGCTGTTTGCCGAAGGTCGGGGGCTTGGTAGGAATAGGAGGTGGCACCTTGCCGAGAGCCTTACCACCAGCCTATTGAGTCAAGAAGACCGTAACATGCATAGTATAATGAAAATTAAATACATAATATTATCACTGCAACAAATGTCAATTAACAGATGGTTATTTTTTATTATTATTACCCCTTTTTCTCCCCAATTGGTAGTTACAGTCTTGTCCCATCGCTGCAACTCCCGTACGGACTCGGGAGAGGCGAAGGTCGAGAGCCATGCGTCCTCCGAAACACGACCCTGCCAAGCCGCACTGCTTCTTGACACACTGCTCGCTTAACCCAGAAGCCAGCCGCACCAATGTGTCGGAGGAAACACTGTACAACTGGCGACAGAAGTCAGCCACAAGGAGTCGCTAGAGCGCGATGGGACAAGGACATCCCGGCCGGCCAAACCCTCCCCTAACCCAGACGACGCTGGGCCAATTGTGCGCCGCCTCATGGGTCTCCCGGTCGCGACACACGGGAGGCTAATTAACAGATGGTTTTATCCAATACAACTGACAGTTCACACATACAGTACCAGTCAAAAGTTTGGACACGCCTACTCATTCCAGGGTTTTTCCTTATTTTTACTATTTTCTAATAGTGAAGACATCAAAACTATGAAATAACACATATGGAATTATGTAGTAACCAAAAAAGTGTTAAACAAATCAAAATATATTTTATATTTGAGATTCTTCAAAGTAGCCACCCTTTGCCTTGATTTCATAGTTTTGATGTCTTCACTATTATTCTACAATGTAGAAAATAGTAAAAAATAAAGAAAGACCCTTGAATGAGTAGGTGTGTCCAAACTTTTGACTGGTACTGTATATCCAGTATTAATATGTGGGCCATGAGGGAATCAAACCTACAAATGGTTTTACCACCCTCCAACCCAAAAAACAATACAACCCTGTATATTGAAAATACATTGAAGCTGCTTCATTGACTAATCGGGCATTTTTGGAAAAAGCAAAACAATGGAAAGCAGAATAATATGTATTCTCTGTGGGTCTGTGATCATTTATAGGAAGAAAATAAATTGGGTAGGGAAGAACATAGCAAGGGAGCGAGCATCTTTTAAGAATATGAATGGTTCCTAAAATGCTTCTGAAAATCAGTGCAGTACCTGGGCATCCCTTAAGAGGTCCTCGCTGCTCTGATTGTTCCGTGAGGGGACAGGAGGTGGGGCGTCAAACATAGAAATGTGACGCCCCTTTTGGTCCTTGAGGGTCTCGGCATCTCCTGCAACCACAGATGAAACCACATCAGAACATTATATGAACCATATGACATTTACATTATCAAAACCATATGACATCCATATCATAATCAGAACATTATCCAAACCATATGACATCCACATAAGAACGTTAACCGAACATTATCAAGATGGTCAGAACCATATACACATCACAATCACTGTAACCTGGAGCAAGTCTTTATTTTTAATATATTCCCAGCATCAGTTTAATAAAACACTATGCTACATCTCAGGGGATGACCTGAAATTAATTTCTAAATTAATTAAATAATATGGCCTTAGCAAGAATTCCCTTCATTAATTCAAAATTGCCCATTCTTTTCTATTAGGATTAGTTAATTCATGCAGTACATTTTCAATTCACTTCCTGAATTGAAAATGGAACTGACCCCAACCCTGGTTCCTAGCCAAGTCGAAGGGAGATGGTTACCTGAGCCCTGTGAGGAGAGGCTGGACATACGAGGCAGAGTAGAGGACATGCCATGATGACTGCCACTGGACTCTGGACTGGAGCTGGACCAGTCGGACAGCTTGGACGTCTTGGATGACTGGAAACCTGTCAGAGAGAGGAGAAGTGTTAACACATAGAAATAGCACTTGAATTGCAAAGGCAAATATATGTCCACAATCTACTACTACACAGTTACACACATGCACACTAACACACGGCCAACGCAGTCACTTGCACAAACACAAGCGCACACACGCAATTGCAATTGAACACACACACACACAAAGTAAAATCATCCATAACGAAACAACGTTTTTACCTGAGTAAGGTTTAAGCGGTCTAGGAGGGGCCTTCATGGAGGAGTCTGGCATGGGTAAGGTGGTGGTGCCGTCGGGGTAGGCAGGCTTAATCAACAGCTCCTGTCGGCTCGGCACCGGAGGCCCTGGGGCCGCAGTGGAGGACAGGATGTAAGGGCCCACGGCCGCCACTCTGGAGGGGCCACACGGCTGCAGGGCCTGGCTCTCTGTGTGGATCTGGAGAGAACGTTTGGGTAACACTTTATCTAAAGTTAGCAGGTATGATGCTTTATTAGTTGTTATTAGCATGTATGAGCCTTTATAATATCTTATTATGAGCCTAATAATATGTTATGTCACCCTATGTAGGGCAGGGATGGGCAACTGGTGGCCCACGTTTTTTTAGGCCCGCGGATCAATTTCCATAAAAAACTAAATAATAATGTTTTGTTTTTAGGAACTCAGTCGGGGTCTCAATTTACTGTTGAGAGGTAAAACATTTTTTTTATCTCCGCTGTCAAGAAGGGGGCTGCTAAAATGTTTTACTTGCATTGGGGGGGTCCACAACATTTCGCTTAGTGCCCCCAAAAGTATGGATGTGGGTACTTGATGTAAGGATGTGAGCCTTGAGCCACTGCAGACCCTCATGATAAGTTCAGATTTTCTGTGGCCCCCACCCCCATCAAAGTTGCCCATCCCTGATGTAGGGCATTGTAATGTAAAAGATTACTCCTGCACATATCACATTGATCTCATGGACTGTCAGTCCTTGCATCCATAGCTCCGTCTATTAATTGGAGTGGTGCTACATTTCCCTGGCCCCATTCCTCAGCTTAGTTCCAATAAATGTGGGGCTGATGTGGTCTGATGAACACTGCCCTAAGGTAACAATAAAGCTTTTGAACTTTGAACCTCTACTTGACTCACGGGCAGGTTCTCCTTCTGCTGTAGCGCTGCCTTCTTCTTCCAAAGGCGTTCGCGGAGCTCGGCCACTCGCTTGTCCATGGTGGCTACTTCCAGGTTGCGCTTGCTGAGGCTCTCACGCTTCTGCTGCAGCTTGGCACTCTGGTCCTGGTTCAGCTTATTCCTCAGCTTAATCAGGGGGAGAAGGGAGAGAGAGCTAGAGTCAGCTTTATGTTTATATAGAGCTTTTCCCACTACTGAGCCGAACTAAGCCGAGCCAAACCAAGCTCTACTGAGTTGGCCTGGTTACATATCCACCATAGTTGCTGGAACCGTGCTGAAAAGGACAGTGTGAAAAGAAAACTTCAGAGCCAGCAGTTTTGTTCTGGGGTATACACTATATATAAAAAAGTATGTGGACACCCCTTCAAATTAGTGGATTTGGCTATTTCAGCCACACCCATTGCTGACAGGTGTATAAAAACGAGCACACCGCCATGCGATCTCCATAGACAAACATTGACAGTAGAATGGCCTTACGGAAGAGCTCAGTGACTTTCAACATGGCACCATCATAGGATGCCACCTTTCCAACAAGTCAGTTCGTCAAATGTATGCCCTGCTAGAGCTGCCCCGGTCAATTGTAAGTACTGTTATTGCGAAGTGGAAACGTCTAGGAGCAACAACGGCTCAGCTATGAAGTGGTAGGCCACACAAGCTCACAGAACGGGACCCCTGAGTGCTAAGGTGCGTAGCGCGTAAAAATCATCTGTTCTCGGTTGCAACACTCACTACCAAGTTCTAAACTGCCTCTAGAAGCAACGTCAACACAATAACTGTTCGTCGGGAGCTTCATGAAATGGGTTTCCATGGCCGAGCAGCTGCACACAAGCCTAAGATCACCATGCGCAATGCCAAGCATCGGCTGGAGTGGTGTAAAGCTTGCCGTCATTGGACTCTGGAGCAGTGGAAACGCGTTCTCTGGAGTGATGAATCACGCTTCACCATCTGGCAGTCTGACGGACGAATCTGGGTTTGACAGATGCCAGGAGAACACTACCTGCCCGAATGCATAGTGCCAACTGTAAAGTTTGGTGGGGGAGGAATAATGAGTTTGGGCTAGGCCCCTTAGTTCCAGTGAAGGGAAATCTTAACGCTACAGCATACAATGACATTCTAGACAATTCTGTGTTTCCAACTTTGTGGCAACAGTTGGGGAAGGCCCTTTCCTGTTTCAGCATGACAATACCCCTGTGCACAAAGCGAGGTCCATACAGAAATGGTTTGTCGAGATCGGTGTGGAAAAACTTGATTGGCCTACACAGAGCCCTGACCTCAACCCCATCCAACACCTTTGGGATGAATTCGAACGCCGACTGCGAGCCAGGCCTAATCCCCCAACATCAGTGCCTGACCACATTAATGCTCTTGTGGCTGAATGGGAGCAAGTCCCCGCAGCAATGTTCCAACATCTAGTGGAAAGCCTTCCCAGAAGAGTCGATGCTGTTATAGCAGCAAAGGGGGACCAACTCCATATTAATGTCCATGAGATGTTCGACGAGCAGGTGTCCACATACCTTTGGTCATGTAGTGTGTGTTTGTTGTCCCGCTGTGTTGATGATGTTATTTTTGCCGCAAAAAGAAACTTCTGTGGAAGCAGACAAATCGGATCTTCTCTTACCTGCAGCTCCTTGTAAAGACGCTCCAGCTCGCCGGCGGAGCTCGGGCCGTCATTCGAGGGCTCCATCTTGACGCTTTTCAGGGTCTCCAGCTGCCTGCTCAGCTCCTCCACTCTGGAGACGGCCACCAGGAGCTCCCGCTGCTTACTCTGAAACATCCCGTTCATCTGCTCTATCTCATCCACTATACGGCCACGCAAATCAACAAACACACACAAGCACACACAGACAGACACAGATAAACAGACACAGTAGTCAAATTTGAAAAGTAACATTTAGAGAATGCTAATGGTGTGTTAGGTTAAACCAAAATCAAATTTTCCGTTAACGTCAAGATTTTATCTTAAACCTAAACATGTTCTGTGAACGTCTGGTACGGCAGATCAAAAAATAATAATAATCGAGAAATGTTTCAGCTATCATTCCCCCAAATTGCACCTTCAGGTTCAAATGTATTATTATTATAATTTTGATAGTAACAGTCTTTTCGAGAGCCATGCATCCTCCGAACCACGGCCCTGCCAAGCTGCACTGCTTCTTGACACACTGCTCGCTTAACCCAGAAGCCAGCCGCACCAATGTGTCGGAGGAAACACCGTCCAACTGACGACCGAAGTCAGCTTGCAGATGTGCGGCCCAACACAAGGAGTCGCTAGAGCATGATGAGACAAGGAAATCCCGGCCGGCCAAACCCTCCCCTAACCCGGACGACGCTGGGCCAATTGTGCGCCACCTCATGGGTCTCCCGGTCACGGCCGGCTGTGACACAGCCTGGGATCAAACCTGAGGCTGTAGTGACGCTTCAGCACTGCCATGCAGTGCCTTAGACTGCTGCGCCACTCGGGAGGGTAGGTTCAATTGTTTTTTTTATGTCCAAATAATCTTAATACACAACGTTCCCATAACCTTCAGGTGTACATTCTCGGAATACACAGAAAACTGGACAAAATAACATTCTGGAAACTAAAACCAGGAATCCTCTTTTGAACCAAAAGTAGTTAGCTGAGTGTACACTGTAGGCCTAAGCCAACCAGCAAAAACTGCTGTTTTCGTGCAAAGAAATGTCAAGTGTGTCAATTTGGAAAAAAACATGTTACCCAGAAAGCCCTACCCAGCTCCTTTCCCAAACCCCTCTTCATCGAGTGTCCTCAACTCCTCGCTCTCCCCTTGGCACTGACCCAGTTTGCTGTTGCTGAGGCGTTTCTGCTCCACTTGACCCTTGAGTGCCCGCACCCGCCGCAGCTTGGTCTCCTGGTTCTCAGCGTTCTCACGGAGCTGCCGTAGTCTCTCCTGCTCTGACGCCTGCTGCTGCTGCTGCCGCTGCTCCTGCAGCTTCAGGTAGCGCAGACGCTGCTCCTAGCCATCCAAACAATAAAACATTTTCAAGTTCAGATTATTTTTATAATACCCACATGGTGTATTAAAGTAGTCAAAGGTGTACTATTTAGTCCCATATCCCTGGCACACAATGACTACATCAAATCTGTGACTATACAAACTCTGCATTTGCAGTTTGTTTTGGGTGTCTTTTGTATCATGTCTTGCCCAATAGTAACATAATAATAATAATATGCCATTTAGCAGACGCTTTTATCCAAAGCGACTTACAGTCATGCGTGCATACATTTTTCTGTATGGGTGGTCCCGGGGATCGAACCCACTAACCTGGCGTTACAAGCGCCGTGCTCTACCAGCTGACCTACAGAGGACCAGCTGAGCTACCGTAACCAAATACGGAATAATGTATTGTTATTTTGGAGTCACTTTTAGTGCCTGTGAGAATTGAAGATGTTTCTGAACACTTCTACATTCACGTGGATGGTGCCATGATTATGAATTAATCATGAAGGAAGCATGAATAATGATGAGTGAGAAAGTTAGGGCACAAAGATGATACCCCCTCGCTCTGGATAAGAGCGTCACCTTAATGACTAAAATGTAAATTGCTAACCTCCACTGTTACTGGTAATGGTGAGAGGTTAGCATCCTTTATTGTAGCCTTTGTAACTGTCTAACTCAGTGTTAGACCTTCCCATGTCTTTAAAGAAAGAGACTTGTCTTTATTAATAGAGCTTAATAAAGAGAAGGCAGAGGGGACAGTGTGAAGAAGAACTGTCTAGGAAGAAACCTTGAGAGGAATCAGACTATTCAACTGGAAGCCTATGTCAAGCTAATAAGTATTGGTAAGAAAGGGAAAGAAACAACTATTTTTATTGGACATTGTCTCGTCTGGAGCTCTACCATACAGGCCCATCTGCTTCACGCTGGCCTAGGCATGAGAAAAGGTGAAGAATTACATGTCTTGACCTTATTTAGTGGCTGTACTCCTCTGCCAAACGAGTCAATGTTCTTGTTTGACATCAACTGCACTGATCTACAAATCCCCTTGCATCATAAATAACTACTGATTATTATTTATAGCCACGTCAGTCAGTCACAATTTACCCACAACGTATCATGGTTTTGATGCTCTCCAACATGGCCAATGTCTTGCCCTACCTTTGAGGCCAGGAGCTGCTGCTGCGAATTGATCTGCTGCTGTTGCCGTGACGCCATCTCCTGCAGCTCCGAGAGGGTGATGTCCATGCGAGGCGGCGCCACCTGGGGGGTCAATAATGACAATGAATGTGTCACACCACACCATTTAACCATTGGCTTCCATCTTCCTTCATTTTACTGTAGTACCGTTTTTTCACTCACCCCATTCTCCATGCATCGGTCCACAGGGACCTTGACCATGTTCCTTTTGGCTGGGTGATCGGAAACCCTTGATCCGCCTATACAAGACAAAATACAGCGGTTTTGTGAGTGTGTGTGTTTGTATCTAACTGTTGGAGAGGGACGTGCATTTGCTGCACAACTGATCATGGGGAGTATAAAGAGGTGAGAAGCTAATTGCTATTTGGGGAAAATTCCACATCCGGAGGAATCTCTGTTAAAAGGGAGCTCCACTTTGTTTGTGTATTACAGTCTGTTTATGATCAAAGTTGGAACAAACATGACCGGAAAACCGACACATGACCCGAGCACTGCACCATGAATAGGGGTCATACTCTGAGGATACGGGATGAATAGGACAAGCATGAGTTGTAGAACTGCTCATTATGTAATAACTGGTGGAGCAGCCAAAGAACCAGGCCTCGTCTACACAGTTGCTCTTCCCGTGCCAGTGTCTGACGGTTATGCAATGCTGTTTTGCGAACAGCTAATATGGGTAACCCAAAAAGGCTGAACAACAAGGCTGATCCCTTTAATAAGCTCTTTGGGGGGCCACAACTCAGGCTTATTAGTTATACAACCCAAATCCTACACCTTATTTGGTAATAACGGCACAAGCAAAACAGGGAGCCGAGCCAGACTGGTTGTAATTGACTACAATCGTGTCCCAAGAACAAATAATAAAGCCTTTGTGCTGTGATATCCCTTGCACTGTTCTGTTGCGTAATATGGCTTTGTCCTGCGTAGGGGGCCCATCATTCCAAGCAACTAGAAACCCAAACACATGGAACTACACAAGGTTCTCAAATGACCAGAGAACCTTGGGTTAAGAAAGAAAGGGCTTTCTGTTGTTTTCAAGTTGCATAAAGGACTAAGTTATGAGGGGGCATCACATAGTGGTACCACTGAAAAGAATATGACCTTGGCTAATCGTCTCATGAAAACGCAATGCGGATATTCACAGAAAAAAGAACAAGCACAAAACCAAAATCACAGCAATGAAAGTAAAGTGTACTGTTCCCTATGGGCTCACTTTAACCATTAGCATGGGTATTTTCATTACGCCGATTCTGTGCAAAACGTTTCTTAAACGGAAGCAAACAGAACAAAAACGGGGAGGGACCTACCTGAATTTGTCCAATAGAAACTTGTTTTGCTCTGTTTGCTTCCGTTTGGTTCTTAAACGGTAAATGTTTTCCGTAATGAATACACCCCAGCTGAGAGGGCGGTTAACGGGTAGCATGCTACCTAAGACTACATGGTGAAGTTGTTTAAAGGTGCTTACACATTTGGAAGCTAGGTGAATTGCAACAGCACTAGACTGCATTCAAAACAAATATCCCCCCTCCCCCGCATTCAATTTCCCCGTAACATGGCGGAGACTCGCGCTTGAGCCTTTTACTTCCAGTTTTGGTCTACCAGCTTCAAACAGCTGTAAAAACTATATTTTTTGTTATTGAAAATATATTTCACAGCGATTTAGATGGTACAATGATTCCCTACACTATTCAGGGCTTGTTGTCTCACATAAACAGACATTGAGTGAACAGTGTAGAATTTTTGCACCCAGGAAATGACAGAGCGATTTCTACATTGGCCGCTTGACCTGATTTCCGCTAAAGACAGCCACAAAATCAAAACAGCTTTCCCATTTTGACAACAGATGCCGGCAGGAGAAATCTATCGGCGAATATCACAGCCAATCACAACACTTGCGGGTAAGTAATACTGTGAAACACTATCATTACACTATTACTGCAGATATATTTCTGAAATTACAATGCAAAAATAAAATAGAAATCCTATGTGTAGCACCTTTAAAGTGGGTTAAAGTGTTCAATATTCTACATCATATGGGGGTGTGTTCAGAAACTGGATTGTGTTATTACAACCACAAAGGATGCTATGACAATAATAGTGCCACTGGGTTATGGCAAGTTCACAAAATATAGAAGAAAACGCAAAAGCAGCAAAAGAAGAATTAAGGATGGCTGAATCATCTTTCTGTCAGGCATTTACATAAGCTTTAGTGTGTGTGGGCCATGTGGCACATTGGGTGGCATGGTATTGCTTAGGTTAGCCACAGACAGTGCCCGTGGCATATTTTATTTATTTATTTCACCTTTATTTTACATTTTAGTCATTTAGCAGATGCTCTTATCCAGAGCAACTTACAGGAGCAATTAGGGTTAAGAGCCTTGCTCAAGGGCACATCAACAGATTTTCCACCTAGTCGGCTCGGGGATTAGAACCAGCGGTTACTGGCACAACGCTCTTAACCACTAAGCTACCTGCCACCCCAGGTACGCCAGTTGAGAACAAGTTCTCATTTACAACTGCGACCTGGCCAAGATAAAGCAAAGTAGTGTGATAAAAACAACAACACAGAGTTACATATGGGGTAAAACAAAACATAAAGTCAAAAATACAACAGAAAATATACAGTGAGGGAAAAATGTATTTGATCCCCTGCTGATTTTGTACGTTTGCCCACTGACAAAGAAATTATCAGTCTATAATTTTAATGGTAGGTTTATTTGAACAGTGAGAGACAGAATAACAACAACAAAAAACAGAAAAACGCATGTCAAAAATGTTATAAATTGATTTGCATTTTAATGAGGGAAATAAGTTTTTGACCCCTCTGCAAAACATGACTTAGTACTTGGTGGCAAAACCCTTGTTGGCAATCACAGAGGTCAGATGTTTCTTGTAGTTGGCCACCAGGTTTGCACACATCTCAGGAGGGATTTTGTCCCACTCCTCTTTGCAGATCTTCTCCAAGTCATTAAGGTTTCGAGGCTGACGTTTGGCAACTCGAATCTTCAGCTCCCTCCACAGATTTTCTATGGGATTAAGGTCTGGAGACTGGCTAGGCCACTCCAGGACCTTAATGTGCTTCTTCTTGAGCCACTCCTTTGTTGCCTTGGCCGTGTGTTTTGGGTCATTGTCATGCTGGAATACCCATCCACGACCCATTTTCAATGCCCTGGCTGAGGGAACGAAGTTCTCACCCAAGATTTGATGGTACATGGCCCCGTCCATCGTCCCTTTGATGCGGTGAAGTTGTCCTGTCCCCTTAGCAGAAAAACACCCCCAAAGCATAATTTTTCCACCTCCATGTTTGACGGTGGGGATGGTGTTCTTGGGGTCATAGGCAGCATTCCTCCTCCTCCAAACACGGCAAGTTGAGTTGATGCCAAAGAGCTCCATTTTGGTCTCATCTGACCACAACACTTTCACCCAGTTCTCCTCTGAATCATTCAGATGTTCATTGGCAAACTTCAGACGGTCCTGTATATGTGCTTTCTTGAGCAGGGGGACCTTGCGGGCGCTGCAGGATTTCAGTCCTTCACGGCGTAGTGTGTTACCAATTGTTTTCTTGGTGACTATGGTCCCAGCTGCCTTGAGATCATTGACAAGATCCTCCCGTGTAGTTCTGGGCTGATTCCTCACCGTTCTCATGATCATTGCAACTCCACGAGGCGAGATCTTGCATGGAGCCCCAGGCCGAGGGAGATTGACAGTTCTTTTGTGTTTCTTCCATTTGCGAATAATCGCACCAACTGGTGTCACCTTCTCACCAAGCTGCTTGGCGATGGTCTTGTAGCCCATTCCAGCCTTGTGTAGGTCTACAATCTTGTCCCTGACATCCTTGGAGAGCTCTTTGGTCTTGGCCATGGTGGAGAGTTTGGAATCTGATTGATTGATTGCTTCTGTGGACAGGTATCTTTTATACAGGTAACAAACTGAGATTAGGAGCACTCCCTTTAAGAGTGTGCTCCTAATCTCAGCTCGTTACCTGTATAAAAGACATCTGGGAGCCAGAAATCTTTCTGATTGAGAGGGGGTCAAATACTTATTTCCCTAATTAAAATGCAAATCAATTTATAACATTTTTTACATGCGTTTTTCTGGATTTTGTTGTTGTTATTCTGTCTCTCACTGTTCAAATAAACCTACCATTAAAATTATAGACTGATTATTTCTTTGTCAGTGGGCAAACGTAAAAAATCAGCAGGGGATCAAATACTTTTTTCCCTCACTGTATATACAGTGTGTTCAAATGTAGCAAGTTATAGAGGTAAGGCAATACATAGGCCATAGTGCAAAATAATTACAATTAGTATTAACACTGTAATTATAGATGTGCAAGAGATGATGTGCAAATAGTGATACTGGGGTGCAAATGAGCAAAAATAAATAACAATATAGGGATGAGGTAGTTGGGTGGGCTAATTTCAGATGGGCTGTGTACAGGTGCAGTGATCGGTAAGGTGCTCTGACAACTGATGCTTAAAGTTAGTGAGGGAGATAAGAGTCTCCAGCTTCAGAGATTTTTGCAATTCATTCCAGTCATTGGCAGCAGAGAACTGGAAGGAATGGCGGCCAAAGGAGGTGTTGGCTTTGGGGATGACCAGTGAGATATACCTGCTGGAGCGCATATTACGGGTGGGTGTTGCTATGGTGACCAATGAGCTAAGATAAGGCGGGGATTTGCCTAGCAGTGATTTATAGATGGCCTGGAGCCAGTGGGTTTGGCGACGAATATGTAGCGAGGACCAGCCAACAAGAGCGTACAGGTCACAGTGGTGGGTAGTATATGGGGCTTTGGTGACAAAACGGATGGCACTGTGATAGACTACATCCAATTTGCTGAGTAGAGTGTTGGAGGCTATTTTGTAAATGACATCGCCGAAGTCAAGGATCGGTAGGATAGTCAGTTTTACGAGGGCATGTTTGGCAGCATGAGTGAAGGAGGCTTTGTTGCGAAATAGGAAGCTGATTCTAGATTTAACTTTGGATTGGAGATGCTTAATGTGAGTCTGGAAGGAGAGTTTACAGTCTAACCAGACACCTAGGTATTTGTAGTTGTCCACATACTCTAGGTCAGACCCGTCGAGAGTAGTGATTCTAGTCGGGTGGGCAGGTGCCAGCAGCGTTCGATTGAAGAGCATGCATTTAGTTTTACTAGTGTTTAAGAGCAGTTGGAGGCTACTGAAGGAGTGTTGTATGGCATTGAAGCTCGTTTGGAGGTTTGTTAACACAGTGTCCAATGAAGGGCCAGATGTATACAAAATGGTGTCGTCTGCGTAGAGGTGGATCTAAGAGTCACCAGCAGCAAGAGCGACATCATTGATATACACGGAGAAAAGAGTTGGCCCAAGAATTGAACCCTGTGGCACCCCCATAGAGACTGCCATAGGTCCAGACAACAGGCCCTCCGATTTGACATATTGAACTCTATTTGAGAAGTAGTTGGTGAACCAGGCGAGGCAGTCATTTGAGAAACCAAGGCTATTTAGTCTGCCAATAAGAATGCGGTGGTTGACAGAGTCGAAAGCCTTGGCCAGGTCGATGAAGACGGCTGCACAGTACTGTCTATTATCGATCGCGGTTATAATATCGTTTAGCACCTTGAGCGTGGCTGAGGTGCACCCATGACCAGCTCGGAAACCGGATTGCATAGCGGAGAAGGTACGGTGGGATTCGAAATAGTCGGTGATCTGTTTGTTAACTTGGCTTTCAAAAACTTTCGAAAGGCAGGGCAGGACGGATATAGGTCTGTTTGGATCTAGAGTGTCACCCCCTTTGAAGAGGGGGATGACCGCGGCAGCTTTCCAATCTCTGGGGATCTCAGACGTTACGAGAGGTTGAACAGACTAGTAATAGGGGTTGTGACAATTTCGGCGGCTAGTTTTTTAAATAAATCGTCCAGATTGTCTAGCCCAGCTGATGCCCAGCTGATGAATGGACCAGATTTTGCAGCTCTTTCAGAACATCAGCTGTCTGAATTTGTGTGAAGGAGAAGCGGGGGGGCATGGGAAAGTTGCAGCAGAGGGTGCAGAGCTGGTGGCCGGGGTAGTGGTAGCCAGGTGGAAAGCATGGCCAGCCGTAGCAAAATGCTTGTTGAAATTCTCGATTATTGTAGATTTATCGGTGGTGATAGTGTTTCCTAGCCTCAGTGCAGTGGGCAGCTGGGAGGAGGTGTTCTTATTCTCCATGGACTTTACAGTGTCCCAAAACTTTTTGGAGTTAGTGCTACTGGATGCAAATTTCTGTTTGATAAAGCTAGCCTTTGCTTTCCTAACTGCTTGTGTATATTGGTTCCTAACTTCCCTGAAAAGTTGCATATCGCGGGGGCTATTCGATGCTAATGCAGTACGCCACAGGATATTTTTGTGCTGGTCAAGGGCAGTCAAGTCTGAGGAGAACCAGGGGCTATATCTGTTCTTAGTTCTGTATTTTTTGAATGGGGCATGTTTATTTAAGATTGAGAGGAAATTACTTTTAAAGAACAACCAGGCATCCTCTACTGACGGAATGAATCAATATCCATCCAGGATACCTGGGCCAGGTCAATTAGGAAGGCCTGCTCGCTAAAGTGTTTTAGGGAGCGTTTGACAGTGATAAGGGGTGGTTGTTTGACTGCGGACCCGTTACGGACGCAGGCAATAAGGCAGTGATCGCTGAGATCCTGGTTGAAGACAGCGGAGGTGTATTTAGAGGGTAAGTTAGTCAGGATGATATCTATGAGGGTGCCCATGTTTACGGATTTAGGGTTGTACCTGGTAGGTTCGTTGATCATTTGTGTGAGATTGAGGGCATCTAGTTTGGATTGTAGGATGGCCGGGATGTTAAGCATATCCCAATTTAGGTCACCAAGCAGTACGAACTCTGAGGATAAATGGGGGGCAATCAATTCACATATGGTGTCCAGGGCACAGCTGGGGGCTGAGGGGGGTCTGTAGCAAGCGGCAACAGTGAGAGACTTATTTCTGGAAAGGTGGATTTTTAGAAGTAGAAGCTCAAACTGTTTGGGCACAGACCTGGATAGTATGATAGAGCTCTGCAGGCTCTCTCTACAGTAGATTGCAACTCCACCCCCTTTGGCAGTTCTATCTAGACGGAACATGTTGTAGTTGGGGATGGAAATTTCAGAATTTTTGGTGGCCTTCCTAAGCCAGGATTCAGACACTGCTAGAACATCATGGTTGGTGGAGTGTGCTAATGCAGTGAATAACTCAAACTTAGGAAGGAGGCTTCTGATGTTAACGTGCAGACAACCAAGGCATTTACGGTTACAGAAGTCAACAAATGATAGCTCCTGGGGAGTAGGAGTGATACTGGGGGCTGCAGGGCCTGGGTTAGCCTCTACATCACCAGAGGAACAGAGGAGGACTAGAATAAGGATATACGGCTAAAGGCTTTAAGAACTGGTCTTCTAGTGCGTTGGGTACAGAGAATAAAGGGGGCAGATTTCCGGGCGTTGTAGAATAGATTCAGGGCATTATGTACAGACAAGGATATGGAAGGATATGAGTACAGTGGAGGTAAACCTAAGCGTTGGGTAACAATGAAAGAGATAGCATCACTGGAGGCACCGATTGAGCCGGTCTCGGCGTGTATGGGGGGTGGAACAAAGGAACTATTTGAGGCAGTTTGAGAGGGACTTGGGGTTCTACAGTGAAATTGTACAATAAGAACGAACTGGAACAGCAATAGGCAAGGCATATTGACATGGGAGAGAGGCATAAAGCAATCACAGGTGTTATTAGAGAGAGCTAAGACAACAACTGGTAATGGCGATAAAGTTTGGGCTGAGGCTAAACAGGACAGGGTACCGTGTAAAGGAACAGTCCAGCAGGCATCAGCTGTGCAACTGAGTGATCATAAGGTCCAGTGAACAGCAATATGTGAGTCAGAGAGCAGTTCGAATTGGTACTACAGCACAGCGATCAGGAAGCACGGCTGTCATTTGCGTGTGCTAGCGGGCCGGGGCTAGCAGATGGATCTTCGTGGTCGTCGCAACAGGAAGCCTGTTGAAACCACAGACGACTACGTCGGCAGACCAGTCGTGATGGATCGGCGGGGCTCCGTGTCGACTCTAGGAGGTCCCGTCCGGTTGACAGAGAGGTAGATAGCCGGGAGATGTGCCTGACTCAAGGCTAGCTCAAGGCTGATTAGCCAACAACAACGTTCATTTGGTTGCAGCTAGCTAGTTGCGATTATCCAGTGTTAAAGGTCCAGTGATTCAGTGATTCCGGCAGAAAATCCGATAGGTTCTGGGTCGATAACGCGCTGTGCAGACAGTGCAGACTGGCCGATAATAGTCCAGGCTAGAGCTGGCTGGTAGGTAGTGCATGCCACGGACAATGGTGAAAAACCGCTAACGGTGGCTAATAGCAAGTAGCTAGTTAGCTGGTTAGCTGGCTACTCCCGTCCGGTAGACAGAGAGGTAGATAGCCGGGATATGGGCCTGCTCGAGGCTAACTGATGCTTGCTTCGGGGGCAGTGGTGATTAGCCTACAGCAACATCCATTTGACATCCATTCGGTTGCGGCTAGCTAGTTGCGATCCGGTGTTAAGGTCCAGTGATTCAGTTATTCTGGCAGAAAATCAGATGTTCTGGGTGAAAACTGCTAACGGTGGCTAATAGCAAGTAGCTAGTTAGCTGGCTGGCTAGTTTCAACTGGAGATTCTAGATAAAGGTGAGTAAATAATAGAATCCGTTCCACATTGAGTGAGGCGGGTTGCAGGAAAGTATATTTAGTAGAAGGATGAAAAGTGTGATAGGGAAATATATACGTAAAATTCAAAATAAAATACAAAAAACAGGCTATTTACATGGACACACAAGAGAACACGACCGCACTGCTACGCAATCTTGGAATACAAAGCATAATTATTTAAATGATTTTAAGAAAAGAAAAATGGCCATGTAGCAACTCTAATATGGTAATTGTATTGAAATTCATCATCCCAACAATGGGGACTATGAAGTGTGTCTCCCAGTTAGAATAGTAGCTGGCTGTATTGACTTTGGCTCAACTGTAATGGAATATAGGACGAATAGAACATTGTGTACACTACACACATAACGGCCAGTAAACACACATGCCTACCCAGGCGTCTCCATTTTCAGGCTATGCTTGACACATTCAGTTACCACACTATTTACCATCCAGGGTACTGGTGGGGGATGTGTGTATGTGGCTCTCACCCGACTCTCGGCAGGGTGCCCGGTCGTGGCGCAGAAGGAAGCGCACCTCCCCCCTCTGCTGTTCCCAACGCTGGAGCACGTCCAGCATTCGCTCTCCGTCACCAATGGCGCGCTCTGGTGTGACAAAGAAAGATGCCTGAGTAAGCAGTTCTTGAGTCCAAGGCCACGTTCCATTTTGGTCCCTTACCTCAACCTTTACCCTTCAGGTGTTCACATCTGACGGGATAGCGGTACTGCTTTCACCCATTACGTCACCTTTAAGATTAGTGAACGCCGAAGTAGTAGGGGCTAGGGAGCGAAATGGAACTGGGCCAAAGTTGACATTGAACAAGATTTTTTTGGTTCCTCCTACCCACCACTGAAAACTCCGGCCTTCGATTGGTTTCATTCAGTTCAACACTTTGATGAGTGCAGCCCTGCATAACATATAAACCTAGAGTAAACACTGCCGTTAAAAGTTAGCCAGGAAGTGTCCTGGCTGGCCTAGCAGTAATTCCACAGCCTCACACATGACTACGGTGTTGGCATTGGTTTGAATCTGGCCCATGCCCTTCTAGCACACCTCTCCTCCTTACTTTACTGTCTCTTTTTACTGTCTCTGTCCAATAAACTTGATCCTTAGTAAGAAGTTGGCACTCTACGATAAGTTTAAAAGGCATAGAATTGAGAAGACTGAGTGAGAACCGTAATGAAACTCACCTGAGCCTCGCCACATCTCGGCTAGGTAGCATTCTCCCTCCCCCGGCTCCTTGCACAGCTCCACCACATCCCGACAAAGCGTTTCCGGGGTAACGGGCACCTCTGTGAAATGCTGGTTGTTGTTGCTGAGGTACACGGTGAGGAACATCTAAGACACAGACAGTGAAAAACTGACCATTAGAACAGTGTTACTTGACATTGGTGCTGTGTACAGTATTCTGGACTGAGAAACCCTGTTATAGAACATCAGGGTCCAACTCCAGACAAAGACTGAGCCAATTCAGAGAAACCCATCGCAGTGGGGGACTTACAAAAATAGTGAGAAAATAATTAGAAGCACATTAGGTCCCTGCTCTCTTCGAAACAGATGGTCAATGTCTATTTTGGATCCAAATATCTTACGGGGAAGTCATTTGTCAGTGTGGTCTTTTTTCTAATAGGGGCAATTCCACTGTAACGGAATTGCGCTGAGACTCAGATTTTTCACTTAAAATGTATGCCAAACAAAAAACATTGATTTAAAAAGTTTAACAAACCAGTAAATGCACAAGGACTACATTTAAGATTTTACACTGAACATTTTACAAAAAAACATTTACTGGAAGAACTGTGCAGATGCAAAGTTTGGTAACAGAATTTTGGTTAAATCTCCCTCAGTTTTTTATGTGAACACGTTTTCCAAACACTTAAAAATCTGCTTCGAATTCATATTCAAAGAAGTCTGTAGAAAGAATTGGGTGTCAGCTATGACATCACACCTTGAGTTTGAAAAAAAATTATTTTGGTTATTGAACTACACTAAGTGAAGTGGATTTATACCCGGTAACAGAATTGCGCCAATATAATTTAATCAATGGTCCTTGATTTGTACTACACAGAAATGCATAATTTTGGATATGAATGTCATTCACAAAAAGGTTGTCCTTTGCATATTTGGGTATTATTCTACACACTGGCTATTATTTTAATTAGCTCCACCACCAAACAAGACCAAATTTGGTTGGTCCAGACCGGACAAAATCTGAACCAATCATAGACGTCTATTTTTCACAAGTTTGGACATCAAATTACAGCACAGTAGAGCCTTGTAGAGAACAGTACCTCACAGAACAGTAGAGTATAGTTCAGTACAGTAGAGTTCAGTACAGTATAGTCAAGTAGAGTATAGCTCAGTTCAGTACAGTAGAGTTCAGCAGAGTATAGTACATTACAGTGTAATGTACTCTACAGGACTTTACTGAACTCTATTCTACTTTTCTTTACTATACTGAACTATACTCTACTTTTGTTAACTGTACTGTGCTTTCCAAACTTATGAAACATAGGCGTCCGGACCGGACCAAATCTGAACCAATCGTGGACGTCTATGTTTGGGCCGGTCCAGATGTCTGTGGACGTTGAAATCAAGACCAGGGCAGACTGACCAAATAAAAAATTGAAAGAGATGGGGCTCATGGGTAGGTGTCAGTAAGAGCCAGGAGGTGACATTAATTAGAGATGGAGAGAGAGAATTGAGAGGTTGTCCAGACTTTTCACACTCTTGCTTTGACCACCAGATGACAGAAAGAGAAAGGAAAACATTTATTAGCTGAACATAATAGTATGTCAGTGAAAGGGAGAATAGTAGCAGGCGACCCAACTGTTGTTTGTGACTACTATGATTTCCCATTGTAGCCAATTAAATAGCAAAAACTCCGCTACCAATTTTTTGGAAATTCTGTTACCGATCTGGTAACAGATTTTAGTTTTAATCACATAAGAATTCATTTTTAAAAAATCTAAACACTATAACTAACTGGCAGGGCCTATAAAAAAAACAAAGCTCGGGGCCTATGATTTCTTAATCCGGCCCTGCTCATGAGGGAGAGAAATTTGAAAATATCTTAAAGATATGTGGACTTTTGGTAACAGAATTTTAACGCACATCGTAATGCTTCTTAAACTTACAGAAGGCAGAAAAGGTAATCCTAAACTATACTGAACAAAAATAAACGCAACATGTAAAGTGTTGGGCCCATGTTTATGAGCAGAAAAAAAAGATTCCAGAAATGTTCCATATGCACAAAAAAAAATGTCTCTCTAATTTTGTGCACAAATTTGTTTACATCCCTGTTACTGAGCATTTCTCATTTGCCAAGATAATCCATCCACCTGACAGGTGTGGCATATCAAGAAGCTGATTAAACAGCATGATCATTACAAAGGTGCACCTTGTGCTGGGGACAATAAAAGGCCACTCTTAAATGTGCAGTTTTGTCACACAACACAATGCCACAGATGTCCCGATTTTGAGGGAGCCTACAATTGGCATGCTGACTTCAGGAATGTCCAACAGAGCTGTGGCCAGATAATTGAATGTTCATTTGTCTACCATAAGCCGCTTCCAAAGTCGTTTTAGAGAATTTGGCAGTACGTCCAACTGGCCACACAACTGCAGACCACGTGTAACCACGCCAGCCCAGGAACTCCACATCTGGCTTCTTCACCTGCAGGATCATCTGAGACCAGCCACCAGGACAGCTGATGAAACTGAGGAGTATTTCTGTCTGTAATAAAGCCCTTTTGTGGAGTATTTCTGTCTGTAATAAAGCCCTTTTATGGGGAAAAACTCATTGTGATTTGCTGGGCTTCGCTCCCCAGTGGGTGGGCCTATGCCCTCCCAGGACCACCCATGGCTGTGCCCCTGCCCAGTCATGTGAAATCCATAGATTAGGGCCTAATGAATTTATTTCAATTGACTGATTTCCCTTTATGAACTTTAACTCAGTAAAATCCTTGAAATTGTTGCGTTTATATTTTTGTTCAGTATAAATATAAGTGTTGATATTAGTTGGCAGGCGTCTAATTCAACATTATTGTGTTTAGATGTATTTGTACTACCGTAAGACTTTTTCTGGTAGATGTATTCTAAGACCCCCTTTTCATCTGTTTGACAATAAATCAAAGTCTTTGCTTATTCCTAATTTTGAGAATGGAAAATACTTGCCTTCGGAAAGTATTTAGACCCCTTGACTTTTTCCACATTTTGTTATGTTACAGCCTTATTCTAAAATGGATTCAATAGTTTTTTCCCCCTCATCAATCTATACATATTACCCCATAATGACAAAGCAAAAACAGGTTTTTAGAAATGTGTGCTAATTTATAAAAAATTTAAAAACTGAAATATCACATTTACATAAGTATTCAGACCCTTTACTCAGTACTTTGTTGAAGCACCTTTGGCAGCGATTACAGTCTCGAGTCTTCTTGCGTATGACGCTACAAGCTTGGCACACCTGTATTTGGGGTCGTTTCTCCCATTCTTCTCTGCAGATCCTCTCAAGCTCTGTCAGGTTGGATGGGGAGCGTCTCTGCACAGCTTTTTCAGGTCTCTCCAGAGATGTTCTTTTGGGTTCAAGTCCGGGCTCTGGCTGGGCCACTCAAGGACATTGAGACTTGTCCCGAAGCCACTCCTGCGTTGTCTTGGCTGTGTGCTTAAGGTCGTTGTCCTGTTGGAAGGTGAACCATCGCCCCAGTCTGAGGTCTTGAGCGCTCTGGAGCAGGTTTTCATTAAGGATCTCTCTGTACTTTGCTACATTCATCTTTCCATCAATCCTGACTAGTCTCCCAGTCCCTGCCGCTGAAAAACATCCCCACAGCATGATGCTGCCACCACCATGCTTCACCGTAGGGATGGTGCCAGGTTTCCTCCAGACGTGACGCTTGGCATTCAGGCCAAAGAGTTCAATCTTGGTTTCATCATACCAGAGAATCTTGTTTCTCATGGTCTGAGAGTCTTTAGGTGCCTTTTGGCAAATTCCAAGCAGGCTGTCATGTGCCTTTTACTGAGGAGTGGCTTCTGTCTGGCCACTCTACCATAAAGGCCTGATTCGTGGTGCTGCAGAGATGGTTGTCCTTCTGGAATGTTCTCCCATCTCCACAGAGGAACTCTAGAGCTCTGTCAGAGTGACCATCGGGTTCTTGGTCACCTCCCTGACCAAGGCCCTTCTCCCCCGATTGCTCAGTTTGGCCGGGCGGCCAGCTCTAGGAAGAGTCTTGGTGGTTCGAAATGTCTTCCATTTAAGAATGATGGAGGCCACTGTGTTCTTGGGGACTTCCAATGCTGCAGAAATGTTTTCGTACCCTTCCCCAGATCTGTGCCTCGACACAATCCTGTCTCGGAGCTCTACGGACAATTCCTTCGACCTCATGGCTTGGTTTTTGCTCTGACATGCACTGTCAGCTGTGGGACCTTATATAGACAGGTGTGTGCCTTTCCAAATCATGTCCAATCAATTGAATTTACCACAGGTGGACGCCAATCAAGTTGTAGAAACATCTCAAGGATGATCAATGGAAACAGGATGCCTGAGCTCAATTTCGAGTTCTATAGCAAAGGGTCTGAATACTTATGTAAATAAGGTATTTCAGTTGTTTATTTTTAATACATTTGCAGAAATTTCTAAAAACCTGTTTTCGCTTTGTTATTACGGGGTATTGTGTGTAGATTGCTGAGGATTTTTTTTTCTTTAATCAATTTTAGAATAAGGCTGTAACGTAACAAAATGTGGAAAAAGTCAAGGGGTCTGAATACTTTCCGAAAGGCACTGTATGCCTTAATCTCTCAAAAATATAGACTCGTAGCTTTCATTTGTCACCCAATTTGACATGGTCCTATGAACTTCACGTTGGTGCTTATGGGTCCTTTTACAAATAAATTACCATAGGGAATTCCACGAATAATAATGGTGTTATTTCGCCATCTGGACTGAGCCAGCCCAAAGACAGAATGGGGACAGTCTGGTACCTACTCCAGAACCCCCTCTGGAATTGTGAAGGGGTGAATGCAGTTCTGAACACCTTTTCAAAAAGAGAAAACTGGGTCTCAAATTCCAATAGAGCCAAGCCCCAATCTTTGAAAATGAAAACATGATGACGAGACAACACTTTCAAGGACACCGGTCCTTGAGAAAAGGGGGCAGGCTCTGTGAATTTGACCTTTCACTAGATTCTACAGGTCAACAGTTTCATTTCAAATGCGCAAACGCTGCAGCAGACCACTGTGACAACTGTATATGGGGGACAATAAAGGGTTATAGAGCCAAGTGCAAGTCAGCAATTTCTTCGCATCATAAATAGCAGGCCAAGCCAAACACATTCCGCTGCCCAAAGGTATAGAGGATGCAAAAAGCAATCATTGGCTTGTTGCTTCGTAGAGGTGGTCTGGCATGTGGCCTGTTAGAGCTATACCATTGAGGTAACAGATGGGCTTTAGACTGAAGATGCGCCCCAAATGGCACCCTTTTCCCTACAGTACATAGTGCATTGCATTTGACCAGGGCCCATAGGGTGCCATTTGGGACACACACTGAGAGTAACATGGAAGCTGTCCTGTAGACTGCAGCACTTCGTTCCCACTAACAACCGACAGAACCTGCCATTCAGAAAACCTCTGCTTAAAACCCGTTATAATTTGGAGATGCCACTATAAAATCAGGAGACTTAGATCTTACTAAGCTATTGATCTGAGTGGTTTTCAAATTCTTTGTCAAACTGAGCTGTCTAACAATTTCCTGAAATCTATGGAAGGTTTTCAAGCCTGAAACCATTCATGATAAATCTATGATGTCAAGCACAGGTGGATTATGGAGAGAAACATAATTATGTCGAGGCAACAGTATAAAATAATAAAGCCTTCCACATCCGCCACAACATCTGGTATTTAACAGAAGTGGCTGAGAGACACGTAACAATGCTAAACCACTCGCAATGCCGACTGATCCGACATTTGTGAAATCGAGGCACAAGCTTGCCGGCTGACACTCCACGCACCAATTCAAGTATCCGGTTTGAAGCAGCTGTGCACTAAGGGTTTAAAAATAGGCTTTTTTTGCCTAAATGCTCTCAATCTGGGCACTGGATCAGACTACAGCTGGCGATATGACTGACTGCCTTTCTGTCCTAGTCACGCTAGGAGTACAAGAAAACCACAGACTGGCAATTGGAGCTAGGATAACATCATGGCCATGTGCCTTCTTAAAGGTAGATTCTGCCATATGACATCATCATGCAAAGCCAAGCAACTTCCTGCTTGCAGACAACAAGATAATTAATATCAGCAAAAATACTACTAATTGCCAACATTCGGCCTCCCTTGAGACATGCCCACATTGGAGAGTGGCAAATAGAGGCAAATTCTAAGTTTGTTGTTGTTGATTTCTTTAAAACAGGAAGTCACCCCACTTTGCATGACAATGTAATTTTGCTAAGTCTACCTACAACACTCTAAAGAGTCCGTCTTTAAAGAGCCACTGAACACGCCTATTGACAAGTGTGTTTTTCTGTTGCTCATTAGAAAAACAGGATTTCAGTCTTGGAGCTGTGTTTCCTGACTGATTCCACATTTGGTTAATGATGTTTGTCCCCCATTTCACTTCCTCAAAATCCCCAGAATGAATCGGGGATAACTCAAGAAATCTGTCATACATGTTTACGTTTTTGCTGAGGATGTTTTAGCTGCGCAATTTTACATCTAACTAAGGTGTTTGGTGCAGTATTTCTCAAGTAAAAACATTTGCGACGTGTTGTCTTATGTAAACAAAGTCTGCTGGGCAGTCTGTCTCACTGTATATGCTACTGGATAGAGAGCTATCACTGCAGCTGTTCACCCCATGTTAGTGGGCAAATGTACATCGTCAAATCAAAACCCAACCTTCATTTACCCGTTGTGACACACAGATGTTCCAAACTCAGTTTTAGGCGAGACTGACTTTATGACCAAAATTATCCTATTTACACTTTGTAGTCAATTTTGACACTAGAATAACTGTTTCTGATTCCTATCAATGCCACATAGGCCATTTTCAAGGGGATTTGTTGCTTTTTAAAGGCAGTCGCTCTTTAACAGTATATAGCTGATTTGAGTCCTATTTGTATCTTGTAAAGCTGCTTAAAAAAATATGTGGACCCCAGCTTGTTTCTCTGTATACAGCACACTTCTCAACAGAAAATGTATTTAAACTAACGCTGTTCATCAACTAAACCACACTTACACTAATGTATTCATTTATTGAATGGTAATAGGTACATTTTTGACTAAATACACATCTTAAGGAAGCCCATGCTTGAACCCCCCCCTTTTTCAAAGGGGACGCGGACATTGGAGGCATTTGCTAATTCCCTGGCATGTCCCTGTTTGCTTGGCACCACTCACTGAATGCATGGCATGTAAAGACATACATTGTGCTTTTGTACGACCTGTCGAATACAAATCGACCGAACATCAAATTACATGCAAAGTAGCACACTTGTATTTCCATACACAAATGTATAGGAGAGCTATCATTGCTGGCTCTTGGCCTGCGTCCCAAATTGAACCCTATTCCCTATGTAGTGCAATACTTTTGATCCGGACCCATAGGGATCTGGTCAAAAGTAGTGCACTATGTAGGGAAAAGGTTACCATTTTGGATGCACTCTTGCAGTGGATGACCAAGTCAGAATAGGGGAATGTTCTTTTCCCCTCAGAGAATAATCAGTTCTTATGGAAATGTGGCTTCTTTTTTTTTATGGGTCGCCAATGATGATGTCCTTGTGCTATCCCCCACCGTCGACGTTCTCGTACTGTATGTGCAGTGGGGTCCGAAATTATTAACACCCTTGATAAGGATTAGCAATAATGACTGTATAAAAGAAATCATTCAAATTGCGAAATTATATAATTGTATACATTTGCTTAGAGAAAGAGATTTTGTTTAGCAAGTAATATAAAAAACATCTCAAAAAGGTACGGGTTAAAATGATTGACACCCCTAAAGATTCTTATAAATAAAGTAGTCAGAAGTGTAGTATTTGGTCCCATATTCCTAGCAAGAAATGACTACATCAAGCTTGTGACCTTTCAAAGTTGTTGGATGTATTTGCAGTTAGTTTTGGTTGTGTTTCAGATTATTTTGTGGCCAACAGAAATGAATGGTAAATAATGTATTGTGTCATTTTGGAGTCACTTTTATTGTAAATAACAATATAATATGTTTCTAAACACTTCTACATTAGTGTGGACGCTACCATGATTACGAATAATTCTGAATGAATTGTGAATAATGATGAGTAAGAAAGTTACAGAGGGCCAAATATCATGCCCCCAACACATGGTAACCTCCCCTGTTATTGGTAAAGGTTAGCATGTCTTGAAGGTATGATCTTTGACCCTCTAATTTTCTCACTAATTATTCAGGATTTATTCAGGATTATCCGTAATCATAGTAGCATACATATTAATGCAGTAGTGTTTAGAAACATATTCTATTCTTATTTATAATAAAAGTGACTCAATACATTATTTATCATTCATTTCTATTGGGAACAAACTAATCTGAAACACAACCAAAACGAACTCCAAATGCATCCAACAAGTTTGTAGTCACAAGCTTGATGTAGTCATTGCGTGCTAGGAATATGGGACCATATACTAAACTTTTCACTACTTTATTTATAAGAATCTTTAGGGGTGTCAATCATTTTGAACCCTACCTTTGAGGGAAAAAAATATATAACTTGTTAAACAAAATCTCTTTCTCTAAGCAATTGTATTAGTATATAATTTCCCAAAATTTTTTTGCATACAATATAGCTCAGTATTTGAATTATTTATTTTATACAGTCATTATTGCTCATCTTTATCAAGGGTGTCAATAATTTTAGACCCCACTGCATATCTTGGAGAACCAGAAGTAGAATAGAATACTTTACTGCCTTTGAGAGAAGTTGTCCTATAGGCTACACTGTATTCCAGGTAGCCTCCACATACAGATCATTCCAGTTATCAGAATAAGACGTGTGCATAGGCAGTAGTTGTATAAACAAAGCACACATAGAATTGAAAACAATCCATTCTAATTCTATGGATAGATTCTATATAAAAACACTGTTATGGCAGGCGGCTTGATTGAATACAATTCCCCTGATTCACACAGCAGGGGAAAGGCAGAGCACTTTGACTTTGCGTGTGGGAGCAGCCCTAATAACACAACACTGCCCTTCTATTCAGACAGATCAGACAGCTCCGGGGTGAAGTTTCCCCTAAGTACATATCTAGGATCAGCTTCCCCTCCCCCAATCCTAAAAATGCTAAACTGACCCATGATGAGTGTCTGGGGCAACTTCACCCTACTCCTATCAGACATTGGCCTGCGAGGTCTAGTCTGTGGTAAAAATAAAATAAAAAAATGTTTCACAGTGTGGGGCATCTAATGAGATCGATTAGGCTAAACTTCTCATTAATGGCGCATCAGTATGACTGAGTATAAACCTCATTAGCAATAGGGAGTCTAATTGGTGGAGGATAAGGTGATGAGCTAAGTGCTATGAGATCTTCGGAAAGGTTTGCTGTAATTGCAAATTGTTCCTCTGTTATTAGGTGAGATAAACATAGACTTCGGGCATTTGACCACGATGACTCGGACTAGAGGCTCTATATGACCTTCCTTTAACAAATGTCAACTAAAAGGTTCTGTATTTCATAACAACTCACTGTTGATAGGGATAGACTGAATTAATCGTGGATGGTGGTCTTAATCCGAAATCTAATTACTGACAAAGCCCTTCTTGCGCCTGCAAATTTCTCCCCAAAAAATAACTTGTGTGAGATGCCTTGAGGAAATCTAAATAACCTTTTTTGTGACATTCACTCTTGGTGAATTATTGTGCTGTGGTGATAAAAATACTAGAGCGCTCAAAAGTAGGCATGGGAGGAGAACAAGTTGAAATGATACACACAAGTTGTTATGGGACCAACTGACCATTACATTTTGTTAAACAGGTTGATTGAATTGTTGATATACCATGACGGACACAAATGGAAAGCTAATTAATTGGAATAGAGAGTGACTAGAGATGAAGTTTGCTGTGACGGCAGTTACAAGCTACAGGAGTAATCCAACCCCACTGGAGTCATTGATTATTCATGCCAATAACAGCATCCAACAAATGAGCATCTGTCGATACATGCATCATCGGGGCAAAGCCATCCTACGGAGTCCAACTTCAAAGAACTGTTGCGTTTCCTCTTGAAACGGGGACCTTTTCAGTTAAAGCGGTATCATTTTCTCCATTACGCGTTTAAAAAAAGATATTAGCACTAACCCTTGACTTGTGGTTGAGTGGATCTTTAATAAATGTTGGCAGATTGGGATAAGCTTGCGAGCCGCCACCGCCGGTCAGCTCCCAATGTTTTTAAACTGCGGCCTGGGTCCAGGCCATATGGCCAGGCTCACGTGACTTTACTATTGAATCAACGTAGCAGCAGCAACCCTCCCCCGTTCCCAACCCCCACTGTGCTGAGCATTACTCTGGGAGCAGAAAAACAGTACTGGGTGAAAGCAAACACAGCCCAGTCGCTCAAATGTTTACATTTTGACATAGCATTGGGGACAATGGGAAATGTAATTGAAAATCTCCACCACAGCCGTGGAGCAGTACTTTTGACTAATCGCCTAATGAATTTATAAATAGCCTAAATACAGCAGCAGGAAGATTGTGTGTGTGTGTGTGTGTGTGTGTGTGTGTGTGTGTCTGTGTGCTTGCTTACTGGTCACTGTGGTAACAGTTGCAAAGGCACTCCGTAACCTCAGGTGTGGGATGAGTTTAACAATGGTAATCAATGGTATTTGGAACCAGATAACAGAGTCTAGCCTATCAACTAATCTATTATTTACCCCTATCTGTATCACCCCTGACCCTGCTAAATAATTGTGTTGTTTCCACAAAATTATCGTGTCTCCCATATAACTGGTGTTACCTTTTGGTGCTAACCCTGGCTAATACCTCACTTGTAGGTAGGAGGTCCTTGGAAGTTGAGTCCAAATCAGTTCTCAGTTCACATAACCACATGATGGAACAGCCTGAAATAGATTTAGCCTAAGCACCATATTTATGAATTCTACCAGGGCTAACAATGATCTTCCAGGATCTCGACCTATATAAAGAAACACAAGATGTTGGGCCAACATTGGGCTCCCAAGAGGAACAAACAGACATGCTAAGTTATATTTCCCTCATCAATTTTACAGTTTAACAATGCAGGGTCATTGTTCTTCAAATAATAGCTGTACTTCTTGTTTTGTGCCTACTTTCCAACCCATGTTTAACTAGCAAAATTACACAACTGATAAGGCAACTATCTTCTTCTTCACTATGTTCAACTGTTGTTGTCAAGATGTGTCATACACTCATTAGTCAAGATTTTTGTTAAAGAACAGTGTCTGGTTGAACAAGAAAAGGGAAAATGTTTAGATGTTGTTGAGGATGACATGTTGGCTCTAATTCACACATCACTAGGGTATATTGTTACACAGTAACCATGTACTCTACCATGTCTAAGGTCTATAAGGACAGTAAATCCTCACTTGGAAACACCGGACCTCAGGGGAGCCAAACAAGTGACACACTCAAGAGCTTAGATAATATCTTGATTTACCATTCTGCAGACCAGCTAATAATAGAATACCATTGTGCCCATTGTGTGTGGAAACCTGCACCCACCTCATGGAAAATCCAAATGTAGAACCCTATTCAGTCAAAGGTTGTCTAGGGTACGACTGACAAAGATTAGTGCAATGCAGGAAAGCCTGTTCAAATTTGTAGGAAGATTAGTTTGTATTTTGTTTCACATAGTACAGTTTTATAAACAAATTCAGTCACACTTTCTTGCAGCACACAAAGAGGATCTTGTAAGTCTCTTACCCAAGAGGGGTTACAGCAGTCGTGCTCTGGGTCTGGGGTAAGATTTGAGGCTCACACTACCTCTCATTTGACTATGAATGGTATACATTCTACTCCCGATGCAAGGGCCTGAGACTGCTATGAATGGATGCACTCAACCAAAGTATGCATTATCAGTACTTCTGTACCTAAACAGTTTGAACTCCAATGTGCATTTACCTGTAATCAACTGCATGTTTTCCAGTATCACTGCCAAGTGAGATCAAGTTTATAAATTGTCTTATAGGGCTGATGCGAGAGTGGATTGCGCAGTCAGATGGAACAGAGTAAATAGGCATTTTAATGTCATAGATTTAGCCGGTGGTAACTTGTGGAATAGGCACCGGCTGGAATGCGGTTTTAACCAATCAGCATTCAGGATTAGAACCGCCCGTTGTATAAAAAAACAACAAGGGTTACATTTTGTAAGCTGGGCTGTTCTACATGAATTCAATCACTTTTTGACAGCACCCCTTTTGATTTGAACGAAACCTTCCATTCATGTTTTCCCATGGTAGAAGTGGTCAGAAAGTGACTTTTTGGACATGAAGGCGCTCAAAGTTGACCCATTTTGCATGAGATTAGACATCCATATCTTCATCACTGAAAAACATCAACAATTGAGTTTGATATCATTTGAAAGCTTACAGAGTTGTCAAACTATTGTATAATTTATTTTTATTTTAATAAAAAATTTCATTTTTTAACCTTTAAAACTAAAATCTGCAGTTGAAACAATAACAAAGCGGCACCCCACCTCTGTTTTGGTGAAAAGCTAACAAATGGGCCTGGAGAAATGTAACCACTAAAATCCATAGACAGAGATATGGATTCAAGGACTGACTAACCATGATATCAAAATGATAGTTTTAACCATGTTGAGCTATACAGTGTTTGTTTACATTTTTGTTTTTTGTTTTTTTACAAACATTGGAGTAAAACAATCTTATATGGTTCTGATGGGGAACGACAATTGAACTATGCTCATGAGGCATTTATAAGTTATATTCTTCAAGAATCAATGGGTATATAAGTCCAAAAATGGATGTAGCAACTAAGGATTGTAGCTTTAACATAAATTATCTAAAAATGCGTAGGCCTAAACGCAGTTTTTTCATTCAATAAGAATTGAACAGAAGGACATCTGACAGATTGTGCTAAACTTTAAGATTCTGGAGGTTATTCCTGAGTTTGCCATTGCAAATGTAAGTACCAAAGCCTAATGATGAATTATGGCTTTCCAGAAGTGAAATAGGCTATTACCACTGGGCACAAACTGTTTTATTTTGTTGTACTTTTACCCCTTTTTCATGATATCCAATTGGTAGTTACAGTCTTGTTCCATCACTGCAACTGCCCTACGGACTCGGGAGAGGCGAAGGTCGAGAGCCAAGCGTCCTCCGAAACATGTTCCTGCCAAGCCGCACTGCTCGCTTAACCCGGAAGCCAGCTGCACCATTATGCCAGAGGAAACACCATCCAACTGGCGACCGAGGTCAGCTTGCAGGCACCCGGCCCGCCACAAGGAGTCACTAGAGTGCGATGGGACAAGGAAATCCTGGCTGGCCAAACCCTCCCCTAACCCAGACAACGCTGAGCCAATTGTGCTCTGCCTCCTGGGTCTCCCGGTCACTGCCGGCTGTGACACAGCCTGGGATCAAACCCGGGTCTGTAGTGACACCACAAGCAACGCGATGCAGTGCCTTAGACCGCTGTGCCACTCAGGAGGCTGTTTTTTTTTTAACGAGATTACAATCAATCAACTTGACACTCATTGGATTTACACACAAAAAGGCAATGGTCAAAAACATTATTATCAACATGTCATCCAACAGTGTTGTGTATGGACAGAATAGCTTACACTTAGTTTATGTCAGACAACCACAAACCTTTAAATTGGGATTTTACTTGTGTGTGGTCCACTGAAGCTTTTCAGGCGAAATATGGTGTAGAAGCCAAATTGGCAATTATCCTCATATGCATGCAGCATGATTTTAAACCATTCTTTAATTTCAGAAATGTTATGAGTCATAAGATATGATTTAAGGAAAGCAAAACCTGCTAGCTAGACATTCAGAGAACACATGGAATTGCTGAACAACATTAGCATGAGCAGCATTAGTGGAATCAGCGGCTCGCCTTCAAAATAAAAGTCCACCTTGAAACTGATGTAAACAGATGAAACTAGTGAAAATAAAGTCCCGCAATAAGAGCTACAACACTAATATTTGTGCATACTCTTTAGAATTGTAATCTGTGGGTGTCACGGAGTAGGCTGAAACCCCATTTCATAGACCCAGGATCCATAGGTTGACTGGTGAGCTTAAAGGAAAAATCCACCCAAAACCACCCATTACTTTAATTTACAGTGTTAAATAAAACTAATATGTGAGAACAATATTTTTTGTGAACAAATGTTTCATTTTGGCGTTAAAGTAAGGTTGGTAGCGATAGTGAAAATCGTTGTGGAAATCTGTTGCATCTCAAGTCTATTACAAAATCCACAATGCAATGCTCTCTATGGGCTGGCTGGCTAGCTGGCTAGCTAGCTAACTAGCAAACATAGCTATACACAATAATAACAAAAAGAAATATCAGCATGTAACGTAGTTAGTTAGCTGTAAAATCGCCTAAACAAACTGCACGATCAATTTAGGAGTCTACAATCTCACCATGTTCAACCTGCAGATCGATGTGCCTCACAGAGTGGGCGTGAGGTGCATTCTGGGCGATTCTGGGACAAGGAGCGCTCTCAGTCAAGGAGTGAATGGGAGTCTATTGGGCGGTAGCTCAAAAACCCAACATTAGCACTAATTTCGTCAACAAGAAGTACAACATTACAAATCTTTTCCGAGATGTGAGATAATGAAATTGCTATCTGTAGTATCGTATAGCTTTGGAATCGTAACATTAAGTACTTTCGAGGAAAATAGGCACGTTTCTTGACATATACACTGACTTTGAGAAGGGATTGCGTGACAATTAGCTTAGCAACCGCGTGACGCATCATGACAATGTGAACGCGATTGGTCGACAGTCTGCTGGGTGGGGCGTTATACATTCCTTGGATTCCTATTTCCTTTCTATAATACAGTACCTCTAGCAACGGCACCATGCAATGCACCCAGGACTAAAGAGGCAGACAAACAGGAAAAATGTGCTAAACCCTCCATTAAATTACAGATTTCTCAAGGTAGGAATATCACAAAAATATGATCAATGACACATTCAAGAGAAGACATCCTCTCGAGTTATGACATCGGCCAGTATTGAAATCTGACATGTATGATAGACATTTTGCCATCTAAAAGTCTTATTCCTATTAACTTCCAGTGCAGTGAGAACGACTATCAAGGTGCTATGTGATACCAGACGGAGTTCTGCCTGCTTGATTGCCAATAACTTAGATACACATGAAAACATGAAATGACCCAGGGAATCGATAGAACATCACTCAGGGATACACAAAAACAATATAACATTCAAAATGGGTGAACCTTTCCTTTAATATGTTGCTGATTTCACAGTGGTTTCAGAGTCCCGCAATAAGAGCTACGACAGCTAATATTTGTGAAAACTGTTTACAGTTCTGTTCTGTGGGTGTCACTGAGAAGGCTGATACCCCATTTTAAATGGACCCAAGATCCATAGGTAAGGCTGTAACATTGCAATATATGTATGCCCCCATTGCAATTCTGAAGTCTATACATCCACAGTGCAATTTCAAATGATTTTTTACTTTTTTGTGTCAGATTAACTAGTTATCGTCTTTTGTAGAATTTATATAACAACACTCCAACCTTGTTTAGCAGTTTCTAGTACAATTGTGGCATGATTCCACAATGTTTATCTGTTTGCATCAGTTTCAATGGGGGACTTTTATTTTGAAGGCAAACCGCCGATTCCACTACTGTTATTCATGCTACACTGTTATTCATGCTAATGTTGTATAAAACACTCTGGTCAAGGAAGCCCATAATTGGCCAAGATGTGGGGTATTCAGACTTTATAAGCAAGGTTACAAACAGTTAATAGCCCACTGTGCTTTATTATTACTCTGGATTGGAAGACTGGGTTTACTGAAAGTCATTAACACAGCCAGTGATCAATTGGAAATGGAAGGCTACCAGCGCGGCAGGTAGCCTAGCGGTTAAGAGCGTTGGGCCAGTAACCGAAACGTCATTGGTTCGAATCCCGACTTGACTAGGTCAAAAATCTGTCGACGTGCCATTGAGCAAGGTACTTAACCCTAATTGCTCTTGTAAGGCTGCTAAATTACAAAAATATTCAGTATTACAGAACCTGCTATTCGTTACACTGTCTGTTGCCAGCAACATGTTGATTGTCAGTGTGCTAAAAACCTGTTCAGATTTTGTGTGGTGATCCTGCCTTTGTCTCAATATAACAGAGGAATAGGGATGCTATAGGCTGAGGAACAAGATAAAACATAGCCTAAGGAGTGAGGTCATATGCTAAACAATTCTTCATCTTGTCTAATCGAAATCTTAAATCATAACACGAACATGTGACCTCAATCCTTAGGCTATGTTTGTTACAATAACTCACCGGCATCATATTGGCTCCGTATCGCATGCAACGTTGTCTACTGCTATCTTCGGCTCGAGGATATTAAATCCCTCACGTATTCGATAATCCAACAGAGGAGTGACATCCGATCAAATGTATTCCTTTTTTCTGTCGGCCCCGTCTATTATACGCACGAGCGCCTCTCTAATTTTACGTTCTCCCGTTCCACAATTATTTATGTTGTCATTACTGGAGACCTGTTGCACTGGTACTGTAACAAGGCTCGTCTCAATGACAACGATCTATCCCTTGAAATAATTTATCACGATTAGTCCGGTGGCCACCTAATCGACATGGCCATTTGGCCCAACAAAGGTATTGTGCAAATGTGCAGCCATGAATAATAGAACGGCAGAAATAGTCTACTGTACGTCCACTGTTAAATCCAATTTTCAATCCATTTTTATCCCTATCTATTAAAGACTTACATTTTTAGACGAATGTGTATCTATAAGGGCACTTGCCAACTAGAAAAGCTATCGGTTGAATTACCAAACGTCGGCAACCCAACCCTAAAGCGAGTGACGCGTTCTGCGAATATAATAATGCTGCGTTCGTTACCAAATGGGAAGGTGGTAATCATCAGTTGTGAAGCGGTAATAGGAGTTGTGTGCATTCACATTACATTTTAGTCATTTAGCAGACGCTCTTATCCAGAGCGACTTACAGTTAGTGAGTGCATAAATTTTTCATACTGCCCCCCCGTGGGAAACGAACCCACAACCCTGGCGTTGCAAGCGCCATGCTCTACCAACTAAGCAACAGGGGACCTATGGGGGACCACATGCATTCAACACATTGAGATACGCTGATTGGCTAATGGCAAACAAGCTGTGTCAACCATCAATTAAAAGTAGAGCTATCATGATCGTAAACAAATTAGACTTCAAAAAACATATTACTAGATTCGTTTTAAAATAATACGGTTTTGTTGTTGCATTTGACTGCCAAAAATGCTGTTATAGAAGCCTGGTCTTATAGACTAGCCGGAACATAGTAAACACACTCAAATGATTATGGTATGTTAAGTTTGGTATATAGTTATGTAAGACTTTTTGGGCGACCAAACCAAATTCAAAATTAAATCAAATCAAATGTTATTTGTTGTTATATTATTATGTATGTCTGCTAAATGACTAAAATGTAAATGTAAATGTTATTGTTGCTCTTTTTTTTTTTTTTACTTTAGTTTATTTAGTACATATTTTTCTTAACTCTTATTTTTCTTAAAACTGCATTGTTGGTTAAGGGCTTGTAAGTAAGCATTTCACAGTAAGGTCTACACCTGTTGTATTCGGCGCATTTGACAAATACGATTTGATTTGATTTGTCACATGCAGCGAATACAACAGGTGTAGACCTTACCGTGAAATGCTTACTTACAAGCCCTTAACCAACAATGCAGTTTTAAGAAAAATAAGAGTTAAGAAAATATTTACTAAATAAACTAAAGTAAAAAAAAGAAACACAATAAAATAACAATAACGAGGCTATATATACAGCGGGTACCGGTACCGAGTCAATGTGCGGGGGTACAGGTTAGTCGAGGTAATTGAGTTAATATGTACATGTAGGTAGGTGTAAAGTGACTATACATAGATAATAAACAGCGAGTAGCAGCAGCGTAAAAAAAAGGGGGGTCAATGCAAATAGTCCGTGTAGCCATTTGATTAGCTGTTCAGCAGTCTTATGGCTTGGGAGTAAAAGCTTCTAAAGAGCTTTTTGGACCTAGACTTGGCGTTCCGGTACCGCTTGCCGTGTGGTATGTAGCTTAGTGGGTAAGAGTGTTATGCCAGTAACCGAAAGGTCGCTGGTTCTAATCCCCGAGACGACTAGGTGAAAAATCTGTCGATGTGCCCTTAAGCAAGGCACTTAACCCTAATTGCTCCTGTAAGTCGCTCTGGATAAGAGTGTCTGCTAAATGATGTAAAAACAGTCTATGAATAGGGTGGCTTCCTCTGACACCGCCTGGTATAGAGGTCTACAGCCCCGTCGATGAGAATGGGGGCTTGCTCGGCCCGCCTTTTCCTGTAGTCCACGATCATCTCCTTTGTCTTGATCATGTTGAAGGAGGGATTGTTGTCCTGGCACCACACTGCCAGGTCTCTGACCTCCTCCCTATAGGCTGTCTCATCGTTGTCGGTGATCAGGTCTACCACCGTTGTGTAGTCGGCAAACTTAATGATAGTGCTGGAGTCGTGCTTGGCTATGCAGTCGTGGGTGAACAGGGAGTACAGGAGGGGACTAAGCACACACCCCTGAAGGGCCCCTGTGTTGAGGATCAGCGTGGCAGATATGTTGTTGCCTACCCTTACCACGTAGGTGTTCCTTTTGTCCAAGTGGGAAAGGGCAGTGTGGAGTGCAATAGAGATTGCGTCCTCTGTGGATCTGTTGAGGCGGTATGCGAATTGGAGTGGGTCTAGGGTTTCTGTGATGATGGTGTTGATGTGAGCCATGACCAGCCTTTCAAAGCACTTCATGGCTACAGATGTGAGTGCTACGGGTCAGTAGTCATTTGGGCAGGTTACCTTGGTGTTCTCGGGCACAGGGAATATGGTGGACTATGGTGGTCTGCTTGAAACATGTAGGTATTACAGACTGGGTCAGGGACAGGTTGAAAATGTCAGTGAAGACACTTGCCAGTTGGTCAGCACATGCTCTGAGTACACGTCCTGGTAATGTGAGTTATAGATCTGTCATTCTCATTGAAAGCAAGTCTAAGAAGCGGTAGATCTGTTCTATGTGCGCTATTTCGATGCTTCCTGTTCTTATGTTTAGTTTTTGCATTTTTACTTTTAGTTTTGTACACCAGCTTCAAAAAGCTGAAAATACAATATTATTGAAAATATATTTCACAGTGGTTTAGATGTTAAAATTATTCTCTACATTGCTTGTTTTGTCACATAAACTGAAATTAGGTGAACTATTAGAATTTTAGCATCCAGGAAAAGGCGGAGCGATTTCTGCATATTGCACCTTTAAGGCAAAAACTAAAGTAGGCTGGATGGGTGGGCGTATACCGCGAAAGTCTCGCAACCCAATGGTTGCGCATTCAAATCTCATCAAGGACAACTTTAGCATTTAAACTAATTAGCAACTTTACAACTACGTACTACTTTTTAGCTACTTAGCATGTTAGCTAACCCTTCCCCTAACTCTTTAACCTAACTCATAACCTTAACCCCTAGCCTAGCTAACGTTAGCCACCTAGCTAATGTTAGCATTAACCACCCAGCTAACATTAGCAACAACAAATTGGAATCTGTAACATATCATACGTTTTGCAAATTCATAACATATCATACGAATTGTAATTTGTAGGATTTCATATGAAATGGATGATGGACATCCACAAATTAATACATAACATACTAAACCTAACATATACTAATTGGAGTGTCCCGGATTTACATGTACTATGTTACGTCTACCCCTGAGTCCAGGTTGGTTATAGAGGTCCTTTACCTTTGTCAATGACATCAGAGTTGAGCATGTGAGAGAAGTGGGTGCTTATGCCGCATTCACATGGTAGTCGGAAATAGGAAACTCGGAAATGTCCTACTTGCTGATTCGTTGAAAGCAGCATGTGTATAACTACAACCAGTTAGCAAGTTGGAAATATCAGAGTTTCCTAGTTCCGACTAGCATGTGAAAGCGGCATAAGCATCCACCCACCCATTAGAGATGATAGAAGGGTTTCCCAGGAATTACCAGTTGGAGGGCCGTTCAAATGTATTTTTCCAATCATATGTTAAATACCACCTTCCCACTTGGTTGTGAACGCAGCTGAATCCCCCCTGGCAACAATAAACTCCTCCTTGTTTCACCGTGCTGGGATGTGGCTTCTACCGCCCCCATGACAGCGTGTTGAAAAGAGGGATGTCCACAGTAGCATTGAAATCCAGGTACAATATAATGTAGTTTAGGGAAGTTCAATCAGTAAGGCTGGTCTGAATGCTTGAGTTAACTTAACACAGTAAGCATAATATAATTCACATAATTTCCTATTCTATATGCATAGTGGGAATGTACATGTTAGAGGTTACAAACATTATCATCATCAGCATAGAGCCCCACAGTGGTGGTGTCATAATACCGATAAAAGCTAGCGGTCAAACAGGGAAATGGTTCCAATCATTCATTTTTCTCATAGGGGATTTTAGAAACACTTAAAATAAGTGCTGTGTTTCGTGTAGGCTTACCCTGGCGTGACGTTTTGATAACCATGGAATCTCTCTCAGACAAGGTAACTTTTATGGATATTATGACTCACACTGTGGTACTCTATAGTGTCATATCTCTCCTCCCGCTTAATGTCATGCGCCGTTCACGTGCTAGTCAGAACTAGGAAACTCTGACATTTTCGACTTGCTATCTGGATGAACACGGCAAGTATATAGCTACAACTAATTAGCAAGTTGAACATTTATGAGTTTCCTAGTTCTGACTAGCAAGTGAATGCGGCATCATTCACCTACACTAAACAATTTCTGTATGGACCTCGCTTTGTGCACAGGGGCATTGTTATGCTGAAACAGGAAAGGGCATTCGCCAAACTGTTGCCACAAAGTTGGAAGCACAGAATCGTCTAGAATATAACTGTATGCTGTGAAAAACAGCCCCAGACCATTATTCCTCCTCCACTAATCTTTACAGTTGGCACTATGCATTGGGGCAGGTAGCGTTCTCCTGGCATCTGCCAAACCCAGATTCGTCCGTCGGACTGCCAAATGGTGAAGCGTGATTCATCACCCCAAAGAACGCGTTTCCACTGCTCCAGAGTCCAATGGCGATGATCTTTACACCACTCCAGCAAACGCTTGGCATTGCACATGGTGATCTTAGGTTTGTGTGCGGCTGCTCGGCCATGGAAACTCATTTCATGAAGCTCCCGATGAACAGTTCTTGTGCTGATATTGCTTCCAGAGGCAGTTTGGAACTCGGTAGTGAGTGATGCAACCGCGCTTCAGCACTCAGCGGTTCCGTTCTGTGAGCTTGTGTGGCCTACCACTTCATGGCTGAGCCGTTGTTGCTCCTTGACGTATCAACTACACAATAACAGCACTTACAGTTGACCGGGGCAGCTAGAGCAGGGCAGAAATTGGACGAACTGACTTGTTGGAAAGGTGGATTCCTATGACGGTGCCACATTAAAAGTCACTGAGCTCTTCAGTAAGGCCATTCTACTGCCAATGTTTGTCTATGGAGATTGCATTGCTGTGTGCTCGATTTTATACACCTGTCAGCAACGGGTGTGGCTGAAATAGCCGAATCCACTAATTTGAAAGGGTGTCCACATACCTTTGTATATATAGTGAATTTACCTTTTAACCTATGAGCACGCCACAATAATGCACATTCCTCACACTTACTGTTTAATCTATGGACTCACCCGAGCAATTCTAACCAATTCTAACATAGCCTATTTATAAGTCAAACGTACCCATGTTCTCTTACTTGCTGTGTTACAGCAAAAGTTACTGACAACTCATCCACATCGTGTCGTTCATTTACACTGAACAAAAATATAAACGCAACATGCAACAACTTCAAAGATTTTACTGAGTTACAGTTCATATAAGGAAATCAGTCAATTAAAATGAATTCATTAGGCCCTAATCTATGGTTTTCACATGACTGGGAATACAGATATGCATATGTTGGTCACAGATATTGTACCTTAAAAAAAATAGGGGTGTGGATCAGAAACCAGTAAGTATCTGGTGTGACCACCATTTGCCTCATGCAGCGCAACACATCTCCTTCGCATAGTTGATCAGGCTGTTGATTGTGGCCTGTGGAATGTTGTCCCACTCCTCATCAATGGCTGTGCGAAGTTGCTGGATATTGGCGGAAACTGGAACACGCTGTTGTACACGTCGATCCAGAGCATCCCAAACATGCTTAATGGGTGACATGTCTGGTGAGTATGCAGGCCATGGAAGAACTGGGACATTTTCAGCTTCCAGGAATTGTGTACAGATCCTTGCAACATGGGGCTGTGCATTATCATGCTGAAACATGAGGTAGTGGTAGCGGATGAATAGCATGACAATGGGCCTCAGGATCCCCTCACGGTATCTCTGTGCATTCAAATTGCCATCAATAAAATGCAATTGTGTCTGTTGTCCGTAGCTTATGCCTGCCCATACCATAACCCCACCGCCACCATGGGGCACTCTGTTCACAACATTGACATCAGAAAACCGCTCGCCCACACAACGCCATCTGCCCGGTACAGTTGAAACCGGTATTCATCTGTGAAAAGCACACTTCTCCAGCATGCCAGTGGCCATCGAAGGTGAGAATTTACCCACTGAAGTCAGTTACGACGTCAAACTGCAGTCAGGTCAAGACCCTGGTGAGGACGACGAGCACACAAATGAGCTTCCCTGAGAAGGTTTCTGACAATTTGTGCAGAATTTCTTCTGTTGTGCAAACACACAGTTTCATCAGCTGTCCGGGTGGCTGTTCTCAGATGACCCCGCAGGTGAAGAAGCCGGATGTGGAGGTCCTGGGCTGGCGTGGTTATATGTGGTCTGCGGTTGTGAGGCCAGTTGAACGTACTGCCAAATTCTCTAAAACGACGTTAGAAATGAACATTACATTCTCTAGCAACAGCTCTGGTGGACATTCCCGCAGTCAGCATGCCAATTGCACGCTTCCTCAAAACTTGAGATATCTGTGGCAATGTGTTGTGTGACAAAACCGCACAGCTTTAAGCAGCCTTTTATTGTCCCCAGCACAAGGTGCACCTGTGTAATGATTATGCGGTTTAATCAGCTTCTTCATATGCCACATCTGTCAGGTGGATGGATTTTCTTGGCAAAGGAGAAATGCTCCCCAACAGGGATGTAAACAAATTAGTGTACAAAATTGGAGAGATAAGCTTTTTGTGCGTTTGGCAAATTTCTGTGATTTGTTTTTCAGCTCATTAAACATGGGACTTCACATGTTGCGTTTATATATTTTTTCATTAAACATTATCATGCCTTTGCCTATTGTGGCAATTGTGTAGCCTACCTCACAACGCCATACACGCTGCCAGAGAAAATGTTAGTTAATTTAGGTCAGCCTCATTTCACTATCATCTGCGTATTTTAGAATTTATGGTCGCCGAGCTGATAACTGTAGGCTATTCAAAAAGTGGAAATATTTGCGCCAAATTGATGCAAGTGGTGGACCTCGGCTACTAGGACAGATCACTGTTGTCCTCCATATTTCAATTAGCCGGGAATAGCTTACAACTCCCAGCTCAATCAAGCACAAGGCTACAGGCTACTTGCCCAGCTGACATTTGACATTTAAGTGTTACTGTAGCACGGTGGGATAGGCACAAATCTGTTGATGTTAGGGCCAGCAAAAATGTAGGTGGGCCATAATTTGGGCACTTACAGTGCTTTTGGAAAGTATTCAGACCCCTTGACTTTTTCCACATGTTGTTACGTTACAGTCTTATTCTAAAATGGATTAAATAGTTTTTTTCCCTCATCAATCTACACACAATAGCCCATAATGACAAAGCAAAAACTTTTTTGGGATTAAAAATAAGAAACAGAAATACCTTATTTACATAAGTATTCAGACCCTTTGCTATGAGACTCCAATTGAGCTCAGATGTATCCTGTTTCCATTGATCATCCTTGAGATGTTTCGACAACTTGATTGGAGTCCACCTGTGGTGAATTCAATTGATTGGACAATATTTGGAAAGGCACACACCTGTCTATATAAGGTCCCACAGTTGACAGTGCATGTCAGAGCAAAAACCAAGCCATGAGGTCGAAGGAATTGTCCGTAGAGCTCCGAGACAGGATTGTGTCGAGGCCCAGATCTGGGGAAAGGTACCAAAAAATGTCTGCAGCATTGAAGGTCCCCAAGAACACAGTGGCCTCCATCATTCTTAAATGGAAGATGTTTGGAATCACCAAGACTCTTCCTAGAGCTGGCCACCCGGCCAAACTGAGCAATCGGGGAGAAGTGTCTTGGTCAGGGAGGTGACCAAGAACCTGATGGCCACTTTGACAGAGCTCCAGAGTTCCTCTGTGGCGATGGGAGAACCTTCCAGAAGGACAACCATCTCTGCAGCACTCCACCAATCAGGCCTTTATGGTAGAGTGGCCAGACAGAAGCCACTCCTCAGTAAAAGGCACATGACAGCCCACTTGGGAGTTTGCCAAAAGGCAGCTACAGGACTCGCAGACCATGAGAAACAAGATTCTCTGGTCTGATGAAACCAAGATTGAACTCTTTGGCCTGAATGCCAAGTGTCACGTCTGGCACCATCCCTACGGTGAAGCATGGTGGTGGCAGCATCATGCTGTGGGGATGTTTTTTAGCGGCAGGGACTGGGAGACTAATCAGGATCGAGGGGAAGATGAACAGAGCAAATTACAGCGAGATCATTGATGAAAACCTGCTCCAGAGCGCTCAGGACCTCAGACTAGGGCGAAGGTTCACCTTCCAACAGAACAACGACCTTAAGCACACAGCCAAGACAACGCAGGAGTGGCTTCGGGACAAGTCTCTGAATGTCCTTCAGTGGCCCAGCCAGAGCCCGGACTTGAACCCGATCGATTATCTCTGGAGAGACCTGAAAATAGCTGTGCAGCGACGCTCCCCATCCAACCTGACAGAGCTTGAGAGGATCTGCAGAGAAGAATGGGAGAAACTCCCCAAAAACACGTGTGCCAAGCTTGTAGCGTCATACCCAAGAAGACTTGAGGCTGTAATCGCTGCCAAAGGTGCTTCAACAAAGTACTGAGTAAAGGGTCTGAATACTTGTGTAAATGTGCAACATTTCTAAAAACCTGTTTTTGCTTTGTCATAATGGGGTATTGTGTGTAGATTGATGATGGAAAAAATCAATTTAATCAGTTTTAGAATAAGGCTGTAGAAGTCAAGGGGTCTGAATACTTTCCAAATGCACTGTAAATCATCATTAAATTATCATAACAGCATAGCCTACCCTACACCCTACTGTAATCGATTGCACACAACCAACCATCAAACGTGATATCACATTACAGACCAAATAGTCTTGTAGGCATACGTAAATCCATGACTCTTGCATTTAAAGATGCACTATGTAGAAATCGCGCCACCATTTCCTTGTTGCTAAAAGTGTAATAGTTTGCCTAATTTTAGTTTATGTAACAAAACAAGCAGTCATTGTGTATTGAATCATTGTACCATCAAAATCGCTGTAAAATATATTTTCCATAACCAAAAATATAGTATTTTCAGCTATTTGAAGCTGGTGTACAAAACCAAAAATAAAAAACACACAAGCAAAACTTAAGAACGGGAAGCATAGAAATAGCGCACATAGAACAGATCTACTGCTTCTTAGACTTGCTTTCAATGAGAATGAAAAATCTATAACTAACATTTCTATGTGAATTTGGTCAGGTCGCCCAAAAAGTTACATATTGTAGCTTTAACATGCGGCTCACATAGACCTACACATAATAAACCATAGGCCTATAATTAATAGACTATGAGACTAGAACATAATGAACTGATATAACAGTAATGTTTACATTTTAGTTATTTAGCAGACGCTCTTATCCAGAGCGACTTACAGTTAGTGAGTGCATACATTTTCATACTGGCCCCCGGTGGGAATCGAACCTACAACCCTGGCGTTGCAAGCGCCATGCTCTACCAACTGAGCTTTTTCTTTATTTTTACTATTTTCTACATTGTAGAATAATAGTGAAGACATCAAAACTATGAAATAACACATATGGAATCATGTAGTAACCAAAAAAGTGTTACACAAATCAAAATATATTTTAGATTTTAGATTCTTCAAAGTAGCCACCCTTTGCCTTGATGACAGCTTTGCACACTCTTGGCATTCTCTCAACCAGCTTCACCTGGAATGCTTTTCCAACAGTCTTGAAGGAGTTCCCACATATGCTGAGCATTTGTCGGTTGCTTTTCCTTCACTCCGACTCATCCCTAACCATCTCAATTGGGTTGAGGTCGGGGGATTGTGGAGGCCAGGTCATCTGATGTAGCACTCTATCACTCTCCTTCTTTTTAAAATAGCCCTTACACAGCCTGGAGGTGTGTTGGGTCATTGTCCTGTTGAAAAACAAATGATTGTCCCACTAAGCCCAAGCCAGATGGGATGGCGTATCGCTGCAGAATGCTGTGGTAGCCATGCTGGTTAAGTGTGCCTTGAATTCTAAATAAATCACAGACAGTGTCACCAGCAAAGCACCCCCACACCATAACACCTTCTCCTCCATGCTTTACGGTGGGAAATACACATGTGGAGATCATCCGTTCACCCACACCGCGTCTCACAAAGACACGGTGGTTGGAACCAAAAATCTCAAATTTGGACTCCAGACCAAAGGACCGGTCTAATGTCCATTGCTTGTGTTTCTTGGCCCAAGTGGGTCTCTTCTTCTTATTTGTGTCCTTTAGTAGTGTTTTCTTGCAGCAATTCGACCATGAAGGCCTGATTCACACAGTCCCCTCTGAACAGTTGATGTTGAGATGTGTCTGTGACTTGAACTCTGTGAAGCATTTATTTGGGCTGCAATTTCTGAGGCTGGTAACTCTAATGAACTTATCCTCTGCAGCAGAGTTAACTCTGTGTCTTCCATTTCTGTGGTGGTCCTCATGAGAGCCAGTTTCATCATAGCGCTTGATGGTTTTTGCGACTGCACAAAGTTCTTGAAATGTTCCATATTGACTGACCTTCATGTCTTAAAGTAATGATGGACTGTCGTTTCTCTTTGCTTATTTGAGCTGTTCTTGCCATAATATGGACTTGGTCTTTTAACAAATAGGGCTATCTTTTGTATACCCCCCCTACCTTGTCACAACACAACTGATTGGCTCAAATGCATTAAGAAGGAAAGAAATTCCACAAATTAACTTTTAAGAAGGCACACCTATTAATTGAAATGCATTCCAGGTGACTACCTCATGAAGCTGGTTGAGAGAATGCCAAGAGTGTGCAAAGCTGTCATCAAGGCAAAGGGTGGCTATTTGAAGAATCTCAAATATAAAATAACAATGACAATGACCCAACACACCTCCAGGCTGTGTAAGGGCTATTTTAAAAAGAAGGAGAGTGATAGAGTGCTACATCAGATGACCTGGCCTCCACAATCCCCCGACCTCAACCCAATTGAGATGGTTAGGGATGAGTCGGAGTGAAGGAAAAGCAACCGACAAATGCTCAGCATATGTGGGAACTCCTTCAAGACTGTTGGAAAAGCATTCCAGGTGAAGCTGGTTGAGAGAATGCCAAGAGTGTGCAAAGCTGTCATCAAGGCAAAGGGTGGCTACTTTGAAGAATCTAAAATCTAAAATATATTTTGATTTGTGTAACACTTTTTTGGTTACTACATGATTCCATATGTGTTATTTCATAGTTTTGATGTCTTCACTATTATTCTACAATGTAAAAAATAGTACCAATAAAGAAAAACCCTTGAATGAGTAGGTGTGTCCAAACCTTTGACTGTAGTGTATATTTTATTTTACTGGACTGATGGCCTACATCTGATGGTCTGAGGGGAGGGAGGGAGCAGCGGTGAGGCTCCACTCTCCCTCCATCCACTGAGAAAAGGGGACACAGTCTTCCAGCTGATGGTGAATCTCAAGTCGCACTGCATTATTTCTGCCTCATGCACCAATTCATGTTGTTACTCCTATGACCAGAGAAAGTGAAATATTCCACGATATAAAAAAATATACAAGCCACTAACAATAACCAAGCAAGCTTATCAGAATACTCTTTCATTGTCACTGCAGTGCTGGTTGTAGCGTGAGTGGAAGTAGGGTGAACGTGCATTTTATGCCTTATAAAACAGGACAAATATAAGCGTCCCCTATTTGACTTATGACCTCAGCAGAGGGATAGAGTGCAAGTTGAAGTGGAGAAGCGTGTTTCATGATTTCTAAAAGTGTTTAATAAAAACAGTGTTTTAGTGCTGATCATTGTCTTTGAGTGTAGTGAAACTGTCTTTAGGCCCTAGATTAGATCGGTGATTGATAGAGAGGGGGAGGCCCTCATGACGAATACACTGACATCAAATAACTTCGCAAATGCTCCAACATCCTCTTCTATACACGGTCCCTAGAAAAATCTGAACAGTGAGCTTTGTTTGGCCATTACCTTTTTTTGCTAGCCAAGTTGGCTAGCAGTGGTGGAAAAAGTACCCAATTGTCATACTTGAGTAAAAGTAAAGATACCTTAATAGAAAATGACTCAAGTAAAAGTCACCCAGTAAAATCCTACTTGAGTAAAAGTATTTGGTTTTAAATATACTTAAGTATCAAAAGTAAATGTAATTGCTAAAATATACTTAAGTACCAAAACTAAAAGTATAAATCATTTCAAATTCCTTATATTAAGCAAACCAGACGTTTTTTTAAATTTACGGATAGCCAGGGGCACGCTCCAACACTCAGACATAATTTACAAACTAAGCATGTGTTTAGTGAGTCTGCCAGATCAGAGGCAGTATGGATGACCAGGGATGTTCTCTTGATAAGTGTGTGAATTAGACCATTTTCCTGTCCTGCTAAGCATTCAAAATGTAACGACTACCTTTGGGCATCAGGGAAAATGTATGGAGTAAAAAGTACATAATTTCTTTAGGACTGTAGTGAAGTAAAAGTATAAAGTTCTCAAAAAAATAAATAGTAAAGTACAGATACCAAAAAAAAACTACTTAAGTAGTTCTTTCAAGTATTTTTACTTAAGTACTTTACATCACTATTGGCTAGTGAATCTTAGCTAGCTTGCTAACGGTGAGTAGCCTACACAGTGATAGCTGTTTACTGCACATGATACCAGTGAGAAGTGACATGCCAGAACTCGCCCATTATTTTGAAATTGAAAAGCTGCATTTCTGGGGGGGACAATTCGGGTTAATATTCAAAGATAATTCAAATTCATTACATAGGCCTAAATTAAATTGATTATATTTACAGCACTAGACTTTATGTAAGATGTCCTTGAGTGTTCTAAATGGCATCTGCCTAATAAAATGTATTATTATTGGGCTCCCGAGTGGCGCAGCGGTCTAAGGCACTGCATCTCAGTGCTTGAGGCGTCACTACAGACCCCCTGCTTTGATTCCAGGCTGTATCACAACCGGCCGTGATTGGGAGTCCCATAGGGCGGTGCACAATTGGCCCAGCGTCGTCCGGGTTTGGCCGGTGTAGGCCGTCATTGTAAATAAGAATTTGTTCTTAACCGACTTGCCTAGTTAAATAAAGGTATAATTATTTATTTTTATATATCCCTTTCGTTTTCATTTTAGTCATTTAGCAGACTCTCTTATCCAGAGTGACTTACAGTTAGTGCATTCATCTTACAATAGCTAGGTGGGACAACCACATATCACAGGCGTAGTAAGTACACTTTCCTTCAATAAGTAGCGATCAGCAAAGTCAGAGCTAGAAAGGGGGGGGGTCAAGTGCAAGAGGTAGGGTTTCAGGTGCTTTCGGAAGATGGGCAGGGACTCTGCTGTCCTAGAAAGGGGGGGAAGGTGGTTCCACCATTGTGGTGCCAGCACAGAGAAGAGCTTGGACTGGGCTGAGCGGGAGCTGCCCTCCTGTAGGAGTGGTAGGACCAAGAGACCAGAGGTGGCAGAACGGAGTGCTCGGTTTGGGGTGTACTGCTTGCTATGAATTCTATCTGATGGTGTATGCATGTTTAGGCCAGTGCTTAACTTGGACTGAAATAGGTGCCAGTACTCATTCTGGGTGACAGTACCAGTTATATTTAGGTGCAGGAACTCCTCAATACTTTTGAGCTAATATTCTATAGGAGGAGCAATAACTCAGTTCTGGTGAGCTCCTGCCCAAGTCAAGTCCTGTGCTTAGGTAAAAAGACAAATAATGTACCGTTGGGAACACTGACAAGTAGAGCTCAATCTGATTGGGTGGGCTACTTTTGTTTCTCATTACTGCATGGCACGTCCCTGGCATTTTGATCCACTCAATCATGCTGCCACTTCTAGCTGTCATCCCATGTTAATATAATTTAATTCACCTCAGCTCTCAGATCTGGATGGATTATTGTAAATGCACGCTTACGTATAGCCTCCGAGGCATTTCTCGGGGCACACTTAATAGGCTAATGGGTTTCTTTACATTTGGGATTCCTAAATCACTATCATAAATATTTAGACTCACTTGGCCTGTTTGGTAAACAATATGTTGTGTTGTGTCATAAACTTTATTTAGCAGGAAGTGCACAGAGATATATCCCAATCTTTTCTCTACAGGTGCAGAGGCGCATAGGCTATCTATCTGATGGCATTCATAGTTACCCATTGTCACATTCTTTCTTAACGGTCTGCATGCAATGCATTGGCCTAGTGATTATCTTATAGCTCATTGGTGTTACATGAATAATCAGGCATAGTCTCTTGATAGGCCTTGTATTCACAATGTTCAATACAACTTCAATCACAACAATTATATTTCCATGTTGAGTGCAAAAGCTAAAAGCTAGCCAGATGGATAACTACAACACTTGAACTTGGAACATCCGTTTCTACATTTCCTGACACTCCATTGCTGGCAAACATGGATCAGTATTGTATAGTAATCAGTAAAACATGTATCCTAAAGTCTGTAGGCAGTCATTCAGATTTCACATTATAATGTTGGCCTACATGCATAATTGTAGCCTACTTTGTAATATCACTTCCATTATATGAAATGATTATTCAGTGATGAAAGTAATGTTTTCATCCATTCTTAATGAGCTCAGTAGATCTATGACTGCCTAACTCATCACCCTAGGCGTTTCATTCATTGTCATAAACAAACGTTTTTCTACAACAATTTTGACGTTAGGTCAGTCCTTGCAATCACAGTTCCATCTTGTATAATGGTTATATTCTCCTCCCAGTAGCAAGTGGCAGGGTGGTCATCGACTGGAATATATCAATTCTGAATTGTGGTTTTCAGCTTCTAGTTATGGTTGCCTGTAGCCCATTAATGATAATTTCACAGTTTGTGTGGTCATTCCAATAATTCTGTTCATGGTTACAGGTGGTTTCGAATGTCTAATTATTCATTTTGTTAGACAGTTTATCCGGGTTTTACTACGGATTCTTATCATCCATGTACTTTTGGGCGATTATCAGGTTAGGTAGTCTGCAGGCCTTTGCCCTACCTTACTGATAAACTGTAAATCTATAGTGGGGCAAATTATTTCAATTTATGCTCCGACGTGCCTCGCAAGTAAAAGGCTACAACAGTTGTTACCAACAGGTCGATCGCAATCTCCAAGCTAAAAAAAACTAAGATAAAGCCAAAGACAGTACAGTTGGTTTACAAACTCTGTGATAAAGCCTTGCGTTCCTTTTTCTTCATTTCTTTTGCGCTGTTGACGGTAGGTGCACTTGATTCAGCAGCCCTAGCGCCGGGAAGGAAAAGTAGGCTACAATTATTGATGTAGGCCAACATTATAATGTAATCAAGTGCACTATGCCGACAGACTTTAGGATACATGTACTTGTTATTACTCATATTCTCTCAGCCCTCAGACGAGGTTGTTTCACTCCATATTTATGTTCTCTCGATGCGGTCTTATTCCTGGTTCCATATGGTTTACATCTTTTCTTGGGCCTTTTGTTCCTTCCCGCAACGTATGTTTGGCTCGTCTGGTTTTCCACACTTCTAGTTACTACCTTAACTCTCAAGCACTCTAACAGGTTCTGCTGCACTATCATTATAGCTTGCAAAATTGTTTTGTTGGTTCAATTTATTTCTGAGAAAGAGGTATATGTTGTTCAAAATCTTGAATGTAAGGGGGTACAGGTAATTTGAGATAGTTGGTACATAACGGTTAAACAATAGATCTTGTAAATTAGGAAAATATCATTTCTATGTGAAGGGTACAATTAATTTGTTCAACATTATGACCATTTACCTCAAGAGATGGTATACAAAGTGGTGTAGACATGTTTTTTTCTACCAGTGTGAAAACAGATCTAGGAAGTATAACATCAAATTGCTTCCAGTCACAAACACAATTATATTTTAGAAATCCTCATACAAAAATCAATTCCCCCTATTATCTATCAGAATCAACCATATCCCCTTATCCATCCATTCTTTGTAGTGCTGAGATTTCTTTTCTAAACATCTGATTTTCTAAATGGATGATTATGTTTAGACAGTTTCCAGTAGAGTAAAACATGTTGGTTAAAAGACAGCTTAAAAGGCTTAAAATTCAGAATAGTAAAGTCACAGCGCAAAACAAAATCTATACCTAAAATATAACCTCAATTTAAAGGTGACATTCTGAACTGTCGCCTCATATTAATCTTAAATACAAAATGCTGGAATATAGAGCCAAAAACGTCAATCTTAGCCTCAGTGTCCAAATACATCTGGTGAGGGCTGTATGCATCTTGTCAAGCTCTCCATTTGTGTTAAGAATATAAAGACCAAAAAGTGGAAACAATGTTGCTGGTAGGAAGTAAAACTGAAACGTGTCACTGCCTTGACTCACATTGAGCCTATTTGACATCTCTTTCTGTTGTCCATTGAAGGTTTTCAAAAACTTTTCAAGGAACTATCAGTCTTGTACCTGCTGACAGACATGATCTCACGCAAAGATCGGAAGCAGTTGTTTGTGTACTTCTCCAATGTACCAGCCTCCTATAGAGAGAAAAAGAGAGCAAGCGAGAGAGAAAATTAAGCCAAATAGCAACAACAGGTTGAGTTGAGTACAACTTAGCGAATATTCAAATGTTACGTAATTATATTGCAATATTTGCTAAAAAAAAAAGCTAACCTGGCACAGTCGGGGCAGCATTGATGAAAGGTAGTTGAACCCCATTGGCTCCTGGCTATACCATATGCTATCACTGGTGATGACCATCTTCTTAGGATGGAGGTAGAGGGCGGTGGCATCTGACGGGATCTTGCTCAGATACTTCTCCAAGGAGGCGACCGGACAGAGGTGACTACCAGGGTTCTCAAACATGATTCCACAGCGATTAGGCCCGTTCTTCTCTTCTGCATCTTTGTTGTTCGGTCTTTCTTCGTTGGAAATCATCGTTGCATATTTTGCTCCGTTTTCATCGTACTTTATTACAAACGACTGTGGCGTTAGCCGCCTATTGCCCTCCTTTCCTCTGGGGCCAAAGTGTACCTGGATATCGAACCACACTTTGTTCACTAGTCCTCTGGGTGTGTAAGGGCTTAGCACAGTAGAGTTTTGAAGAATCTCAAGGTCTTGTGCTTTAATCACCTTAGGATGGGTAGTTTTGTCCCTGCCCTCTCGTCTGATTTTCTTTAGTACCCCAATAAATACATTATTAGAGGAGGTAAACTCACTGTCCTTCATCAAGCACCAGGCTCTGCTAAGGGGAGGGAGGTTAATGAATCTGTTCACGCCAGCCCGGATTCCGATATAGCTTGGGATGCAATACTCCCCACCTTTACCCCTTCGAACAGAACAGTAAAAATCTCGCAAGAGGACATTCATTTCGGATTTCTCAATGGTTGAGAAATCCACTAGCATCTGTTTCTCTGCCAGCCAGTCCTTGAAGCAGTTTATAGCCCACAATGTTTGCTTGTTGGTTGCTTGTACAATACTGCTCTTTTCTAATTGATCTAATACTTCAGTGTCTACCTCTGCATGTCTTGACACCGTGGGCCTGTCCGTCTCCATGTTCAGCCACTCTTCTATGAACAGATCAAATTAATCAAATGTTATGTTTGCAAATTCATCCATGGGATAACTGTGACAACGTTTTGTTAAGGCGTCAGCATGCTTCAGTTCGGCTGGCGAACCGAACGAGTGTGCTCACATAATCCCTTAAAAAGACCCTTGCTTGAAAAACGAGAAAACACGGCAATAGTACCGTTTGTCCATTTTGAGAAGCCGTAGCCAGTATACGCTTCCTCAAAACAGTCAGAATGAATCTAAAATAACTCAAGAAATCTGTCATTAATTTAGACGTTTTTTAGTCGCACAATTTTACATCTAACTAAGATGTTTGGTGCAGTATTTCTTAATGAAAAGATTTGCATCAAAACGAGTCGTCTCTCGTTGAATGACAAAAAAAAAATACTTCATTGAAGAATCCCTACTGTTGACCAATCACCGAAGGGGCGTAGACTTTGGCTTCGAACTTCGGCTTGCCTTAAGAAAATAAAAATGTGTGCCCGAACAGCCGGAAAAAAAACTCACCGAAGTCCAAAACGAACAAAAACATCACAAAATGTCATCATGCACAAACTCTTCCGAACTGTTTTGGCTGGGAAGCATGCTGACGCCTTTACAATGTTGCAGAACGTAAATAATGCACACAGTGATACCTTTTAGAGTGAAAGTGATGAGGTAGCCATGAGGCTATTCCATATTAAATCAATTACCTTCGTGTTGTTCTAGTTGATCTAATACTTCAGTGTCTACCTCTGCATGTCTTGACACCGTGGGCCTGTCCGTATCCATGTTCAGCCACTCTTCTATGAACAGATCAAATTAATCAAATGTTATGTTTGCAAATTCATCTATTGGGTAGCCGTTACAATGTTAGTTACAATGTTACAGAATGTAAATAATTCACAGTGATACCAAAGATACTTTTAACTAACCCAAGATTCTTCATCTGCGTCGTTTACAATGAGAGAAAATGAAGCACAGTGGGCAGAACAAGCAAGGAGATGGGCAGAGCTAAGCATGAGCTAGCAAGATACTATTGGCGTATTTTAGCATGTATTTGGATATTTCCATTAGGGAAGTGTGTGTGCTTAAGAACTCAATTCGCCCTTGGACTTCTAAACAACATTTTTAGAAACTTTGGCAAAGCGTCAAGTCTGTGTGGGTAAGTTGAGCCAAAGGGGTAAGTTGAGCCACCCTTGTTTCTAGGAAACCATATATATATATATATATATTTTTTTATAACCAAATATTTAGGAAGAGGTCATCATTTCATGGAGTCTGTCATAGCCGCAAGAAGTAGCGGTGCTGTAGCACCCCACTGAAAAATCGGAATAATAATAATAAATAAAAAATATATTAATACAAATAAAAGGTTTAAAAAATAAATGTGTGCACTGGCCCTTTACTAGTCCTGTATTAGCAGATCGACATAGCCGTCTGTAGTGCGTGCAAAAAAAATTCTGCGCTCAACAAACTGAATGTTCTTCTCACCATATTTGGTGGTGAGTGGAAGTTCTAAACGGATGCTTCAGATTTATACCACCAGTGACGTATCTGGGTTTCCCCTTTTGTCTGTGGTGATACTTTTGAGAGTGAAAGTGATGAAGTAGCCATGAGGTTATTCCATATCAAATTAATCACCTTTTTTATTGAAATTAAACTTTCTATACATGCTCTTGGTAGAAATGATGAGGATGTGAATCTTGGACCTGAATGACCAACCATTTTGGGGATAGAGCTGCTCAGTTGTCCCATTTTGGACCCCTCACTATCATGAAATACCCATATCTCTGTCACTAATAAAGACAATACGTTTGTTTTTAATATTATTTGAAAGCTTATAAACAGGATCATAAAACGATTTAATATTATTTGTTAATGAAAATTTCAATTTTATAATCTACATGTCAATGCTATATGATAGCAAATTATTGATACAATCCTTATTTTATGTTTCAGCTCCATTTATAGTTTTAATAGAAGAATCCACTCAAAAACGTTTAGTTATTTTTTTTCTTCATTAGTGCACTGTTGATACAGTTCCAAAATGTTTTGCTTGTCAGCAATCAAGTTTTAAGGATATAGCACTTCAAGATGCAAAGTGTATTGTGCCACATCATCATGATGCGTTCTGCAACATATGATGCATTTTGCATCATCATGACAATGTGGCACAATACAAAAATGTAGATTTTGATTGTACAGAACCTTAAGCCTAAGTAAGTTAATTGAAATATATCAGTTATACCGGTTGTCTTTATTCTCTTTTGTGCTTGAGTGGTTGCACCGTCTTCAGCTTCGATTAGATCTTCATCTGTGTGATAAATGGCACATGCGTGAGAACTGCAAATATACAATATGTTGTGAAACAGATAATTTTATATTTCAACATAAAGAGCCTCTTTCCTTATCCAGGACTAAAAAGCACTTTCATTAGAGATTCTCCATTGAGCATGCTTTTTAGGCCCGGACTACTCTGTCAGGGAAACCGGCTCCTAATGCTTACCTGTCCACATTTTTCTTTTTAGCCTTTGTATCTCTTGGTCCTGGGGCTCAGAGGAGTCAGAGGTTTCATCCATTGGTGTAGGGGTTTCCACGGGATTGTTTTGTGTGGAGGGTTTGTCTGACTGTATTGGTGTGGGGATTTTGGGCTGTATTGGTCTGGGAATTTTGGGCTGTATAGGTGTGGGGGTTCCGTTCATGCAGATGGATGTGGGGATGCCGTTCAGGCAGATGTATGTGGGGATTACGTCTAGCTTGGTTGGTGTGGAGGGTTTGCCTGGGTCTGTTGGTGTGGGGAGTCCGTCTAGCTCGGCTGGTGCAGGGGTTCCCACTGAAATAATTGGTGAAGGGGTTCCCACTGGATTGGTTGATGTGGAGTGTTTGGCTGGCTCTGTTAGTGTGGCGATTTTGTTCAGGCTGATGGATGTGGGGATTCCGTATAGCATATTTAGTGCAGGGGTTCCTGATGGAGCAATTGCTGTAGGAGTTCCCACTAGATTGGTTGGTGTAGGGATTCCCACTGGATTGGTTGGTGTGGAGGGTTTGCCTGGCTCTGTTGGTGTGGGGATTAGGTTAAGTCGTAATGATATGGGGATTCCGTCTCGCTTGGTTGGTGCAGGGGTTCCCACTGGATTGATTGTTGTAGGGGTTCCATCTACCTCGTCTGGTGCAGGGGTCCCGTCTGGCTCTGGAGACACTGGGGAGCACTGGCATTGGGACTCAGTGCCGAGTGTGACTGCATTATAAAGAATGATAGTTATTCAAATATCACTACAATGAGCATCAGAAGCTTTCATTTCCATGTCAAATACAGAATCATGAGGTACACTACCTAGAAACCCAAAGCTCACCTTCAAGCTTAACTACAGTGAGCTAATTACAAAACAAAACATAGAGAGCTGGAAAATACTGACTCTATGCATAAAAATCGTTTATATTTTCTTTCCTCTTCATTTTTAAAAACATTGGACTCATCATATTTGTAAAGCTCACTTGCAAAAGCCCAAGGAAAGTGGCAGCCTAGGCCTACTAATCTTTAAACATGAATACTGGGCTGTAAATGCCAGGGCATTAACGCACTGGCAATTAGGTTTCCCTGATAAATTGGACACTGATGCCCTCCTGTGGCTAAATATGGAAGTCAAGACCGCAACAAATTCCTATTTTCCAGCCATGCATTTCTCCAAACCAGAGTGCCCAAAACAAACTGACAGGCAATAACTTTGTTTTGAGAAATGTTTTTAAGGTGCCTGATACCTCTGTACACACCTCAATATGTTTTAACCATTATTTTGTTCCACCCAGGTCTGATAAGGTATTTGTTGAGTGGGGGGAGAAGGGACTGGCCACAATAGAACACATAGATAAACCATTTGCATAATTCAACCAGTTAAAGAACACATTTGAACTCTCTGATTCCCATTTCTTATGCTATCTACACATCAGACACTATGTCAAATGGAAGATTGAAAATGTTGAAACCCTCCCTGTACAACATTCCTTTTATGACCCGCTACAGTGCCCTCCCAACTCAAAACACCTCGTCTCACAATCTGTCTCCAACTATACAGAGGCCTCTACCAGTCACCCCAAGGATACCTATGGTAGCTAAAGAGTTAAATATTGAGAGCTCAGATGATATATGGGGAGAAGCCCTGTCTAGAAGTCACTCCTGTTCCATCAATGCCAGATATCAATTGATACAAAATAATGCATAGGCTTCAATACTCCAAAACCAAATTACATAGAATTTACCACCAGGTCTCCCCACAGTGTGACAGATGTAAAGCCTCAGAGGGTTCATTAAGTTATCTTTTTTGGCTCTGCCCCCTACTTAATGACTTTTGTGCGCTTTAAAAAAAAAATTATTCAAAGGTATATGGGAGGGCGATTGAACCTGACCCAGAACATGCTCTCTTCGGCAGCTAAGAGACTGTTTTAAAATCATCCTATGAGGAACAACAGGCTCTGATGTTTGGTATGGTGGATGCCCCCAAAAACATCTTCACAGAATGCAAGTCACCCACCCCCCCTTGCTTCCGGATGGCTATCAAAAATTATTCACATCATATAACATGGAAAATATTTGTTTTACATGATTAATTCCTTCAACAGATTTCTCTTTAAATGTATGTAAATTGTAAAGTATTTTGTCTGTAATGTCTTTTTCGTTATGTGTCGGATCCCAGTAAGACTAGTTGCCGCCATTGGCATCAGCTATTGGAGATCCTAATAAATCAAATCAAGATTTGGGGTCTGTTTCTGGATCTTCTGGATAGAGACTGATTATGAACGCTTACTGTTGTTGTAACTGTTATATTGTTGTCACTTAAAGGAAGGATTCACCGATTTTGAACATTATATCGTCATATTGCATCATATGATGTAAAATGTGTCATACTGGCTGTATGCTTGAATGGCGAATAGCTCAGATACACATGAATTTTTTTTATGACACCGGGAATCGATAGAACATCGCTCAAAGATGCACAAATACGATAAAACATTCAAAATGGGGGAATCTTTCCTCTAAGCAATATTCCACTTTATATGTCTGGCAGCTGTGTCTGACTTTGGTACTAAATTGTGAAAGAAAATCCTTTAAAAATAAAATATTTGAAAAAGAACAAAAAATGAAACATGAGGTACACTTACCATTCAGAAGACCTAAATAAATGTTTCTCAATGTTTCAATAGAGCCCGTTTCTTTTATGACTTCGGGGTGCGGGCAAAATGAATCCATATCGATATGTTTTGATCCCCTTCTCCTTTTTCCAAGCAGGAGAAGGGGGACAAATCCCAGAGTGTGTAATTTGTAGAGCTGAAATACAGATTCAGACATTCAGAATTACAGTAGTAGCTAGCCTCTAACTTGAATATATTTATATATATTGAATATATATATATTATTATTATTATTATTATTAACATTGTTATATGGGGAGGGGGAACACTTACCAATACTTTAGTGGAAGTTAATATCTGAGAGCTATTATTATAATGGTTGCAATCATTGTGTCCCCATTCGTAATCATACTTCTTCATTGCTTGTAACATCCTCTTCTCTGTTGGATGGTTGAAGAAACAACTGTTGCAGGTCTTACTAAACACTGTGGTTTGTGTCTGACACTGTATACACAGTGAGCCTGACATTTCATCCCTTTTAGAATCTGAAGAGAGAAATTACAAGCAGTTTAGTCATGCCTACTACCACAATTAGCTAGATAGTTAGCCATCTAGCTAACAAGCCAGGTAAATACTGCAAAAGGCAACACAGTGACTGGGCAGGGGGTTCTAACTCCAGTCCAGGGGAACGTTAGCTAACGTAGCTAGCAAAAATTAAACTACAAACTAGCTAGCGAGTTTGCAAGCTATTTGGTAGCTGGGCAGAGCACTGACATCCAACTGAACGAGGCGAAGTTACACATCACATAGGTCCTAGGATAGGATATCCTAATCAAATGTAAATAGAAAAAAGTTCAAACAAACGAAAATGCAGAAAAGACTGCTAGGAGCCAGCAACATTAGGCTTAGGTGTATATTCAGCAGTCACACACCGTAGCAAAACGTTTTGCAACGGGAAACGTTTTGCAACAAAAACTAGACTTTCTATTGGACGAATTCAAGTAGGACCCTCCAGTTTGGTTCCTTGTGAATACACCCCATGCTGCATCGCAACAAGGTCTTGTTTTGAACAGTTCTAGGTCTAGCAAACGCGCTCCGGTGGACAGATTAATAAAAATATGAATAATCGCTTATTTAGGTTGTAATTTTAAAGCTAGATGTTGTAAACGTTTCATAGTAGTACACATACGACCGTGCAATATGATGAATATAGTCACAGGTAAATGGGTGTCCCGACGCCATTTTTCTGTGACTATATTCTTGATATAGCACGGCCTCAGTCTTACTGCCCTTCTAAAATTGTTAGAACATGTATAAAACGCAACATAATAAATATTTCTTACCACCTCGAAATTAACATAGAGCTAGTTACTAGCTCAGAGATCTCCGAGTTGATTTTGCCCCTATACTGTTCTTTCTGAAATAATTCGAATTTTCTAAAGGTTTTCTGCCTGATGCTGCTACTGGTAGTAATAAAGAAATGACTTCCGGTTTTGTGCCTTCTTCTTCTTCTTCTTCTTCTTCTTCTTCAATGAGGTTTAACGGCGGTTGGCATCCAATTTGTTGCATTACCGCCACCTACTAGACTGGAGTACAACTCCCTTATATTTCCTTGAAAAATAAAATAAAACAAAGCAAAGAAATATCCTACCATCTAACACTACACTCACAACTTCAAAACTACTACTAATAATGAACCCCACCCTTCTCCACTATTTAAATATACTCACTCCTACCTCATGCCCTCAACCTGAAATGATGGGACATCACCACTTAACATCCCTGTAACTCTTCCGCTGTCAAGTTTCGCACACCCAAATATCTCTCTGCAGCTGCCACCACAACCTCAATTTTCTTCGATTTGCGTTCCATCCCTGCAGTACAATTAATAACCATTGCTATAAACGCTAAATCCCCAATCTTACTGAAACATATATCACTTGCTTGCCTATCCCACTGTACTGGTACATATCTCCTTCTCTCCCCGTGGATAGTCAGATTAATATAGGGTAAAATAGAGTAATGTGGGGTAACTAGCCCACCCAAAGAACAATGTCCAATTGCTGACACAAAAAAGCAAAGTTTGGTAAAAAATTAGGTATGTGGATGATGATAATGTTTTGGCAAACAAACTATGAAGGGAAGTAAGTAGCTACAGTTTACACTTTTGTTTTATATTTAATTCAATGTTTTTAGAAAAGGGGCGTTTTTTCCCAAGTCCCGGGGTAACTGCACCCCTCAGCCCGCCCTGGCCCCCCGAAGATTAGTATGTTATAATGTATTTTATACATTTTATTTAGAGATATTTTTTTAATGAATTCTTAAAAGCTCAAGTATAGGTATTACAAGCATTTCGCTACACCCGCAATAACATCTGCTAAATATGTGTATGTGACCAATACAATTTGATTTGATTTGATCTTATTTCAATTAAATAAATACAATATTGAAACAAAATGGCATTGCACATCTCACTATTAATATGCTCACTATGATGAGGTTTTGATTTAAGGTGCCTCTCGCACCAGATCATGTCCAAATCATCCTAAAGTATCTAAAAACAAATGACTGTATAAGTCAATTAAGTTACTTGTAGATGATTTGGACATTATTTGGACATGATTTGTAAAATGCTAATTTAGGTACCATTGACTTGCATTGGATTGAGAGAATGCCAAGAGTGTGCAAAGCTGTCATCAAGGCAAAGGGTGGCTATTTGAAGAATCTCAAATATAAAATATATTTGGATTTGTTTAACACTTTTTTGGTTACTACATTATTCTATATGTGTTATTTCATAGTTTTCATGTCTTCACTATTATTCTACAATGTAGAAAATAGCAAAAATAAAGAAAAACCCTTGAATGAGTAGGTGTGTCCAAACATTTGACTGGTACTGTATATTTTTAAAGAGAAATGAGACCAATACATTTTCACCCGCGACATAGTTTTCAAAGTAGCCCAATTTGGCCACAAAACTACGAACATGGCAACACTGATTGACACTCATATTGCACACAATCCATAGTTAAAGCTGTACAGCAGAGGAGGCTGGTGGGAGGAGCTATAGGAGGACGGGCTCATTGTAATGGCTGGAATGGAATTAGTGGAACGGAGTCAAACAGGGTTTCCATAGCTCCTTTCCAGTAGCTCCTCCCACCAGCCTCCTCTGCTGTACAGCCTTAACTATGGATTGTGGATCCATGAAACGGGATATCAGTCTACTCTGTGACACCAACAACTGTGACAAGTTTACACAAACATTAGCATCGTAGCTCTTATTGCGAGACTTTGAATGTGGGGAATCACCTACCCAATCAGCCTATTGTGCATATTGACATTCATATTGCACTACCATGAGGTCTGCGAAACCAATGTGAAATGTAAGTTTGTTATTGCTATTTGTAGAAACAGAATACATACAAGAACTCAATAAAGAAAAAGTACAAAAAGTAGGAAGTAATAATATTAAATAATAATATCAAATAATATGAAGTTTATGCATTTCATTTATTTTCCTTGATAAGAGTGACAAAGAAAGAGTAGACATTTAATAATGTTAAGGGAGAACATCATGAGACAGTCATTTGTGGCATTTCATTACACACTGCAATCTCCGCTCTAAAGAATGATGATCAGCTGACCTGGCAAAGTTAAACTCCGTTAATAGTAGGCTGGAGATGATCATAGGGGTGGAGTTTTCACCATGTTTATAACTATCAGGGGCAGAAGTATGAAGTTCCTCAGTGAAGGTGCAATAAATGAAAGAGTGGATAGTAGTCCTGGCCTCCACATAGTAGAAGGAGACCTGACCCTCTTCATAATCGACAAACACTCCAACCTTCTGGGTCTTCTTTCCTGCTACAACAGTCAGTAAGTGGCACAAGCATTATAGTAAGTGCCCCATCCAGCCTTGCACTCCCTCTCTCTATCCCTCTCCCTCTACTTGTACAATAGAGTGAAGATCACATCCAAGGGTACTAACTACATCAGGGATGGGAAACTGGTGACCTTTTGTAGGCCTGAGGATATACAAAATGTTCAGGCACTTACTATTGAGCATTAGAATAGTAGAATACACAAGGTGCAATTTCAACATTTGGTTGTGCATCAGCAGTTTCTCTTTTGTTTTGTCAATCACTGACAGTCTCTCAATTAGCCCATGTCAGCAAAAAAAATTTAGATTGGTAAATTAGTCTAGCCAGCTATCTAAACTTGTTGTAATCATGGTCGAATTACAGACCGGGGGGCCCCCATTGATTTTGTTAGTCACTCTCACTCAGACATCATATTGAAAACTGCAAACGTTTCTCTCCTATGGAAAAATGTGTAAAATTGCAAGAAATTAACTGTAAAACTGCATATTTTTCTCTCCGCCCCATGGCAAAATGAGTAGAATAACATTAAATGAGCTTTAAAACTGCAACATTTTCTCTATGCCCCATGGCAAAATGTAAATAATTGCATGAAATTAACTCTAAAACGTCATTTTTTATATTTTTTTGAACAACAACGAAACACTTAGGGTCCCCAAAAGCCTAGGGCCGGTTCTGACAGCATGTGTGGTTATAGAGCTCGCCAGCTTGTAGTCCTAAAAACCAGAAATGAGTTACCTCTGGTTCCTTCAGCTATTCCTATGGGGGAAATTAATGGGGAAGAAAATAAGGTCTGAGGATAACACAGGCTTGGGAGATCTGTGAGATGATATCAGTCAGTTAACATCACCTTTATTCATTATTATTATTAAGCCTTTAGGTGCTTTTTTAAAATTACATAAATGCTTCAAAATTCACAAAAAGTGACAGTAGCTGATGAAGATGATCTCATAAGACAAAACCTATAAGATCTCCTAAGCCTGTATTTACCACAGACCTTATTTTCGGCGTTTATCCAAAAACCTTACAATAACGCCATTAATTTCCCCATAGGCTTTGTCCAACTAAAAAAAGACACCATTACTATTTCTCTCTATAGTTGTGGGCATGCAGACCTGGGAGCCACTGCGGCCCCTCACTGCGGCCCCTCCGATTTTTTGTGGCCTCCACCCCCATCAAAGTTGCCCATCCCTAAACTATCCAGCAGAGGACAGTGTCTTGCTGCTTGCCTGGTTCACCGCCTTCAAGGTTCAATGCCTTCGACACAGAAGGCCAGAGTCAGAAGTCACTACAGTATTACATGCTGACCACAACGCCCTCGTCACGTGCGCAAGCATTGCAAAATAAATGTACACATACATGTTATTCAATCATTGCACCCACACTGCTCACGCGCATCAACAAGCGTCTGGTAGCCAGGTGCTAAAATAGATCTTGGTTCTGTTTGTGATGCTTGACGCGCTGCAAGTCCCGCCTCTCCCATCTCCTCATTCATTTTTAGGAGCATATACCCACATGGGTGATTGAAAGATGAACTGAGGTCCACAATCCAGTCCAGTTGGTGGTGGTAATGCATCTTAAAGTTGGTTGCCAACCGCCATATAAAGTCCAAATAAGAAGAAGAAGACTGAAGGAGGAGAGATTACTAGAAACAAACTCGGTTTACCCTTTTATATGTGGATTAATTTTCGGAGTAGAGGAAATTTTACATTTTAGTCATTTAGCAGACGCTCTTATCCAGAGCGACTTACAGTTAGTGAGTGCATACATTTTTTATTTTTTATTTTCAGGTAAAATAACAACCCAATGTTTATATCCCAGGACAAATAAGCTAGCAACAGCAAGCTAGCTAGCTAGCTAAATTGCCATAAATGTTTAATGCTTTTTGACCTGTCCCCAAATTAATATAGTTGGTTCAGAGTTTGTTTTGATATTTCAACCTGCGTGTCCTGATCGCATCTGGCGCACACGGACACACAAATAATAATACTAATAATTTATTCAACTTCTATAGCACTTTTCATTACAAAAATAATCTCAGAAGCGCTTGAAAAACAAACAAGAATAAAATAAAACTCCATGATAAAAGAGTGACACTGAGACTCAGATTTTTCTCTTTAAAATATATGTCAAACAAAAACCAATGATTGCAAAGTTGAACAAACCATACAGCACAAACTGTCATTCTGTTACAAATCTTTGCATCTGCACTGTTCTTCAAGTAAATATGTTTTACAATATTTTCAGTGGAAATTGTTAAAAGTAGTCCTTGTGCGTAGAGTTGTATGGATTGTTTAACTTTGCAATCATTTGTTTTGTTTGACATATATTTTAAAATGAAAAATCTGAGTCTCAGTGTCACTCTGTAACCATGGAAATGCCCATAAGAGTAGGTCTGGACTACGATTTTCATCCAGAGTTAAGGTTCTAAGTGTTTCAAGCCTTCAACAGATGGAGAGACAGTCAAGAAGGAACCACACGGCTTGAGCAGAAGCAGGAGGTCAACTGTATAAAATGTAATTTTACAATGATAGGAAAATGTGTTTGAGCTACACTATATATACAGTGGGGAAAAAAAGTATTTAGTCAGCCACCAATTGTGCAAGTTCTCCCACTTAAAAATATGAGAGAGGCCTGTAATTTTCATCATAGGTACACGTCAACTATGACAGAGAAAATGAGGGAAAAAAATCCAGAAAATCACATTGTAGGATTTTTTATGAATTTATTTGCAAATTATGGTGGAAAATAAGTATTTGGTCAATAACAAAAGTTTCTCAATACTTTGTTATATACCCTTTGTTGGCAATGACACAGGTCAAACGTTTTCTGTAAGTCTTCACAAGGTTTTCACACACTGTTGCTGGTATTTTGGCCCATTCCTCCATGCAGATCTCCTCTAGAGCAGTGATGTTTTGGGGCTGTCGCTGGGCAATACGGACTTTCAACTCCCGCCAAAGATTTTCTATGGGGTTGAGATCTGGAGACTGGCTAGGCCACTCCAGGACCTTGAAATGCTTCTTACGAAGCCACTCCTTCGTTGCCCGGGCGGTGTGTTTGGGATCATTGTCATGCTGAAAGACCCAGCCACGTTTCATCTTCAATGCCCTTGCTGATGGAAGGAGGTTTTCACTAAAAATCTCATGATACATGGCCCCATTCATTCTTTCCTTTACACGGATCAGTCGTCCTGGTCCCTTTGCAGAAAAACAGCCCCAAAGCATGATGTTTCCACCCCCATGCTTCACAGTAGGTATGGTGTTCTTTGGATGCAACTCAGCATTCTTTGTCCTCCAAACACGACGAGTTGAGTTTTTACCAAAAAAATATATTTTGGTTTCATCTGACATTCTCCCAATCCTCTTCTGGATCATCCAAATGCACTCTAGCAAACTTCAGACGGGCCTGGACATGTACTGGCTTAAGCAGGGGGGACACGTCTGGTACTGCAGGATTTGAGTCCCTGGCAGCGTAGTGTGTTACTGATGGTAGGCTTTGTTACTTTGGTCCCAGCTCTCTGCAGGTCATTCACTAGGTCCCCCCCGTGTGGTTCTGGGATTTTTGCTCACCGTTCTTGTGATCATTTTGACCCCACAGGGTGAGATCTTGCGTGGAGCCCCAGATCGAGGGAGATTATCAGTGGTCTTGTATGTCTTCCATTTCCTAATAATTGCTCCCACAGTTGATTTCTTCAAACCAAGCTGCTTACCTATTGCAGATTCAGTCTTCCCAGCCTGGTGCAGGTCTACAATTTTGTTTCTGGTGTCCTTTGACAGCTCTTTGGTCTTGGCCATAGTGGAGTTTGGAGTGTGACTGTTTGAGGTTGTGAACAGGTGTCTTTTATACTGATAACAAGTTCAAACAGGTGCCATTAATACAGGTAACGAGTGGAGGACAGAGGAACCTCTTAAAGAAGAAGTTACAGGTCTGTGAGAGCCAGAAATCTTGCTTGTTTGTAGGTGACCAAATACTTATTTTCCACCATAATTTGCAAATAAATTCATTAAAAATCCTACAATGTGATTTTCTGGATTTTTTTTTCTCATTTTGTCTGTCATAGTTGACGTGTACCTATGATGAAAATTACAGGCCTCTCTCATCTTTTTAAGTGGGAGAACTTGCACAATTGGTGGCTGACTAAATACTTTTTTTCCCCACTGTACACAAGTATGTGGACACCCCTTCAAATGAGTGGATTCAGTTATTTCAGCCACACCCGTTGCTGACATGTGTATAAAATCGAGCACAGAGCCATGCAATCTCCATAGACAAACATTGGCAGTAGAATGGCCTTACTGAAGAGCCCTGTGACTTTCAACGTGGCACCGTCACAGGATGCCACCTTTACAACAAGTCAGTTCGTAAAATGTCTATGCCCCGGTCAACTGTAACTGTCGTTATTGTGAAGTGGAAACAGGACCGCTGAGTGCTGAAGCGTGTAGCGCGTAAAAATCGTCTGTCCTCGGTTGCAACACTCAGTACCGAGTTCCAAACTGCATCTGGAGGCAACGTCAGCACAATAACTGTTTGTCGGGAGCTTCATGAAATGGGTTTCCATGGCCGAGCAGCCGCACACAAGCCTAAGATCACCATGCGTAATGCCAAGCGTCGGCAGGAGTGGTGTAAAGCTCGCCACCATTGGACTCTGGAGCAGTGGAAACGTGTTCTCTGGAGTGATGAATCACACTTCACCATCTGGCAGTCCAACGGACGAATCTGAGAATGCTACCTGCCCCAATGCATAGTGCCAACTGTACAGATTGATGGAGGAGGAATAATGGTCTGGGGTTGTTTTTTATGGTTCAGGCTAGGCCCCTTACTTCCAGTGAAGAGAAATCTTAAAGCTACAGCATACAATGACATTCTAGACGATTCTGTGCTTCCAACTTTATGGAAACAGTTTGGGGTAGGCCTTTTCCTGTTTCAGCATGACAATGCCCCCATGCACAATGCGAGGTCCATACAGAAAGGGTTTGTTGAGATCGGTGTTGAAGAACTTGACTGGCCTGTACAGAGCCCTGACCTCAACCCCATCGAACACCTTTGGGATGAATTGGAATGCCGATTGCGAGCCAGGCCTAATTGCCCAACATCAGTGCCCGACCTCATTAATGCTCTTGTGGCTGAATGGAAGCAAGTCCCCGCAGCAATGTTCCAACATCTAGTGGAAAGCCTTCCCAGAAGAGTGGAGGCTGTTATAGCAGAAAAGGGGAGACCAACTCCATATTAATGTCCATGATTTTGGAATGAGATGTTCGACGAGCAAGTGACCACATACTTTGGTCATGTAGTGTATTTTCAAACACATTTTGATGTAGAATTTTTTTTGCATTCATAAATATTAGATACATGTTTTTTTTTACATAGTAAAATTGTAATTTCATATTAATTATAAAAACATGTTTGTTTCTGTGGGGTGTATTGGAACAAATACCACAACCGTCTGGCACCAAGTCAGTGATGGTAAAAAGGTAGTTTGTTTTAGACTGTCTTGCCTCAATTGTTACTCCTAAATCAGAAGAGCAGAATCCCACCCTTGCGTGACAGGGCAACTGGGGGCTCAAAAACATACACTCCCAAGAGACTACGTTCTTCCCCATGGCTGAGGTATCATGCTGTGACTCTCAGAGCCCCTGACCCTAAGTCCATTGTGTGTGTGTGTGTGTGTGTGTGTGTGTGTGTGTGTGTGTGTGTGTGTGTGTGTGTGTGTGTGTGTGTGTGTGTGTTTGAGCGTAACAATAATGGTGAGGTCACCGCTGCTGTGGAGAGACTCTGTCCATTACAGTAGAGAACTTCATAGCCATGTGAGAAAGCCCACATAAAAAAATACTACAGTTTACTATAGAATATTATAGTACTTACTATAGAATTATGTAGTAAACTGTAGAATACTGTAGAATCCTATACTCTACACTCTAGTATCCCTCGATTGTGTAGTGCTTACTATAGACTTTTGTAGTATACTATAGAATACTATACTACACCCTGTACTAATCCTTGATCATGTGTAATACTTACTTTGTTATTGTTTCAACTGCTGATTGCCGCTTTAAGAAACACATGAATGGGCCTCCTGAGTGGCGCAGCAGTCTAAGGCACTGCATCACAGTGTTGAGGCGTCACTACTGCCTGGGGTTCGATCCCAGGCTGTGTCACAGCCGGCCGTGACCGGGAGTCCCATAGGGCGGCGCACAATTGGCCCAGCATCGTCCGGGTTAGGGGAGGGTTAGGCCGGTGGATTTTCCTTGGCAGATCGCGCTCTAGCAGCTCCTTGTGGCAGGCTGGGCGCCTGCAAGCTGACTTCAGTCGTCAGTTGAACTGTGTTTCCTCTGACACATTGGTGCGGCTGGCTTGCGGGTTAAGCGAGCAGGTGTTAAGAAGCAGCGCGGCTTAGCGGGTCATGTTTTGGAGGACGCATGACTCGACCTTTGCCTCTCCCGAGCCTTTTGGGGAGTTGCAGCAATGAGACAAGATTGTAACTATCAATTGGATATCATGAATAGGGGGTAAAATTACAAATACATTAATCAAAAAGAAACACATGAATGACCATACAAGTATGTTTAAGCATGCATGACTGTTGGGAGTGCGGTACCATACCTTTAGCTCCCAGGTGCAACAGAGCTGACACACTAAAGATGAAGTTGTGGCAGATGTCTTGACCACCCTCTGGCTGTTCTCTAGACAGTGGTAGCGCTGGAAGGTGTCCCAGGTACTGTTTGTGGCCACATCACCTCCCTCAGAACCAGTGAAGATCTCCAGGTTTTTACAGTCGGGCATCAACATAATCTATAGAGAGGGCAGAACAATACAGGAGATGCAATTAGAATTAGTATGGAGTCGAAGTCTCAAATTACAATCCTTGTACAATCCATAGACAATGGTAAAAAGGTAAACAAAAGTATGGCACTGGAGTTTGAGGAAGGTGGCGCGATACATATGTGCTGAGTGTAAGGCATAAAATAAGTTGGTGACTCACTGGTCCAAACTTGATGTCCTCTGCCTCATTGGTGTAGTGGTTCATGGCGATGAAACAGAAGCCTGACTCCACCTGGTCAAATGTCTTCTCTCTACACACACTGACCTGTCTCCTGAGAACTGGATTGAGAGAGAGAGGAAAATAAGATGTCAGGAAATGTCAGAGACAGAGTTCAAATGGAGTTTTATCTTTGCATTCAAGGTAGCGGTCCATTTTAAGACTGCTGTATCAAAAGGGGAAACTATGGTTAATCATTTAGCCAAATAAGTGATAACAAGATGTGGGACTAGACTGAGCTGAGCTGTAGGGCAATTCCAGAACCATCTTTCTAGCCAATAATAGACAGCAGCTTTGGTTGAACCAAATAGCAAAAAGTTAGTTAGCCAGCTAACGTTAGCTAGTTAACTTCCTAGCTAACTGATGTTCACCTAGCTTGCCTCATCAACAGCCTGCTTAAATAACAGAAGAACAAATAACTGCCTACTTCAATTTCAATATTGAAATCATAGCTGATTAGCTAGCTAGTTGGTTAGCGCGTCGTTCAACACTTTTATAAGCCATAAAATGCGCTACAATCAGCACTGCAGCTGCAATGAATGAGTAGCCTATATCAAAGTGTTTTCGATATTGCGTTGTTATTATTAGCGGCTTGTCTCTTTTTTTATATCAAATAATATTTCACTTTATCTGGACATCGGATTAACAACATGAATTGGTGCATGAGGTAGAAATAATGCAGTGTGACTTGAATTTCGCTATCAGCTGGAAGACAGGGTCCCCTTTTCTCAGCGTAGGGAGGGAGAGTGGCAGCCTCACCCCTGCTCTCTCCCTTCTCTCAAACTGACTATCAGATCAGTCCAGTAAAATAAAATAAAAACAAATTATTATGCTCACTCAGCTGTGCCTCAAAACTAATACAACAAATGATCTATTACAAGTGTGATCATATAGGCTACCTACAATTTTTAAATATAATTTCAAAATGGTCTGAGAAGAACAACATTGGCAGGGAATTTCAAGCATAGCAGATATGCAGTGATAATGTATTGGCCATATAGCCTACTACAAACTTCTTTGCTACAGAACTGTTTTTAATAGGTTAATGTTGCATAGGCTTTGGTAAAATTAAAATGAATCTAAGCAGTAGATCTCAGCTTGCATTTTGACTCAGAAAGTGATCTTGACTCAGAAAAGGTTGGTGACCACTGTCGTAGAGCATGAACCTGCATGAGCAAGTCACTGCTTTGATGTTTGCAGAGAATGACAGGGTGTTGTCCAGGGTCAATCCAAGTATCTTTGCACTCTGGGAGGGGGACACCGTGGAGTTGTCAACCGTGATGGAGAGGTCTTGGTGTGGGCAGGAGGAAGAGCAGCTCCGTCTTGTCGAGGTTGAGCTTGAGGTGGTGGGCCCACATCCAAGCTGAGATATCTGCCAGGTACACAGAGATGCGTGTCGCCACCTGGGTGTCAGAAGGGGGGGAGGAGAAAAGTAGTAGATTGTCATCCGCATAGCAATGATAGGAGAGACGATGTGAGGATATGACAGAGCCAAGTGACTTGGTGTATAGAGAGAAGAGGAGAGAGCCTAGAACCGAGCACTGGGGGACACTAGTAGTGAGAGTACCTGGTGTAGACACAGATCCTCTTCATCACTTATATCAGTACATTTGTAACAACCTTAACATTACTCTATTTGATCAAATAAGCCTTACGTAATTTGACACTCTCATAGACCTCCATGCAAAAATATCTGCTTATCTCGCGGGGACAGATTTTGGGCACAGGTAATCATCTCGCTTCGCTTCTTCCTCTCTGGTGATAGCTAGTAATAGTGATGCACAAGCTAGGTCTATTTGCCATCAACTGGCAGCATTTACTTGCCAGAATCAGAAGCTTGAAAACCCCATAAAAAGAAAAACTTGAAAGCCCCATTAGATTTAAAACTGAACATAATTTATGATGGTTTTTATTTTATTTTAGTTAGATTTGCAGTCAAAGATAATAATTTCAGTATAGTTTTAGTTGCTCAAATGTTTTTCATAATTCTAAGTATTTTAGGTTACTAAATTGTTTTTCCAATTTTATTTTTTATTTTATTTTTGGTTTACTATAATAACCTTGTATACTACAGTCATGTCCACAAAAACACTACAGTTAATACTATAGTATACTACAGTCATGTCTGCAAAAACACTACAGTGAATACTATAGTATACTACAGTCATGTCCACAAGAACACTATAGTAAATACTACAGTATACTACAGTCATGTCCACAAAAATACTATAGTAAATACTACAGTATACTACAGTCATGTCCGCAAAAACAGTAAATAATATAGTACAGTATATAAATATAGTAATACTACATTATTTAGACTATAGTAAACTATAGTATATTTTCATGTGGGTAGTCAATTACTACCTGCTGCTTGTCTTTACACACTCAACACAGTGGCCAAAAGTGGCAGGAATTCTCTCTTTCAATACAATTTGACGGTGTGTGTCGCCTTCCATTGGCGTTGTAGCAATGCCAACGCTGACTTGTTATGTTCGATATTGGTGTAAAAAAACACAGAAGTCCAATTGATGATTTAACCATTCGAAGTCTATTGTTTTAAAGGAAAACCTGCAGGTCTGGTGGTTGTGACCCTAATTTACAGATTACAGTGGGGAATTTTTTGCAAAACAGTTGTTAACCCTTGATGAAGCATCTTAATCAGACTAACTGGATGATGAGCCTCGGGGAGAGACTAGAGAAACAGAGTGTTAGTCCCAAATTGCACTGTATTCCCTGGCCCTGGTGAAAAATAGTACACTATCTAGGGAATAGGATTCCGTTTAGGACAGAGAAGAAGAAGCGTGCTACATGTACTGCTTAATCTGGCCCAGACAAAGTAATTTCACTAATTACCAAAAGGGCACTAAGCAAACACAAGGAAATAAGAACGAATTGGCTGTCTCCCGCAGATTACCCCGCGGGGGGTCCTGTCTAATTTGGAGGAGACTAAGGTATTGTCACTGGCCCGGGCTAACATGTACAGGGCAGAGCAACCCCAATAAACACACACACGCAACCCAGCCCTCCACCCCACAATCCCCAACCAGCTTGGCAGCAGATGGTGGAGTCTGCGCAGCATGTAACCTCCTCCCCTCCGTCCCCCCTTCTCTTTTGTGCTCCTCACCGTGCCGTGCACAGGGGTCCACCAACAACAGCCAACACCCCCTTCCCTGCCCTGCCTCTATCTCTGTAGCCATTGTTGCCTGGGCTACTAAGAAGGGGTGCAGTCAGGTGTCCTAATACGCCTGTCAAGGGGGGAATCGAGAAAGCCGTTTATACGTTCCGGGCGGTGGTGTTGTGTCACGTCCACCAGCGGCACCCTGTTCTGTTCTTCAACCTCTCTGTCCCTGTTTCACTTTAAAGCGATAGTTCACTGAATTTACAAAATAACGTATTTGTTTCCTCACCCTGAAAGCAGTCTATAGACATGGACACAGCGCAATCACTTTGAGTTTGTTTACCTAGCGATTGTCACCAACTGCTAACTTTAACATTTTGTAACCAAAACAAATGGAAGTGTAGTATATGATGAATGGTGGTCATCATTGCTGTCAACAAAAGAGTCCATCTATGCTGCATCGTGTCAGAAGTTTTTATTCATACCACGAGGTTACAGCATAAATTACAGACACGCGTTGTCTGGAGAGCAGTTGCCTCGAATTATAATAACCGCTCTGGGGTTTATTGTCTAAAACCCTTCTTATATAGACAATACCAAAATAAGGGTTACCCCCTCTTCTGGCCAATCACCAGTCTCCCCTCGGGCGTCACCCTCCAAGCGGCACATTTCAAATAACATCATAAAACATCCCCCCTCTGGCCTGAACAACCAACATTCCATTTCGTCATGAAAAACATTTAGCACCATCATAATCTTAATACACTACAGAAGTAAATGTACCCGATATTGGCATGTTTTACATTTCATGCCGAGATCATCCCAAAATCTCTGAAAGGGATTGTGTAACTGGCGCTTTTCAGTTGCGCTGTGGTGGGACAGAAGTAGTTGTTGTTGAGGGGCTGTGGGTTTGGGGCTGGACATACCTATTTATCTGATGTGTTTGTCCCAAAATATTTTGCCTGTTTACCTGCAAACCCCCAACATAGCCTAGCAATGATATACAGCTTGCTTTCATAAAAGCTGCAAATCAAATGTTGGTGATTGTCCAAGAAAAACACTAGGCTATGTACCACCATGTCACATCTACAATATAGATTATGGACCTTTGAAGTACAGATGAAATGTGGTCATTTCAGGACATGATGCTAATAGTATTTGGAGTTACTGCAAACATTATAGCCATTTTGATGAAGGAAAAGTTATAGTGTGAGAGCACAATGATAATGGTTCCCCTTTTAAAAGGTCCATAGTCTATATTGTAGATGTGCCATGGTGGTACATGTCCTGAAATGACCACATTTCATCTGTACTTCAGAGGCATTATTTCTAGATTCCTCCATACATCAAAATACGATACAGAGCAAACATGGTGACCAAAACAAAATGGCGGAATGCAGCATTTGTTTTTGCACTGTCACGACTGTTATGTAACAGCCAGGGGACTTGGAGGTCCCTGCAGTGATTTCCATATGACCCAGGGTGTGGTCCCTGTGGACCCCCAGCACACGTGCCCTCTCAGTGGACGACCCCTGGGTCCTGGGGGCAGGGCCAAGAGCGCTGGGGGTCACCGGACAACTGGGACCCTCAGCTGGGGGAGAGGGAGTTAGGATAGGATGAAGGGCCAAAATGTGAAGGGGTCAGTTCTCAAAGTGGATTACATTTACATCCTATTACCATGCAAGGGGACTGATTATTTGATGCTATTGCCAGATTCGCCGGACCACAGTGGTGGTAAAAAAATAGGTGGGTAAACACTGATCGCCGTTCGCGGTGAATAAAGTAACGCTGGATAAATGATCACGCAAAATAAAAAAGGTGCATAAACAGAGTTTACTTGCGTTTACCCTCCACTACACCACTGGTGATGGTGCCAGATTTGACGAAATGGGCTCTGGAACACATTTCATAAATCTGCCCACTGGGCACACCATGTCATTTCAACGTGGATAATTGTGTAATATTTGATTGAGATGTTGATCAATGAGATTACAACCTATATTCACCCACTCAAAAAGATAGTTGCATTTCCAATGCGTTATCATAATGCTTTCAACCATCTAAAAGCGTAATGGATTTAATGGTGCTCCAATGGAAAAACAATGTCTGATTTTTGGTTTAGTTGTCATCCAAATGTCCATCACTGCACTTCCAACCATTTAAAAGCACAGTGAAGTTCAAATGGGAATACAATGTCAGATATTTTACTTATTTATACAACAGATTAGTGTGTTATCACTGTGCTTCATCTAATAGTAGAAACAACCCATTGCGCACAGACGTCAGTTCAACGTCTAGCTTTCATTAACATTTGGTTGAGTTTTCAACTAACGTGAATTCAACGTGAAACAACAAAACATTTCACCATGTTATTTAATTTAGGTTCAAAGTTAGGTGACAAAAATACAAAATCCCCTTACGTTGATGACTTTTAGCAAATCTAATCAGTTTTCCACATTGATTCAATGTCATCACATTGATTTTTTTGGGTTGAAATGACGTGGAAACAGTGTTGATTTGACCAGTTTTTGCCTAATGGGAAATTGCAGTTGAGATTACAATAAAAGTACATGGTGCAAGTGAAGATCTCCACAGACATGCGATGACCTATGCATGCTATATTGAACATGCACACTTTATATGATTACGTAAGAAGACATTTATAGTTACAGTAACCTCAAAATGTGGCCATGGATGTGTTACTCATTTTAAGGTTGAACGTTACATTAAGATAGCCTTAACTTTAGGCTATTTTGCTTTATTACAAAAGTAATATTGAATTGGGTTTGGTTGACAATTGGGTTTGGTTGACTACATTTAAAGGATATGTATCTACTGCTTGGATAGTTCCATCTGAGCCACTGGCTTAATCCCATATTTTAACTTTTATTTTTGGTTAAGTTGGAGACGTGAATCTAACATAGAATTTGTTAACTTGTTATCAAGTTAATAGGCTGTTTATTGTATTTCAAAAGCGATATTGAATTGTGTTTGGCTGTCAACGCAACCAAATATCAACATTTGAAGTATATTTTTCTTCTGCTTGGATAGTTCCATCTGTGCCACTGACTTAGTCTGGCTTTAATTCCAGTTTGTTTACAAATTAATAATTGATATGTTGGATTCACATCTCCATCTCAACCAAAAATCAAAGTTAAAGAATAGGACTAAATCAAATCAAACTTTAAATGCACTTTAAATGTCCAATGCAGCTGTTTTGATCTTAATACCAAATAATTAAGTACCTTACTGTGATTGTTTTCAATTAAAATGGTCAAAAATAAACAAAAACAGCTTTTTAGCAAAGAGCAATTTCTCAAACAAGAATTTTGCTAGGACTGTCTGGGAGTGGTCTGATTGGGGAGGAGAAAACTGAAAACTAGCTAATATTGGCAAAGAGGTTTGGAACTCTCTTTCTTATTGGTCTATTAACTAATTTAGCGCCTGGTGATGTCACCAGGCAGTCCTATACTCCATCCCACCAAAACAGGCTGACATTTCAGACAGTCTTTTCAAACAGCTCTTACACTAAAAGGGCATTATCATCATTTTCACAATTTCACAGTATTATTCAAATTTCATAGTGCGGAAATATATATAAAACACAGAAAAAATCATGGGCCTTTAAATAAAGTTTGATTTGATTTAGTCCTATTCTTTAACTTTAATATTTGATGATTGATAAAGTATTGTCAAATTAAATTTGCTCTGTTAAACCTACCCATTGGAATGACTTCAAAAGCAACAGTGAATCTATTCCATTTTTAAGTGGAGCTCTCTCAACGATCATTCTCACGATAGCACATTGACAGTAGTCAGTGACAAAAATCATAGATGAGCAAGGCTTGTTTAAAACCTTGGATGGGAGACCAAAGGGTATCTGTAGATAGATCAATTCTCAAGTAGGAGGTGCTGCCCAGCCTATTGTTTCTTTTCTGATAGTGGATATAAAGTTGAAAATCTGATGTTGTTTTAAAGGTACACATTCTACATACAGTGTCTTGCAAAAGTATTCATCCCCCTTGGCATTTTTTCCTATTTTGTTGCATTACAACCTGTAATTTAAATAGATTTTTATTGGGATTTCATGTAATGGACATACACAAAATAGTCCAAATTGGTGAAGTGTAATGAAAAAAATTACTTGGTGCGTGCATATGTATTCACCCCCTTTGCTATGAAGCCCCTAAATAAGATCTGGTGCAACCAATTACCTTCAGAAGTCACATAATTAGTTAAATAATGTCCACCTGTGTACAATCTAAGTGTCACATGATCTGTCACATGATCGCAGTATATATACACCTGTTCTGAAAGGCCCCAGAGTCTGCAACACCACTAAGCAAGGCTAGGGGAACCACCAAGCAAGCAGCACCATGAAGACCAAGGAGCTCTCCAAACAGGTCAGGGACAAAGTTGTGGAGAAGTACAGATCAGGGTTAGGTTATAAAAAAATATCAAAAACTTTGAACATCCCACGGAGCACCATTAAATCCATTATTAAAAAATTGAAAGAATATGGCACAACAACAAACCTGCCAAGAGAGGGCCGCCCATCAAAACTCACAGACCAGGCAAGGAGGGCATTAATCAGAGAGGCAACAAAGAGACCAAAGATAACCCTGAAGGAGCTGCAAAGCTCCACAGCAGAAATTGGAGTATCTGTCCATAGGACCACTTTAAGCCGTACACTCCACAGAGCTGGGCTTTATGGAAGAGTGGCCAGAAAAAAGCCTTGCTTAAAGAAGGAATGATGGATGGCGCTAAATACAGGGAAATTCTTGAGGGAAACCTGTTTCAGTCTTCCAGAGATTTGAGACTGGGACGGAGGTTCACCTTCCAGCAGGACAATGACCCTAAGAATACTGCTATAGCAACACTCAAGTGGTTTAAGGGGAAATGTCTTGGAATGGCCAAGTCAAAGCCCAGTCCTCAATCCAATTGTGATATGACTTAAAGATTGCTGTACACCAGCGGAACCCATCCAACTTGAAGGGGCTGGAGCAGTTTTGCCTTGAAGAATGGGCAAAAATCCCAGTGGCTAGATGTGCCAAGCTTATAGAGACATACCCCAAGAGACTTGCAGCTGTAATTGCTGCAAAAGGTGGCTCTACAAAGTATTGACTTTGGGGGGTGAATAGTTATGCACGCTCAAGTTTTCTGTTTTATGTCTTATCTCTTGTTTGTTTCACAAGAAAAAATATTTAGCATCTTCAAAGTGGTAGGCATGTTGTGTAAATCAAATGATACAAACCCCCCAAAAATTCATTTTAATTCCAGGTTGTAAGGCAACAAAATAGGAAAAATGCCAAGGGGGGGTGAAGACTTTCGCAAGCCACTGTAGGTTTGTCTATGTTGAAATTTGGTTACCATGATGACATAATCCTGTGGTTGAAAAGGTCACCCTCAAAACAACAGTTTACGATAATTACTTTTTTCAAATCTAATGTATTTTCTACGTGGATTCCATGTCACAATATTTTGACAAATGACATTGAAACAACGTTGATTCAACCAGTTTGTGCCCTGCGGGTGGGCCCTATTTGAATACTTTAAAGGGGGGCTGAACTGACCGATTTTGCCTGGGCTTTTCTGCTACTCATTAACAAAAACAAGATTTGCTTCTTGGGGGTGCGGTTTGATATGGGTGTGCTATGTCAGTTAGGACTGATTTCTAGGAACACGTCTACAACCATTCTTTGAGGAAATCACAGATTTTATTAAATAATATTAGTGAAAGATTTTTTGGGGAGACCATGTTTTTACCTATCAACTCACTTACAGGTCAGTTTCAAATGGCTATATTCTGCAACAACTCCAAATATTGTTTGTCTTCTTTGGTAAGTTAAATTACAGTGTCTCTTTAGGTTAGGACTGTGGTGTACTCTGGTAGCTTTTATAATGATGCCAGTGGAGTTCTTAAGATGCCCCATGGTTACAGTACTCATCTACAGTAATTTGCAGAAAAATTCATGTTTTCTCTCTTGCGTCCCATCCATTCTGTAATTTTGTAAACATGTATTTTTTTCTAGTGTTCCTCTCACACTATGGACTCTTCAGAGAGAAGAGGAGAGATTAAAAGAAAGGGGGGGATCAATACTCATCCTGCAGCATGTATCCAATAAAGCAGGAGAAAGATTAATGTAAGGATAGATCAGTTGGGCCTGGGTGCAAGGAGGGATAGAGAGAAAGAGAGAGGGAGGAAAATAGAGGGAGTGGAGGGGAGACGTTTCAAATGATAAAAAATTATCTCTTCCTCTTTTTTAACTGGCATTCACCTACAAATGCACACGTGCCTGCGTGCACACACACACACACACACCGAAATACATACATACATAGTACTGTACTGACTAGATACACTATGTCCATTCAGAGGGTTGCCAAGGAACAGATATTAATGAGAGAGCGGGATAGGGCGGATATTAGCAGGCTTACTGCCCAGACAGTGGTCACTAGTCACTACCTCCCAGTCCTCCTGCCATTTCACCCTCTCAGGAGTTTGAGGGAGATGAGAGGAGGAGGCTGCTCTCAGTCGCTGCTGCACTATAACTCACAGATAGGCAGGGGGTTTCAGCCATTGGAGGAGATAGGAGGAGGGAGGAGCTTACGGTACCGCCCACCACTCCCTCTCAGCCAAGCTGCCAGGAGAGAAGAAGCATCAAGAACCGAGGCTGGAAGACTTCTTGTTTTCTCCTTCCTTTTCTCTGTATATCTTGTCCTCTCTCTTCCTCCCTTCCTCTCGCTCCCTATCCCTCCCTCCCCCTCTCCCTCCCTCTCTCTCTCTCTCTCTCTCTCTCTCTCTCTCTCTCTCTCTCTCTCTCTCTCTCTCTCTCTCTCTCTCTCTCTCTCTCTCATCTATCTATCTATCTCTTTCTCTTTCTCGTTGTCTGAATCAGTGTTGCCTTGGAGTACTGGAGCGATACACCTGTCCGGGCTGTTGCCACACCACTCCACTGCGATGCATGCAAGAGGTACCCCCTTTCTTTCTCTATGTATTTTTCCCTCCTCAATCTCTCCCTCTCTCCCTCTCTGTTCTCCCCACTTTCTTTCATCTCGTAAATGTTTGCTAATTTAATGTGAAACTTTTTAATTATATACTGTATGAATGGTTACAGTCATAACACAGGAGTGTATTGCCTACCTCATGCCAAAAGGTTAACTGAAGTAGTAATGATTCTCTTTTTAATTGATAATCCCCCAACAATATAGTTAATCAGTGTGTCAATTTGATTTGTGTATTTTTTAGGTTTTCATGAGTTCTTTACTACTAATACTACTAATTGCAGCTAGTTACAATTGTAAAATGACACATATTTTAATCTTGATAGTCATGCCTTGATATTACAATTATTTGACCTGTGAAGATAATTCCAGTTTTCTATGGCTGTTGCTTGATCCTTTACTCTGGATATATACTGTAATACTAGACAAAATGAAAATGTACTGAATCTTACTGATGTAATACTATCAGTAAATCAAAGTAACAAACAACTTACAAGCTTACAAAATACTAACCCGTTGATATAACATAAAGTGGTCGATCTCAAATGTGACACTGTAAAATGTTTAGGACATTTCTAGATAGCATTTTATTTGACAGCAGTCTTTTTCATACAATAAGTTATTTACTGCTGAATGTGGTATCTACCTCAATCCTGCTAAATTGGCACAAGTATGCCAGATGGTACTGTAGCGACCTTAGCACAACAATATACAACATAGTCAAGATGTTCAGGCTACCCCCTAAATTTGCTACAGTACTTTATTTCACATACGGTAATTCAATGGGTTGGTTTAATAAGCTTTGAAATTATTGGATGATTATATGCACAATGCATGAGAGAGGTATTATGGATGTAGTCCTTCAAAAAGATGGAACAAGACAAATATTATCTTTTACAACCAGCATAAACACACAATTACCAAATTAGCATTGATTTAAAAAGTATTAATTGTGTCAGTGGGGTAAACATTTTTGGCTAAACTAGAGCTATCACAAAAGCCAGGCGTCACACCCCATTTTAGCTATAGTGTTCCTTTTTCGGCGATACAGAGTGTAGCACCACACAACGGTTCAGATAGAATGGAATACTTGAAATTATTTTCACAAACCTACCATTCCAGTTTGAACTGAGGTAAGAGAAGCATATACTATTCCAGTGATAGAGTGCTGAAGGATGGAAACGCCTATTGTCCGTCATTCATCAAAGTATTATAACGTACATGCAGATGCTTTTATCCAAAGCGACTTACAGTAGTGCGTGCATACATTTATGTATGGGAGGCCCTGGTGGAAATCAAACAAACAGTCCTGTTTTTGAAAGTGCCATGCTCTACCAGCTGAGCCACCCAGGACCACATAGTAAATGTAGTATCTTGGGCACAAGAACTGTTGCCTGCTTGAGCAGTTGACTATTGAGGGGATACAAGCTCTTTGAGATTGAGGGGACCAGAGCTAAACTTAAAATTCTAAATGCCAACTGAAAAATTCAATTGAAAGTTTCAATTAAAAGTGATAGTGAATCTATTATGGTTAATGCCCGATGCCACAAATAGTGATATAGGCAGAGGCCTCTTTCTCAATTTTCTTCATCTAATTACCCTGACTGGCACCACAGAAGCCATTTTGGAGGAAATACAGCAACAGAATGGACCAGCTTTTCAAGATCTGGCCCAGGGTTTGTAGTTTGGCTGTGTTGTTTAAGGGGCCATTTGCTCCACTAGGAGCTTAAAGGAATAAGCCAAGTATGGTAGTTACAGGCTAATTTACAGTGAGTTACAGTGCAGTGAAGCATGCAGAGGCACAAACATGTAATCCAGACATCAGAGCAGGATAGGATTGCAGTCAATCTCTTGGCATACAATGTTTTATTTTAACCTGACGGGAATGTGTTTATCAGTATGGCTTGAGCCTTTGTTTTGTGGGAAGAGACAGTGCCTGCAATGACCAGAGTGGACAGGAAAAACCCAGGCCCTACTCAGCATGCTCAAGGTGATGGTAGAGTTCAGTGCTTGAAGTGAAATGAAAAAGGTGCTAGTACTCATTTTAGGTTCATGTTTTAGAGCAATATTCTATAAGAGATCTTGACAGTCTCGCTCTCACCATACATTAAAAATAAAACACGGCACACTTCTTCGCCAACCAATTAAAGGGAGCGCAAACAGCTCAAACATCCTACCCTAAAACCTGGGTGTCCTCCCCCTATTTCCAGTTCCTTGTATTGACCAGTTAATAGCATTATCTGTGGAGTGTGTGCCTGTGTGTATGTGCCTGTGTGCCAGTGTGTGTGTGTGTGTGGGGGGGGGTGTTTGATCAACAGAAGGCCACTGATACCAGGCCTGTGGTCATCTTTCAATTCTACTGCCTTTCATGCCAAAGGTCACCAGGGGTCACGGAGAGGCAGAGGCTAATTAGTTTAACCCCCAAGAGGGCAAGGTCACCCAAAATTGGATTGGAGCGGGGTCCCTCAATCAATCACTATCCATCCCTCCAATTTTCCATCACTCCTTATCACACAACCTGCGTGTGCTGCTGCCACCGATTCCTAATTGGGGATGAGATTGTGTTTCTGTAACGTTATGATAACATTTCTTACTCAATGTAATTATACTTTCATACTGAATGTTCTTGAAAGTGCGCTGCGGTTCTTATTGTGGTTTCTGTGATATGACCACTTTTGCTATAGGATGACCTCAGGTATCTTGTATCCTTAAAAGGGCAATCAGCAGTTGCTACATAATAATAATATGCCATTTAGCAGACGCTTTTATCCAAAGCGACTTACAGTCATGCGTGCATACATTTTATTTTTTTGTGTATGGGTGGTCCCGGGGATCGAACCCACTACCTTGGCGTTACAAGCGCCGTGCTCTACCAGCTGAGCTACAGAGGACCATTTTTGTACTTAGATTAATGATATATACCCATTGATTCTTGAAGAATATAACATATAAATGCCTCATGAGCTTAGTTCAACTGTCGAAACCCATCAGGACCCAAAATATAATCTTGATTTACACCAATGTCTGTAAACAAAGTAAATGTAAACAAACACTATATAGCCTCAAAACATGGTTAAAACTATCATTTTGATATCATGGCTGGTCAGTCCTTGCATCCATAGCTCTGCCTATGAAATTGAGAGTGGTTACATTTCTCCAACCCCATCCCTCAGCTTTTTGCCGGAACAGGGGCGGGAAAACACTTTGTTATTGTTTCTACTGCTGATTGCCGCTTTAATTTAAATGGGGCTGAGACTAAATGGAAGCTTAATAATACAAATATTGAACATCCGCACAATCATTTACCTCATGACCTCATAGGTTAAAAACAGTTGATTTATTCTGAGCACCAATAATAGCCCATGGGGGCATGGTGTTATTCAACATAAACATGAATATGGTGGCTTGTCTTCCTTCCTTACTGCAGTTTGCGGAGATGTGGCCTGTTTTACATACTAGAAAGTAAACAAGATCACCAATAGTCAGTGGCCTCTCAGATAATACTACACATCTATAATAATGCACTCCTGATAGGTAGACTAGGTGGCACATCAGATGCTGTAAGTGCAAACTTGCTTGTGTATCACAGTTCACCAGTACCAATACAGATAGTCGTTTATACTTGTATCTGATACCCGGATGTATCCGTTTAGTACATTCATTCACATTAGTACCAAGACATTGCATAAAGCAGGAGGGCCATGTGATAGTAATTTTCATTGGGAGATGGATATCTAAAGTTGCTCATTTTCAATGGATGATTTTAAGGCAATTACTAATGGCATCATTGCTTGACAATATTGTCCAAAAGATTGCCGATGTACTATAGGCTTTACACTTCAGTCCATTTTTACATGGATAACCAATGTTGACCACAATTTTATTTGCCAATATACAATTGGTAGATGGCGAATGGAAAGGGTTGTAAGTTGTATCTCAGCAGAGTTATGCAACGTAGGGCCTTGTGAATAATGTCAGGTGTTTGAGGAGGGGACAGAACTCAGTGTGTGATAGAGATGGGACAAACAGTTTGAGCTGAAAAGCAGAAGTGTGGGAAGGTCACCGGCTGTATGGCCATCGCTGATAAGGGTTTGCACTTAGAAAGCAAGACATTCTGTCCCCCTTTGACCAAACCAATGTTAATCAGTGACCAAGGAAATAAATGGTGTTTAACGAAAATCCTATCCATGTACACTACCATTCAAAAGTTTGGGGTCACTTAGAAATGTTATTGTTTTCAATTTTTTGGTCCATTAAAATAACATCAAATTGATCAGAAATACAGTGTAGACACCAGAGACCTTTCGATTATTGGCCCAACGCTCTTAACCTCTAGGCTACCTGCCTTACTCAGTTATTTTGCATTATATTCCTTTATATGCATAACAATTGAGATAGATAGATTTAGATCTATAAATGAGCACTGGTCTACAGGCCTGAGGCATTAATGACGTCAATAACCTACAGACCTTGAGGTATTGTAGCCCTGGATCCAGAAATGCCTTTGCTTTCTTTGAATCAGTGGTATTGATGGTGCTTCTTGCGTATGTTTTGTTACGGTGCATAGGGCTGTGAGTTAGCGACCTGGATGGGGCGGTATTTCCACTCCGTCACATATACAGAAGCAAATTAGTTATTTGGATTGACAACATATCCTTACAGTGATAATGTGATAGCAACAGTGATAATGCTGCTGACCAGCTTTTTGATACCATCTTTGAATGTTACTTTGAATGTTGCAATGCACCGCCGTAGTTTCATTCAGCCAGTTGTATGGGACAAACTATACAACACATTTTATATATACACTACATGGCCAAAAGTAGGTGGACACCCCTTCAAAATAGTGGAATCGACTATTTCAGCCACACCCATTGATGACAGGTGTATAAAATCGAGCACACAGCTATGCAATCTCCATAGACAAACATTGGCAGTAGATTGGCCCGTTCTGAAGAGCTCAGTGACTTTCAACGTGGCACCGTCATAGGATGCCACCTTTCCAACAAGTCAGTTCATCAAATGTCTGGCCTGCTAGAGCTGCCTGGTCAACTGTACAGTGGCTTGGGAAAGTATTCACCCCCCTTGGCATTTTTCCTGTTTCAGAATGACAATGCCCCCGTGCACAAAGCAAGGTCCATACAGAAATGGTTTGTTGAGGTCGGAGTGGAAGAACTTGACTGGCCTGCACAGAGCCCTGACCTCAACCCCATCGAACACCTTTGGGATGAATTGGAACGCCGACTGCGCGCCAGGCCTAATCGCCCAACATCAGTGCCCGACCTCACTAATGCTCTTGTGGCTGAATGGTAGCAAGTCCCCGCAGCAATGTTCCTATCATCTAGTGGAAATTCTTCCCAGAAGAGTGGAGGCTGTTATAGCAGCAAAGGGGAGGCCAAATCCATATTAATGCCCATGATTTTGGAATGAGATGTTCGACGAACAGGTGTCTACTTTTGGTCATGTAGTGTATAGATCTATCTACAGTGGCTTGCGAAATTATTCACCCCCCTTGGCATTTTTCCTAGTTTGTTGCCTTACAACCTGGAATTAAAATGGATTTTGGGGGGTTTGTATCATTTGATATACACAACATGCCTACCACTTTGAAGATGCAAAATATTTTTTCTTGTGAAACAAAGAAGAAACAAGACAAAAAAAGAGAACTTAAGCGTGCATAATTTTAGTCTTATCTGACCAGAGTACCTTCTTCCATATGTTTGGGGAGTCTCCCACATGCCTTTTGGCGAACACCAAACGTGTTTGCTTATTTTTTTCTTTAAGCAATGGCTTTTTTCTGGCCACTCTTCCGTAAAGGCCAGCTCTGTGGAGTGTACAGCTGAAAGTGGTCCTATGGACAGATACTCAAATTTCTGCTGTGGAGCTTTGCAGCTCCTTCAGGGTTATCTTAGGTCTCTTTGTTGCCTCTCTGATTAATGCCCTCCTTGCCTGGTCCGTGAGTTTTGGTGGGCGGCCCTCTCTTGGCAGGTTTGTTGTGGTGCCATATTCTTTCCATTTTTTTATAATGGATTTAATGGTGCTCCGTGGAATGTTCAAAGTTTTTGATATTTTTTTCTAACCCAACCCTGATCTGTACTTCTCCACAACTTTGTCCCTGACCTGTTTGGAGAGCTCCTTGGTCTTCATGGTGCTGCTTGCTTGGTGGTGCCCCTTTTAGTGGTGTTGCGTTTAGTGGTGTTGCAGACTCTGGGGCCTTTCAGAACAGGTGTATATATACTGAGATCATGTGACAGATCATGTGACACAGGTGGACATTATTTAACTAATTATGTGACTTTTTAAGGTAATTGGTTGCACCAGATCTTATTTAGGGGCTTCATAGCAAAGGGGGTGAATACATATGCACGCACCACTTTTCCGTTATTTATTTTTTAGAATCTTTTGAAACAAGTTATTTTTTAAATTTCACTTCACCAATTTTGACTATTTTGTGTATATCCATTACATGAAATCCAAATAAAAATCAATTTAAATTACAGGTTGTAATGCAACAAAATAGGAAAAACACCAAGGGGGATGAATACTTTTGCAAGGCACTGTATCTCAGTGGAGGCTCCTCAGAGGAGGAAGGGTAGGACCATACTCCTCAGTGAATTTCATAAAAATAAAAATAGTGAAATATTATTTTATATAAAACTACACTAAATATAATTACATGTCACCACATAATTGATTAAAACACACTATTTTGCAATGAAGATCTACAGTAGCCTCAACAGCACTCTGTAGGGTAGCACCATGGTGTAGCCGGAGGACAGCTAGCTTCCATCCTCCTCTGGGTACATTGACTTCAATACAAAACCTAGGAGGGTCATGGATGTCACCCCCTTCACCCCCAGTAATTATGACAACTTACGGAGGACATCTTTCAACCAAGCTCTTGCAGCATGAACTGACATGTTGTCCACCCAATAATCAAAGGATCAGAGAATGAATCTAGTACTGAAAGCATAAGCTACAGCTAGCTAGCACTGCAGTGCATAAAATGTGGTGAGTAGTTGACTCAAAGAGAGAGAAAGACAATAGTTGAACAGAGCAAGAGAGAGAGAGAGATAATTATATTTGGTCAATTTACTTTTTACTTTCATTTTCACTCACTTAGCTAGCAAATGCAGTTAGCTAGTTTAGCTTACTCAAACACCTGGCTCAAACATAGGGATGCTATGTTAGCTAGCTGGCTATGACTATCCAACACTGGAACTCTTCCAAGTCAAGGAAAGCTTTTGGTTTTACTAATTTATTTCCACCGGGGCCCGCCGGTGTAACTGCTAAACTGCTTACTGACTGTACACTGTACTGCATGATTGTAGCAGGTTTACTAACGCGTTAGTTCTATTAGCTATGTTGACTATTATGTTACTTTAGCTAATATGGTGAGAACGATGTAGGCTGTGTGTAGCGGTTATGATATGAAGATTCGGTTTTGAAAGGTATTTTCACTTGGTCACAGACAGCTGATGTATTGTGCATTGAAGTTCACAAGCGGAGGGAAATTGAAAAACATTTATTAAATGGAAGAAAACGGAGCGAAAAGGGGATAAACATACCTGAATTTGTCCAATAGAAACTCTTGTTTGCAACTGTTGGACTTATGATTACACCCTAGATCAGCTAGATGCAGGCAAGAGTGCGCAAGGCGGTATTGAATGTGTCACTGTCTGTCCCCTCAAATATTTCTCTTGAACTGTGTGCACCTACGTTGTAAACTTTCATTCATAGGCTGGGTTGTAGCAACCTCATGATGGGTATAGGGAAAATCTGAGTATCATGTAGTAGCCTAAACCTATCGATGTTACATTGAACTGGGTGAATGGAATATGAATGACAGTCATCCAATATGCTGAAATAGAAATAAGTCCATGCTCATAAAAAAATTATCGTCCTCCCTCATCTTAATTGGCACCGACCGCCACTGAGATAGATATATACAATATACACAGAGTGCCTTCGGAAAGTTTTCAGACCATTGACTTTTTCCACATTTTGTTACGTTACAGCCTTATTCTAAAATGGATTAAATGAAAATAAATCCTCAGCAATCTACGCACAATACCCCATAATGATCAAGCGAACTGAAATACCTTATTTACATAAGTATTCAGACCCTTTTCTATGAGACTCTAAATTGAGCTCAGGTGCATCCTGTTTCCATTGATCATCCTTGAGATGTTTCTACAACTTGATTGGAGTCCACCTGTGGTAAATTCAATTGATTGGACATGATTTGGAAAGGCACACCTGTCTATATAAGGTCCCACAGTTAACAGTGCATGTCAGAGCAAAAACCAAGCCATGAGGTCGAAGGAATTGTCCGTAGACTCCGAGACAGGATTGTGTCGAGGCACAAAACATGTCTGCAGCATTGAAGGTCCCCAAGAACACAGTGGCCTCCATCATTCTTAAATGGAAGAAGTTTGGAACCACCAAGACTCTTCCTAGAGCTGGCCACCTGGCCAAACTGAGCAATCGGGGGAGAAGGTCTTGGTCAGGGAGGTGACCAAGAACCCAATGGTCACTCTGACAGAGCTCTTGAGTTCCTCTGTGGAGGTGGGAGAACCTTCCAGAAGGACAACCATCTCTGCAGCACTCCACCAATAAGGCCTTTATGGTAGAGTGAACAGACGGAAGCCACTACTCATTAAAAGGCACATGACAGCCTACTTGGAGTCTGCCAAAAGGCACCTAAAGACTCTCAGACCATGAGAAACAAGATTCTCTGGGAGACTAGTCAGGATCGAGGCAAAGCTGAACGGAACAAAGTACAGAGAGATCCTTGATGAAAACCTGCTCCAGAACGCTCAGGACATCAGACTGGGGCGAAGGTTTACCTTCCAACAGGACAACGACCCTAAGCACACAGCCAAGACAATGCAGGAGTGGCTTCGGGACAAGTCTCTGAATGTCCTTGAGTGGCCCAGCCAGAGCCCAGACTTGAACCCGATCGAACATCTCTGGAGAGACCTGAAAATTGCTGTGCAGCGACGCTTCCCACCCTACCTGACAGAGCTTGAGAGGATCTGCAGAGAAGAATGGGAGAAACTCCCAAATACAGGTGTGCCAAGCTTGTAGTGTCATGCCCAAGAAGACTCAACGCTGTAATCGCTGCCAAAGGTGCTTCAACAAAGTACTGAGTAAAGGGTGTGAATACTTGATATTTCAATTTTTATTTTAATAAATTAGCAAACATTTCTAAAAACCTATTTTTGTTTTGGCATTATGGGGTATTGTGTGTAGATTGATGAGAATAAAACAAAATAAATCAATTTTAGTATAAGGCTGTAACATAACAAAATGTGGAAAAAGTCAAGGGGTCTGAATACTTTCCGAAGGCACTGTATACACATGTTGCATCTTAACCAACTGTATATTTGTATATTGTCTCTAGACACAAAATGCATGTTTGCAGTAGCCAGCATGATCTAAATATCACATTTCGATTTTTTGGGGGGAAATGTAATATATCGCAGCACTGTGGCATAATAAAACTCCCTCCATTGGATAAAAAGTGGAAAATATCTACCATCGATGGGGGCATTTCTGACTTGAATAGTGTTGTGTAGGAGATCACAAGTACCGAAGTTGCATTGATCATTCTGCTCAAGCATGGATCACACATGGGCCCTTCCCAAATATTACATAAATGTTTGGTATGAGCTGTGTGCACCTGAACTGGCCATAGGTCCGTTAGATTTTTCCCCCCTTAGCACAAGGACACTATATTCCTCCAAACCCACTCACAGGTCAAAAAAGCAAACAGCTCTTTCTATCCATCTTTCTCCTCTGTAGAGCAATGCACCTATGCATATCAAAATGTATGCACTACTGCAAGTCGCTTTGGACAAAATAGTCTGCTAAATGGCATATAAAGTTGTATTATTACATTGGTACGAGACAACCAGTGAACTTCAGCTTTTGAATAAGGGAAAATGGCTCGGATCAGGCGCTGAGTGTGTGTCTTGGATCAATACAGGGGGGCCATTGGAAGAGGAATGCTTGGCTTGACGGTAGGGTTCAGCCTTGGAGTGGATGGAACAGGGAGGGAACTTGTGGGCACATGGTCTAGTAAGAGCAACGTGGGGTAAAAGCACTCCCAGACTGTGCATAGTGTGTTTGAGGGAGAGAGGGCCAGAGCAAGCCCGCTCCTGTGAAGGTATCACAGACCTGTGTTTCGTAGCAAGGGCTAAGGTAAGAAAATCTGTATTTTCCGGCACAGATTATATTGTATTCTAATTTGAGGGCTATTCTGTATATTTGGTATGAATGAAGACTCGGTTGTATTTCAGGATCAAAGAGATTACACTAAAATTGTAATGGGAGCAATGTGAAATTAGGTGCATATCCACAGTGTACTCTAACTACAGTATTAAGCATTACTCATTTATAACTATTTGATGCTCATACATACTCCGTCTCTGTCTTGCTCAATATGGCATTTGGTGTTTGTTCTTGCGATCCAGTATTGAAATAAATAATGAATTGGGACCTCAAGCTGATTTATCCTTTACCCTACTATTTTCACCATAGTCTTTCTAATTTGTGTGTATAGTGGAAAAGGCTGAAAGAAATTACATATTTCTATTCACATTCCATTTGGACAAGAGCCAATGAACTCCCTGTAATGGGCTTCACGTGAATTGATGACTTCCATTCAAATATGGGGAATAAATATTTAAAACAATTGTGCAATAAGTATTTGAATGTATTTGACACGTATGTATTTGACCCACGTCCGATGTTAACAGAAATCCTGTCAAATATTAGAGTCTGTGCGGACACAAAATGATCATGAATGCAAACTGAATGTCTTGCATAGTAGCCTATTTGTAGCCTTAATAGTAGCCTGCCTTGTTTTAAAAGCCAATTGCAGCTTTTACGCGTAAGTACACAAACTCACTGGGAAGACCATGTGTTCCTAAGAAATATAACTGGTCAGTAGAAGTGTTCCAAGTTCTCCATGAGAACTAATACAACGACAGAACAGTGCATACTGTTGAACTCAATATCTCTCAAAAGATTAGAGAGCACCGCCTTACTCTTGGGAGACCTCACTGTCACGTCTCAGGGCCTTTAGAGTGCACGGTACCAGAATCAAATCATATTGTCTTTATTTTCAGTTCTTGTGACAAGACAATGCAGAACCATAGGGGGGCCAAGTTCGGTATCCATTGCCAATACAGACGCTCCAATTTAGCTTTGTCTTCCCACCGTCTTCCCTCGTTAACGGCAAGAAAGGACTCAGAACCTCAGGCCTGGAACAAATCACAAATGTCATCTCCGCTCATGCAGATTGCAATTGTTTGTGGGCAACCCGCAGCCCCGAGGTCTTGGGATCTGGCCCTGAGGAGCGTAAGGAGGGCAAGGGGTGTGCTCCAGGGGTGTGTATCCGTCCCCCTCCAACACCTCTCCGGTCCAGTTCAGTTCCTTACCCCACCGATGGCCCCAACCGAACAATACAATAGCCTCTCCAGGAGGCATGTCCATCGTCGAATCTCCTCATAATTCGCATGGAAGGGGCCATTGTACAGTAGCCCTTTGAGAATGACCACCAACCGACACAACTTATCTTATTCTTATTGGAAAAAAGTGGGGGTGATGAAAAGATGTACAGAAAAATACAGAGGCACAAAACAGTGCATGGGTACAGTTCCTTTTCTTCTCGTAACAATCGCACTACCCCGTTCAATTATGGAAAGTGGCAGTAAGGTTGGCCTTCGTAGTCTTCATAGTCAACTGAACGCAAATGTAATGGATAACTTGAGGTGTTTATTAATGATGACAATTTGTTGCTTAAGGGTTTCTTGCTGCTGCATTATGCATTATGCAGATGTTTGTTAAAGATACACTATGAAAGTTGATTTATTATGGAAGTTTAGTTAATTACGACAAGTTTTGGCTTGAATGTGGCTGTATGGTTCAAATACATTAAATATTTCTGACTGTCCATTTGGTGGACCCCTTTTGGTTCAAGAGCACCCGTAGGGCTCTATTTTCGGCTGTAAAAACTGTCGCACTGGCAATTTCCAGCCCTAAAGCCAGGTTCGGCAATTTACCTGTCTTATATCAGTTCATTGCGCTCAGATAGATGGGGTGGAAATATTTGAGGTGTGTCCTTAAAAACATGATCCAAAGTGCTAATTTCAGGCAGAGCTGATAGGGATATTTAAGACCAACCAAAAGCTAGTTTTAGCGCTAACACAGTTGGTTATGGCATGAATTTAGACAGCGGAAACTCAGCCTATCCAGCCGTGAAGCATACTGCCTAAATGTGCATGGAACAAGAGTAGCCTTATCTTCTTTTGGTGCCTGTATACTTTGTATTTAGAAACATTTTTAAAAAACTCATGTTTTATCCGATTTTGTTTTATTTGATTAAAAACCAAGCATAGCCTCCCCTCCTCTCAATATTTTTTTTGTTTGTTGTCCTGACCAATGCAGTCGCGAAGTAGTCAAGACTGTCGATAAAGGGCTTGGCTCCTGAGACCGCTTGGAAATAAATCTTACTCACCAAAGCTTTAGAAGCAAAACATTGAGCTGACATTCCCTTTTTATCTATGCATTGTAGGCAGGCCCACATTATTTTAGATATGCAGGTCCCGTTTTGGACGTGCGTAAAACCCCTTCCATAATATAGGCTACGTGTCCAGGCCCATCATGAAATGAGAGATGAGAACCTCGGTACCAGTGAACCTTGTATTTAGAAGTTATTTTCCTGTGACAATTGCTTGTTTCCCATTTCATATGTTCAAAACCCAAGCCCTCCCTTAGGCCTACTATAATGAAGGCTGGTTCAACAGCAATGTGTGACTTTTTTATCCTGGGGATTTTATGATATCATTACATTTTATATGTATTTATTGTTGTTGTTTAAAAAAAACGGATTGCTTGTTTTTTATTTAATTTTATTACAACCAAACTTAGAATGATTCACCTTCCTGGTTTTATGGTGACATCACTGTGGCGCGCATGCAATGCAACTCCGGGAGATGTGTGAATATGATCTGATCTGTAAGATGGTTCTGATTATGTTCATAAAATATATTTGGGAGCAGTATAATGGTGAGTGGATGTTCTCCCTTTCTCTTTATATTGGATCTATATTGGATCCGGCTACTGTGAAAAGTTTGGATGTGAGTAAAACCCTCCATAGTCTGCATTGTTTTAATATTATATCCCCACGGGGAGAAATGATGGCGCCTGTAAGTGTGACATAGCCTTTTTAAAACGAGTTGTTGTTTCGTTTTGTTCAGAATTTGATTCAAATTATTCGTTCTCTTTTTAGGCCTTATCAATAATGAATTTAATCTTGCTTATTGACAATGTTTGGCATGCCCACGCTCAGCCATAATGCAATTTACAGTAGGCCTAGCCCCTATATCAGTGTGAATGCTATTGAAGCCATGCAATTACTTAGAACAATGTGGACTGCAAATGGGTTCAAGTTAATGTATTTAGCAAAGATAGGTCTACATTTTGTTATTTCATTTCGGTAAGCCATTTAACAAACTATAACGGACTAACATTGGAATTGGAGTTGATTCCAAGGCAATACATAAAAGTCCGTAAATACACAACTTGAAGCAACCACATATTTCGCCATGGAGCACGTTCTGATTGGCCAGTGAGGGGCCAAGCCTCGACACACCCACAACTTGTTTATTCATCAAAACCCATCCCTTTAGCGGCAAAACACCAGCAAGTGAGCCGATAATTGTATTAGTGAAAATAGCACAAGTATTTCTGACACACCCCTGAACCTATAGCGCTTAGATTTACCATTGCTTTAGGTTTGCTAAAATAGGGCCCCTAGAGCAAAAGTTTCGTATAGCCTCTTTAATGTCATAATAAAGTGTCTTGTTATCAGTAAATGCCAATGGTAACATTAGCCACTACTGTATACTGTATGCTGTGATAACTACCACATCTGGATAATTTCACTTTGATAAACAAAATGTTCCTCAAACAGTAGCTCAACGTTTGCATGTACATCAGCCTCATACCCTGCACACACCAAAATACATGTGCCCTTCAAGTAAGGCATCTATCTCTCTTGAAAGCTTATTTTCCCCCTATTTTTTACTAAATGTAATATGTATGCATATCCATTCAATACGTTTACGTCAGTATTATCCAATTACCAAAAACCATAGGGATGAATACATTTGCCATCGATTTTGAAGCCTGTCATACTCAATGTTTTGAAAAGTAAATCCCGCTCAAGCGAGGCCATTAAACAACGCATATGCGTTATGTTGTAATGTTTACTGTTTGAACTAAAGCGTGTGCGGGGCGGGTACTGTTATGGCAAACTCCACTGTTCTGACAGATGGTGCCGAGCGTGTGAGTCCTGCTGTGCTCTGCGGGGCTTGTAGCTTACGAGGCTAGGACTGTCAAAAAGACTCAGTCGATTGAGTGAATAACAATGCTCTTATTACTTGAGAAGACCCAATTCTTTGTCACCACTCCCAAAATTGCAATGAATAGCCTTGTGTTGTGTGTGAGTTATATTTTAAAGAATAGATCATGTTTGATTTCACTTTATATAGTATGCAGATAGCATGTTGTTGTGATTGGACCGTAATTATTCAATAAACATTTTAGACAATTTGGCCTGATTCCTATTTTTTTCATAATATCTGCATATACAGCTGGGAAATTGTACTCTGGTCACTTCATGGTATGAGCAAAAATCATTAGAAAGTATTTATACCTATGCAGTTCAACAAGTATCCCTCCCCTTCCTTGAATTATGTCCTTATACTGTAGCTTTTTAGTTGTATCTGACATCCACAAGGTTAGTGGACAAAGTGTTGAATTAACAATGAACCAGAAAGGAGAAAAGTTCAATGCTTTTGAATTGAAGTTAAACTGGAATCATTTGAGTTAATTTCAGTAGAGGCACATTTTAGGTGTTGGAAATGAATGAATTCAACAGTTAAAACCAAACTGAAATATCTTCCAGTATCTCCAAACAAATGTACTGCTCTAGGTTTACATTTTGTTCTAAATCACCTGATCCAGGACAAATAGTCTGATCTGGTTTAGGAACATTGCCATATGTTACTGGTCACTGTTGAATGTATTCTCTGAAAGTGTGTCTCTCTCTCCCTCTGTCTCTTCCCAACTCCTCTATTCCCCCTCTTTCCTTTGCCCTATCCCTCTCAATTTGTTGCAGTGGTCCGGAGGTGTCAAAAGGCCAGGGACCGTGACTTTTAAGGTGACCCAGAGCTCTCTGACAATGGGGGATCCCCATTCCCTATGGTAACGAGTGGTGGTGGATGAACCTTCTGGATGGATTGGGGTGCGGTCTGGGGGTGAGGGGGGTGGGGGGGTTGAGTGGTCTCCTGGAGGGGTCTTTCTAAGGACAGGGGGCACGCGCCAGCTGCCACCGGCGGGGAGACGCCTTTTTGCACACCAGCTGGAAGCGTGATTTAATGCCCCCCCATCCGACCCCTCCTTCGTGGTTTGAGGGGTGAGCGGATTAGGTTCACTGCTGTTTGTTTACGGCACACTTCTATTGTTATGGCCGTTTACATATGTATATGTTTCAGGCCCGCCCGAGGGACAGAGAACTGCCCATAGTAGTCCTCCTCCAACTCAGCTACCAGCCCGTCATTGGCTTTTAAATCCTGCTTGGCTTCAAAAGAGAGAGAGTATCACGGCTGCCAATAGAATCGCCATACTCTGTGTTAATGTGGATTGTGGTTTGGGCAACCCTTTAATAAGATTCTGGGTTGTGTTCATTGCGGTACACTGTTTTAAAACGTTTTGTGATGGAAAATGAAAATTAGTGTTGCTTATTGGACAAGTACAGATAATACATTCATGTTTCACTCCGTTTTGGAGTGTGTTCCTACTGAATACAACCCGGGTATTTTTAAATGCGTCCTGTGATCCGATCAGTGGCCACATCTGGTGAGATGAGGTCACAGTGGCTAGGTTCATGTTCATTAGGCACCAAGTGGAAAGAACTAAAACAGGGAGGGACTACCTGGACTAAACACATTTTTGTTTCAAAATGTTGAAAAAGTTTTATGTTGTGTGCTCTAATGAACATGACCCAGGTGTCGGCGCTTTGGGGACAGATTGGTATTCATCGGATCAAAGTGAACGATCTCCTGAGAAAGACAAGGGCATTGTAGCTGAGTGTATGTGTGTCCGTGTGTGTGTAACATGGGGCTCCATGGATAGACTGAGTAATCTCTGCAGGCAACTGTGATGTCTTATGGTTTCTCACATTGACCTGGAGAGGTTCTGCAGTCTGTCTGCTCATATGCCCTCTCGTTCGGAGTGAAAAACACAAAATAATGCAGATTCTATAACATGGATCCCAATGCATCCATCTGTCTTATCCTAACTAAGAGTTATGTACACTAGAGTACCCTACCACTGCAATAATGTTTGTGAAAAATACACGTCAATCATGGGGTGGATGAACACCACTTACACATCATCTGTCACTCACACAAATATGTTTGTGACTTGAGCCAGGCAGAAATGGCTGGTAAGTGCAACTGCTGTCTCAGGAGCCCCTGTTGGAGCCTATGCGAGATTCTCTATTGGTTTGCTCAACTCCTCCGTCCTCTCCTCGCCTCCTTTTTAAAAAAGTCAAAGGTAACCGAGGAGAGAAGGGGAAGAGAGGAAATGTGGAAACAAATACGCTTGTATGAAATGAGACCATCCTTCTTCACATGCACGTCATCATGCAAATTATGTTTACAGGGGTGGAATCCCAAATTAAATGTGTAAAGTAGTAAAAATACATTTAGCTAGTTGTCCTAGACATTTTATAGATAAAGGGATGAGTAGCATATTGTTTTAAAATATATGCATCCTTTTCTCCTCCAAGTAAACAACAGTAGATTCAAAGGTGGTGTGGCAGATCCCATAACTCTTCCGCGAAGGACTCAAGTAGGATACTCTTGTGCTTCTTCGGCGGGAGGAGGCTATCGAGGAGGCGGGGACACTAACTAACTAACTGATACTCTCCTCGACCACTCAACCTCTTATCGGTTTCCGGGTCACGGAGGAGAGAGGACGGAGGAGTCGAGGAGAGGACGGTCTTTTTCCCAAATGAGAATCTCCCCGTGAGTATAAACAGTCAGAAATGTCTCCTACACCTCCACGGAATGGACCAAAGTCCCAACTTGATCAGACGTCCGATGAGTTGCTTTGATTTGGCCTAATCTCAGCTGGCAACTGTGAGCAGTTCAGTGTTTCCTCTCACAGTGGCTACTGGGGTTCTGCTAAACGCAGCTGTTTGCCTCTCCTGCACCACAGTACAGTCCAGTACAGTAGGTCCCTGGCTGGAACAAGTTTTTGGAGGGGCGTCCAGTCTCCAAGGCGTCAATAGAGATGACCTGCTCCATCCCTCGTCCCCACCTACCCCAGTCCCTTTCCATCCCAGGGAGAAAAAATAATACAATAAAAATAAATACAACAAATAAAATATTAATTTAAGGCCTCATAACTCCAATTCTATACCTATACCTAACCGTAACCGTAACGCTAAACCTAACCCTAACACTGGCATGTCGTGCCATATCAACAAAGCTGCAGTTGATAGTTTGTTTATAGTTTGAGCCTCTATAGAGCAACTATGGGGACTATCCAAAAAAGTGGGTAGAAAAAGTATCTTTTTCTCTATAACTCGTCCATTTCCTCTCCTAATCTTGTTTTAACCATGTATTAACGCCCTCATTTGCCCACTTGCAGTTGGTTCTTTTTGAGCCAGAATGGAACCCCGGTTTCCATGACTGAATGCAGAGCTTTCTGATGTTGATGATACTGCATCAGGAACTGATTGGATGATGTCGATGGGCCATCAGTTCTTGATGCATTGCCTTCAGCATTGAAAGAAACATCACTCAGTGTGTTGCTCTTTAAAACTATGATTTTCTAGTTTTTTCCATGTATGTTGTGCTTGTGCTGTAAAAATTAAATCATTTAAAATACTGTAATTGAGTATCATGAGTTAACTACATTTGATGTTTCGTAAACTTTCATGAATAAGCCTTTATAAATGCTTATTCACGTTTATAAATGTTTACAAATAAATGTGTAATAGTTTAGAAATAGTTTATTCATGCTTATTCATGATCATTATTATAAAATGTTACCAATGTTTTGTTAAGGCGAAGATTAGGACACCAGGAACTTTGAGATATTTAATGAATAGAACAAAGCTGTGTCATAGCAGCTTTTGGTTAGAATTTGTGTTAAAGAGAATGCTTGTTGTGAATGGTTTGGCATATATAACTGATTGCATTTTTTTTTTTATAAGTCCATAATATATTTGGGGTAAATGTGTGGTGTGCAATGCAGAATGATGACACTATTAAAGGATGTTGTAGAAGTTTAGTATGCTGTACCTCAAGTACATTTCCTCATGGCTATTCAGACCACAGGAGGCTGCTGAGGGGAGGACGGCTCATAATGGAATGGCATCAAACACATGGCAATCATGTGTTTCATGTATTTGATACCATTCCACTAATTCTGCTCCAGCCATTACCACGAGCCTGTCCTCCCCAATTAAGGTGCCACCAACCTCCTGTGATTCAGATGTGTTAGTTCACATGATAATTGTTGCAAACATGACAATTGACTTCAAGACAGAATTGAGTACTGTAATCCCATAACCAATGACAAGGGCGCCACCTGCCAGTCACAATATGAAAGTATCTATATTTTCATAATGTGCATTTTTTAAACAAAGACAAGAATGGACACACTCAATCAATACCATCTATGGAGTAAGTGCATTACATGTTCACATGCAAATACTGTCTGGTTTCTGTATATCGAACATTCCATGAGAGCAACTACTTTTTAATACATGATGTGAAGCTATCCATAAGTTCTTTACAATAATAGGTCCTTCATTTTGGATTATGGTGTGTGTGTGTGGCATGTGCACACATGTTGCCCAACTAAGGTAAAACAGTTGATCTCTTATAGTCACAAGGCCTCCAAGTAAAGATCACAATGCATTGATACCAGCAGACTAATAGCTTTATTACTGAATAGGTATCACTATCCTCACAGACGATGCTGAATCAAACCATAACCCAGGATATAGGGGCTGAGTGAATGTGGTCTGGAATTTGTGGAGGAGGGTCATTGTGTCAGAGATGCTGTAGAAGGACAGAGTTCCTGCACTAGAGATGTTGTAGAAGGACAGAGTTCCTGCACTAGAGATGCTGTAGAAGGACAGAGTTCCTGCACTGTGGTTCAGGTACACTCCTACTCTAAAGGAACAAGGGACATTGCTATGAGTCCATTCTCCATTATTGTGGAAGAAACAAGTGTAGGGCTTAGGGGAGCAGTATAACCTCCAGGACTGATCATTCACCCCAAAACAATGCTGATAACCTACTTTCATGCTCTCTTCATTTGACAATGCTATATTAGCGGATTGCCCACTCCACTCTACCTCCCAGTAGAAGCAGGCACAAGACAGACCCTCTCTACACAGCACCTGGGGGTGGTTGATCAATCTGACTGGATGGTCCGAATAGGAACAGTTGTGGTCACTTTTCTGTACCCCGCAGACAGACACAAATTAATTTACTGTATTGGGATCCAATGTCAGCTGGCAAGAGTCTAAGAAGAGGAGAAATAAAGATATTGAAAATGAATGTGTGTGTGTGTGCTTCAATTTACTCACATTCTAATAACTCCTCTCTGGTCTTGGGCTCAACAGGGCGTTCCATCTGAACATCAGTCACTATGGAGACAGACCGACTCATCTTATAACGCACATTGTTGAAGAATTGTCTCAAATTAAATCAAGCTGTCAGAATATGATTGTGTGTATGGTCATTTTTGCACTTTGCACAATTATTTTGTCCTATGAAAATGTTGCCTTAAGTATGTTATGTTGAAAGCCTGTAAGAAGGTCTGTGAGAGGGTTTTGTACATGCAGGAATGGTCATGTATGCTTTTTACATAATACTGCAGGAAAGATAAACCGATATGCCTTGCTAATCGGTTTCATATACAGTGAATTCGGAAAGTATTCAGACCCCTTGACTTTTTCCACATTTTGTTATGTTACAGCCTTATTCTAAAATTGATTAAATAAATAAAAATCCTCATCAATCTACACTTAATACCCCATAATGACAAAGCAAAAACAGAATTTAGATTTTTTTTGCCAATTTATTACAAATAAAAAACTGAAATACCTTATTTACATAAGTATTCAGACCCTTTGCTATGTGACTTGAAATTGAGCTCAGGTGCATCCTGTTTTCATTGATCATCCTTGACGTTTCTACAACTTGATTGGAGTCCACCTGTGGTAAATTCAATTGATTGGACATTATTTGGAAAGGCACATACCTGTCTATATAAGGTCCCACAGTTGACAGTGCATGTCAGAGCAAAAACCAAGCCATGAGGTCGAAGGAATTGTCCGTAGAGCTACGAGACACGATTGTGTCGATGCACAGATCTGGGTAAGGGTCCCAAAAAATGTCTGCAGCATTGAAGGTCCCCAAGATCACAGTGGCCTCCATCATTCTTAAATGGAAGAAGGTTGGAACCACCAAGACTCTTCCTAGAGCTGGTCGCCCGGCCAAACTGAGCAATCGGGGGAGAAGGGCCTTGGTCAGGGAGGTGACCAAGAACCCGACGGTCACTCTGACAGAGCTCCAGGGTTCCTCTGTGGAGATAGGATAACCTTCCAGAAGGACAACCATCTCTGCAGCACTCCAACAATCAGGCCTTTAAGGTAGAGTGGCCAGACGGAAGCCACTCCTCAGTAAAAGGCATATGACAGCCTGCTTGAAGTTTGCCAAAAGGCACCTAAAGGACTCTCAGACCATGAGAAACAACATTCTGGTCTGATGAAACCAAGATTGAACTCTTTGGCTTCAATGCCAAGCATCACGTCTGGAGGAAACCTGGCACCATCCCTACGGTGTAGCATGGTGGTGGCAGCATCATGCTGTGGGGATGTTTTTCAGCGGCAGGGACTGGGAGACGAGTCAGGATCGAGGGAAAGATTAACGGAGCAAATGTATATATGAGTGCATTCTAAGAAAAAAATAGTAACATTTTACAATAAATTACCTGAATTCCCACCAACATCCCTGACATTATTTGTCCGTGCCAGTAAAATGTTTGTATCAGATGGATACAAAAATATATATATTTGGCCGGGCGGCCAGTATTAAACTGGGAATCCAGTTTAATCCTTTTTTAAATAAAATGTTAAGGCAGCAAAATGAGAAGACGCTGCAAGGGATGTGTAGACTTTCACTGGGTGTGTAGAGTTTCACTTGGAACTGTAGGGTGGCAGGTAGCCAAGAAGTTAAGAGAGTTGGGCCAATAACCGGAAGGTTGCTGGTTCAAATCCCCGAGCAGACTAGGTGAAAAATCTGTTGATATGCCCTTGAGCAAGGCGCTTAACCGTAGTTGCTCCTGGAAGATGTTTTGGATAAGAGCGTCTGTGAAAATGTTTGTCCTTTAGGAGATGTATGGATAGACAGGCCTCAGATCCAGTAGAGAGACTGGAAACTCTACAGAGAGGGAAATGTTTGAAAAACTAATTTTACTTTAGATCAAGCTCATTTCACTGAGAAATAAGTCTAGTCAGAGATAGCCATTACATAGTATTTTGGGGGACACCTAATTTAGAGATGTCACCTGGAGGAAATGGATTTGATCTTCTGAGTTTGAGAGCTGCTCCAGGTCAGCATCTCTCCTCCTTATGTCAGCAAACTCCTGCTCCAGTTTCTCTTTCAACTCGACTCAGTTCAGACCATTCCTGGGCTCTGATCAGCTCCTTCACATCAGAGCGCCTTCTCTCAATGGAGTGGCTGAGCTCAGTAAAGATCCTCTCACTGTCTTCCACTGCTGCCAGTGCAGAGTGCTGTAAGGATTCACACACAGAGGAGGGGGGTCCATTTTATCCAGTCCATTCACTCAGCTCTTACCTGGATCCCAGACAGCCTGGAAATGTAAATATGTATATAATTTACATAGATGACCCCAACACTTAGCTTCAGAGTCCACAGCCTGTCTCACGTCCTGCATCTCTTTCTGTCTCTCCTGGATTGTCTGTTGGGATTTCTGATGTTTCTCCTCCAACTGTTTGCATTTAAATAAATCCTATGAATGTGAAATGCCTTTAGCCATTTATATTTTGAAACTATTTATATTCTAGTGTTTGACATGTTTGAAATACACTGCTCAAAAAAATAAAGGGAACACTTAAACAACACAATGTAACTCCAAGTCAATCACACTTCTGTGAAATCAAACTGTCCACTTAGGAAGCAACACTGATTGACAATAAATTTCACATGTTGTTGTGCAAATGGAATAGACAACAGGTGGAAATTATAGGCAATTAGCAAGACACCCCCAATAAAGAAGTGGTTCTGCAGGTGGTGACCACAGACCACTTCTCAGTTCCTATGCTTCCTGGCTGATGTTTGGTCACTTTTGAATGCTGGCGGTGCTTTCACTCTAGTGGTAGCATGAGACGGAGTCTACAACCCACACAAGTGGCTCAGGTAGTGCAGCTCATCCAGGATGGCACATCAATGCGAGCTGTGGCAAGAAGGTTTGCTGTGTCTGTCAGCGTAGTGTCCAGAGCATGGAGGCGCTACCAGGAGACAGGCCAGTACATCAGGAGACGTGGAGGAGGCCGTAGGAGGGCAACAACCCAGCAGCAGGACCGCTACCTCCGCCTTTGTGCAAGGAGGAGCAGGAGGAGCACTGCCAGAGCCCTGCAAAATGACCTCCAGCAGGCCACAAATGTGCATGTGTCTGCTCAAACGGTCAGAAACAGACTCCATGAGGGTGGTATGAGGGCCCGACGTCCACAGGTGGGGGTTGTACTTACAGCCCAACACCGTGCAGGACATTTAGCATTTGCCAGAGAACACCAAGATTGGCAAATTCGCCACTGGCACCCTGTGCTCTTCACAGATGAAAGCAGGTTCACACTGAGCACGTGACAGACGTGACAGAGTCTGGAGACGCCGTGGAGAACGTTCTGCTGCCTGCAACATCCACCAGCATGACCGGTTTGGCGGTGGGTCAGTCATGGTGTGGGGTGGCATTTCTTTGGGGGGCCACACAGCCCTCCATGTGCTCACCAGAGGTAGCCTGACTGCCATTAGGTACCGAGATGAGATCCTCAGACCCCTTGTGAGACCATATGCTGGTGCGGTTGGCCCTGGGTTCCTCCTAATGCAAGACAATGCTAGACCTCATGTGGTTGGAGTGTGTCAGCAGTTCCTGCAAGAGGAAGGCATTGATGCTATGGACTGGCCCGCCCGTTCCCCAGACCTGAATCCAATTGAGCACATCTGGGACATCATGTCTTGCTCCATCCACCAACGCCACGTTGCACCACAGACTGTCCAGGAGTTGGCGGATGCTTTAGTCCAGGTCTGGGAGGAGATCCCTCAGGAGACCATGCGCCACCTCATCAGGAGCATGCTCAGGCATTGTAGGGAGGTCATACAGGCACGTGGAGGCCACACACACTACTGAGCCTCATTTTGACTTGTTTTAAGGACATTACATCAAAAATTGTAGTGTGGTTTTCCACTTGAATTTTGAGGGTGACTCCAAATCCAGACCACCATGGGTTGATACATTTGATTTCCATTGATCATTTTTGTGTGATTTTGTTGTCAGCACATTCAACTATGTAAAGAAAAAAGTATTTAATAAGATTATTTCATTCATTCAGATCTAGGATGTGTTGTTTAAGTGTTCCCTTTATTTTTTTGAGCAATGTATGTTATGCCCTATATGAACTCAATGTGAGGATTGGCAACAACAACTTCTCCACACTAACTCTAAACTCAGGGGCCCCCCAAGGGTGTGTCCTCAGTCCACTACTGTACTTCCTGTTCACCCACGACGCGTGGCTTTGCACAACACCAACTCCATCATCAAGATTGCTGACGACACCACAGTTGTAGGCCTGATAACCAACAATGACGAGTCAGCCTATAGGGAGGAGGTAAGTGAACTGGCATTGTGGTGTTATGACAACAACCTCTCCCTCACCGTCAGCAAAACAAAGGAGTTGATTGTTGACTTCAGGAAGCAGAGGAGGGAAGATGGCCCGGTCCACATCAACGGGACTACAGTAGAGAGAGTCATGAGTTTTAAGTTCCTCTGCGTCCACATCACTGAGGACTTGTCATGGACCAAGAACACCACCACTTTTGTCAAGAGTGCGCAACAGTGTCTCTACTTTCTAAGGCGTCTGAAGAAATTTGGCATGCCACCCCGGGTCCTCTCCAAATACTACCGCTGCATCATCGAGAGCGTCCTGACAGGTTGCATCACGGCCTGGTACGGGAATTGCTCCTTCCACGACCGCAATGCCCCCCAGCCACGAGCTGTTCTCTCCCTTACCGTCGGGCAGACGGTATCAGAGCATGAGTTCTGATACCAACAGGCTCAGAGAAAGTTTCTATCTACAAGCCATCAGACTGCTGAACACTTGAACTGGACTGACCACCTGCTTCTGATTCTCCGCACCTTAGCACACATGCATTCACTCATGCACACACCCACACAGACATACACACACACATATACATTCATGATACGGCAGGTAGCTTAGTGGTTAAGAGCGTTGTGCCCGTAACCGAAAGGTCGCTGGTTCTAATCCCCGAGCCGACTAGGTGAAAAATCTGTCGATGTGCCCTTGAGCAAGGCCCTTAACCCTAATTGCTCTGGATAAGAGTGTCTGCTAAATGACTAAAATGTAAATACACATACATCACTGCTGCTACCAGACTCTTATTATACTGCCCCCATCCCCCCTTCCCCAATACACATGTAAATATTGGACTATAAATTGTGCCTTCCTGTATTATACTTATACATTATAAAGGTTTATTCTATTCTACTGAGCCATTAACTTTATGTTTGTATTCTTATCTTGTATTAATTATTGTTGTGGCATTGTCGAGAAGGAACCTGCAAGTAAGCATTTCATTGGACGATGTATACCATGTGTATCCCGTATATACGACTAATAATAAAACTTGAAACAATGAGATTAAATGTATTCCTAAAAGACAACTGAAGTTTATCCTGACAACAGTTAATGATTGATACTTTATCTATTGTACCTTGATATTTCTGGGCGTTGGCTGTTGTTTTTTGCTCTTCCAGTTACAGTATATCACCTCAGCAAAAACACTTCCATTTAATTATAAATATACTGTATATAGTATATATATCATTCTATGTTTAAATGCAAATCGGGGATATCAAACAGTGGAGTTCTCATCCTTACCTGTTTCTCAGTCCTTTCTTCTGCAGTTGAGACTGTATCATGGCCTTTATGTTCATCCATCGCACACAGCAGACAGATAGGCCTACACTGCTGATCGGTACTGCAGTAAAGCTCCAGAAGTTTGTCATGATGAGAGCAGATCTTCTCCTGTAGTTGTGGAGGCATTGACCAGCTTGTGCTTCTTTAATGGAGCTACTTCATAGTGAAGCTGGGGTTGAGTTTCACAGTAAGAGACCAGACACACCAGACAGGACTTGACTGCTTTGAGTTTTATCCCAGTGCAGAAATCACACTCCACATCTCCAGGTCCAGCATTATAGGGAGCAGGCGGAGCAGCTTGGAGTCCTGTCTTTTTCAGTTTCTCCACCACTTGAGCAAACATAGTGCTTTTGTTTCATACAAGCGCATTTGTTTCCTCTCCTCGCCTCCTCTCCTCGATTACTTTGGACCTTTTTCAAAAAGAGGCGAGGAGAGGAACGAAGGACAGAGGAGAGGAGGCGAGCAAATCCAATAGAGATTCTCTCAAGGTTAGTTGTCCTTGTTCTGAGGAGGAGTGGCATGTATACTGTCAAAGGTAGCTTCCTAGTTCTGAGTTCATACAGCCCCAGGTCTGGCCAGCAGAGGGCATGACTGGTCTCTCACAGCCGGAGAGTGACCATTCTCACAGGCTTAATTAGTGCAATCCTGTTTCCTTGGGACAACCTACCCTAAACCCTAACCGGTAAAAGCAGCAGAACTATCCTCTCATGGGCCCAAGTGAAATGACCGGTGAATGCAGAGAGAGAATGCATTTTTTTTTTTTTTTTTTTTTTAAGGAGACCACAAAAACTTTTCTCTGTGTAACATGACTGCGGCAGGGCTTGGGATGGGTCATGTTGACTTGTGCAAGGTAGGAAATTAAGGTCCAGAAACCTTTATTATTTTATAAAATACTGTTCTGAACCTATTCTCGGCTAATGATGACATGATGACATCAACAGTAATGCAGGTGTATGAGTATAGTGAGGTATGTGGCTGTAATGTTTGGTGTTGGTAATTTGTTCATTATTCACTAATAATTTGGTTGCAAATGCAACTGGGTCCATGTAAATAATTGTTAGGCTACTCATTTTGAATACACAGGTGGCCACCTTGTGTGACCACAAAAGTGCGTGCAACCGGGCACAGTAAAATCATTTCCTTGCAAAAGTTACTATCCTGCCCTACACAATAGAACGCTACACCATATAAACATAATTACTATTGTAATGCATAACTGCCATGGTAATTTTGAATGTTAAGTCATTGAGCATTATGGGTAATGTAGTCATTCTATAGTTTCCATAACTACTGGGAAAATAAACAGAAATACAAAAAACAATGGTATAAAGCAGCCTATGGCATGGTCCCGGGCGATGCACTTCTTCAGCGCCTAAAATTAAGAAAATCTGTTCAAATGGTAGGAGCCTATCCTTCCACAAGTCTGTGGCATACAGGCGTGATCCACTATACCGTGATAATTTGTATAGCCACACTTGCGTCACCCTCATGTGGGTGCTAGCATACTAGCAAGCATGCTAGTTAGTGCTTGGTATCAACAGCCAATCCAGTAGGGGATGGAAGCTATAGTGAGCTTTGATTGGTCAATCGTGCCGCAATATCACAGAGTATTTGCATAAAGTTCAGCTTTTCCCAACTTAGGTCCCGCCTTGTTCACACTCCCTCGCCCATGTAGTTCTGTCTTTGAGCTGTTCTTGTCTATTAATGTTCTATATTATGTCATGTTTCATGTTTTGTGTGGACCCCAGGAAGAGTAGCTGCTGCTTTTGCAACAGCTAATGAGGATCCTAATAAAATACAAAATACCCCCACGTTCTCTATTGTTCAGTTGATTTTATGATTAAAATTGTAGAGTTAGCTCTGACATCTGTGGTTGCGTCTATCCTTCAAACCTAACATTTGGCGACTATGGCAGTTTTTTCCCCTAACACTACCCTCTCCCTTTCTCGCTCTGCCTGGTTAGCCCCCGGTTCCATGGACTCAATGTATTTAGTCTTTTGAAACATACAGTTGAAGACGGAAGTTTACATACACCTTAGCCAAATACTTTTAAACTCAGTTTTTCACAATTCCTGACATTTAATCATAGTAAAAATTCCCTGTCTTAGGTCAGTTAGGATCACCACTTTATTTTAAGAATGTGAAATGTCAGAATAATATTAGAGAGAATGATTTATTTCAGCTTTTATTTATTTCATCACATTCCCAGTGGGTCAGAAGTTTACATACACTCAATTAGTATTTGGTAGCATTGCCTTTAAATTGTTTAACTTGGGTCAAACGTTTCGGGTAGCCTTCCACAAGCTTCCCACAATAAGTTGGGTGAATTTTGGCCCATTCCTCCTGACAGAGCTGGTGTAACTGAGTCAGGTTTGTAGGCCTCCTTGCTCGCACACGCTTTTTCAGTTCTGCCCACACATTTTCTATAGGATTGAGGTCAGGGCTTTGTGATGGCCACTCCAATACCTTGACTTTGTTGTCCTTAAGCCATTTTGCCACAACTTTGAAAGTATGCTTGGGGTCGTTGTCCATTTGGAAGACCCATTTGCGACCAAGCTTTAACTTCCTGACTGATGTCTTGAAATGTTGCTTCAATAAATCCACATATTTTCCTTCCTTAATATGCCATCTATTTTGTGAAGTACACCAGTCCCTCCTGCAGCAAAGCACCCCCACAGCATGATGCTGCCACCCCCGTGCTTCACGGTTGGGAAGGTGTTCTTCGGCTTGCAAGCCACCCCCCTTTTTCCTCCAAACATAACGATGGTCATTATGGCCAAACAGTTCTATTTTTGTTTCATCAGACCAGAGGACATTTCTCCAAAAAGTATGATCTTTGTCCCCATGTGCAGTTGCAAACCGTAATCTGGCATTTTTATGGCGGTTTTGGAGCAGTGGCTTCTTCCTTGCTGAGCGGCCTTTCAGATTATGTCGATATAGGACTCGTTTTACTGTGGATATAGATACTTTTGTACCTGTTTCCTCCAGCATCTTCACAAGGTCCTTTGCTGTTGTTCTGGGATTGATTTGCACTTTTCGCACCAAAGTACGTTAATCTCTAGGAGACAGAACGCGTCTCCTTCCTGAGCGGTATGACGGCTGCGTGGTCCTATGGTGTTTATACTTGCTTACTATTGTTTGTACAGATTAATTTTTTTCTGGGGTCTTGGCTGATTTCTTTAGATTTTCCCATGATATCAAGCAAAGAGGCACTGAGTTTGAAGGTAGGCCTTGAAATACATCCACAGGTACACCTCCAATTGACTCAAATGATGTCAATTAGCCTATCAGAAGCTTCTAAAGCCATGACATCATTTTCTGGAATTTTTCAAGCTATTTAAAGGCACAGTCAACTTAGTGTATGTAAACTTCTGACCCACTGGAATTGTGATACAGTGAATCATAAGTGAAATAATCTGTCAGTAAACAATTGTCCTAACCTACTTGCCAAAACTATAGTTTGTTAACAAGAAATTTGTGGAGTGGTTGAAAAACGAGTTTTAATGACTCCAACCTAAGTGTATGTAAACTTCCGACTTCAACTGTACATAACTGTGCTGGGTGTTCGGAACACTTGGCTATGCTGAAAAGTACTCAGACGCTGTTGCTCTTTTGACACAGTCACGCAATATGTTTTTGTTACAGTTAGAGCTGGCACAACTATCATATAATCGTGTAATCTACAATTATCGACAATAACTATTTGTTTTTGACAGTGGTTTGTTACAGTCTTTGGTTTTTTCATTTATATTTCGAGGTTGGACGTTAGCACTTTTGGCGCACCAATTGGTGTCACCTCGTTAGTCAGTATGTGTTACACCTTTGCTGGCTTGTCATCTCGTTAGTCAGAAGTTGTTTCACCTGTGCTGGCACAGGTGATATTTAAGAGCGGCCGGCCCAGTGCTTCAGTTGTCTTGAGAGATGTGGAGGGTTAACACCTTTAGTTGGCACTCCCTATTTTGAGTTCTAGACAAATAATCCTTTACCTGATCTTCCCTGTTTTCATTTTGCTCCACTTTTTGGTTTGCTTCCTGTCTTTAAATTTGGCCTGGGTTTTATTTTGTTTGCCTCTTCTTGGGCATATTCAGTGGGTGCTCATGGTGGGTGTCTTTTAGGGCCCAGTTGTTGTTGCTAGTCAACTTTTAGGGGACACCCCCATGAGTGTCTTTCAGAATCCCTCATAGAACCCCACCTGTTTCGTTTTGGTCATTGTCAGTGACTGTTAGTTCCCCCTTCTGTTTGAGTGACAATTTTTGGTTTGTTGCTGGGGAACATAACAAGTTGAAAAAGTACCCAATTGTCATGCTTGATACCTTAATAGAAAATGACTCAAGTGAAAGTCACCCAGTATAATACTACTTGAGTGAAAGTGTTAAAATATTTGGTTTTAGATATACTTAAGTATCAAAAGTAAATGTAATTGCTCAAATATACTTAAGTACAAAAAGTATACATCATTTAAAAATCCTTATATTAAGCAAACCAGACAAAGCTGGGACAATTGTGCACCACTCTATGGGATTCCCGATCATGATACAGCCCGGGATCAAACCCGGGTCTGTAGTGAAGCCTCTAGCACCGCTGTGCCACTCTGGAGGTTTGGAGACGAAAGTGAGGAGAGCAGACATGAGGAGTAAGGATGAAAATGGGATGTTCATCATTGATTAGTAATGCCTGACCTGTGTCTTTAAAATCCTGTCTGTCACGTGAACTAATTGAGATGGTGGTTGCCTGTCAAGAATAAAGTTACAATTTATAGAGCTCATGTGTGCTGCCTCTGTCTGGTCTTAGACTTCATATAGTTGACGCTCCACTCTCTGAACCCATTGACATTGTAACAAAAACATTCTGCCACTCATTGGCAGTGCGAAGTTGTGCTATTACATTTACTACCTGCCTCAATATTTTCAAATCTCCGGTAGAGGGGGCGCAATGCTTTTGATTAGATACAGTAGAAATTACTTTGCAATGTTAAAGAGACAAAAGCCTTTGACGCGGATGTAGAGTGTAACCTGTAAAGATAGCACCACCTCCCGATCATTTTGTTACCCTGTGATACCCTGGTAATTTGTACATGAGTTTACCGACTTCGGGGAGAAGTTGCTTCTTCAGACTTACCATCTCTTCTGACGGGACCCTCCGGAGGAAAATAATCAATTGAGTATTGATACACACCCAACTAAAAAGTAATTTTACAGGTAAATTGCAACCCTATCGAATGCAAATGAAACCATACCTTGCATAGCCTACATTTTGCACTACTCCAAATTTGGTTGCATGCCATTAGGATACTAACCTACATTTGATCTGTTGAATTGAATGCGCATTGTTCAAGAGATGTTAAATTATTTATTATAAATCCAACATATTTTTATTTATTTATGTTGTATCATAATCATAATCGGAAATTGGTTTTGTTTATAATCGCTGCATCAGACAGTCGCACCAGTTGACATGTCGGAATTGACAGGTTTCTATTCTGTGCCAGATTTAGCCAGTTTGCTAGTTTTCATCTGTAGTCCCCTGGGCAGATAGGCTAGATAATAGATAGCCTACTGTGGTTATCTTGTAAATCAGACTTTACTACATGGGGCGATTAGTGTTAAAATATGTTATGTTGATAACGCTAAATATGACACCAATAGGATATAATGATTTATTAAACTTTAAAGTCATTACAGTATGAACGAGAGCTAAACGCGGAATGGGAATGTACTTTCAGAGAAAACACATGAAACTGATAGGGTGATTCAGAAGATAGCTGGAGGGGGATTTGGACCTTTGCCAATAAAAAAGTGAATGCTGCAACCTGGCCTCAGAGCATTTCGTATCATTATGTATGTAAATTCGAAACACTGGATTTAGTTATCAAATCAAATCAAAAATCAAATCAAATTGTATTGGTCACATGCGCCGAATACAACAGGTGCAGACATTACAGTGAAATGCTTACTTACAGCCCTTAACCAACAGTGCATTTACATTTCTTACATTTCGTATGGTATGTATTAATTTGTGGATGTCCAGGGTTTGGGGAAGGATTGGCTAACATGCTAAGTAAGTGCAAATTAGCTATAAAAGTAGGAAGTAGTTGCAAAGTGGCTAATTAGCAAAATGCAAAAGTTGTCTATGATGAGATTCCAACATGCAACCTTTTGGTTTGCTAGATGTTCGCATTATTATACACCCAACCAACCACCCTTCCTCATTTCCATTTTTCCTTAAGTAACCTTCTGTCTTATGTAACCATACCAAATGGAAAATATCATACTCATTTGAGTGTCCCGGATGTACTTTTACTATGTTACGTCTAGTCTATGAGACCAGGCTGTGCTCCCAAAGGAGATGTTTGTACTTGCTTAACAATTCCTCTCCTGATGTAATTATTTTTCTTAATGAGGTACACCAACTGATGGTGCAATAAAGACACTTTACAATTGGTTTTCACTCTGCACCCATGCAAGCACACGCACGCACACACACACACACACACACACACACACACACACACACACACACACACACACACACACACACACACACACACACACACACACACACACACACACACACACACACACACACTGGTAGCCAATTATTCATGTTCACTGTTGTAATTATGGTTGTATGATTTACTAGTGTATGTGCATCCCAGCTGACCCACTATTTGGGACAACCTTAATAGATACCTACTTTTTCAGACACTGGATACGCAATATCCATATGCCAGCATCAGCTCCTTGAGCATTAGGTATTGTGGTATTACTGTAAGTTTGCCACAGGTCATGCCCTGGAATTTGAACATGATTTTCCAAGCATTTCCTGTTTGCAATGCAGGAACATCGTGCAAAGTGGATGTTGCTCTAACCAGTTTAGGAAAGTAGTTGAGTAGAAAATATAATAATGGAAATAATAGAATGTGCTGAATTCTTCATTAAGGAAGCTATACAGGTCATAATGCCAATTTTCTAATAGTAATGCCAATTATAATGTATGCAGCATATAATGTTATAATCAGCATATTTTCATATCTTATATCATTTCATGATAATGTATAAATGGACAGATCTGGTTGGTTTATGAGAATCATGTCCATCTGCTGACACAGATCTCAACTTAGTGCCTTCCTCAGCATGTGTTAGAAAACTGGAGTGAGTGAGTCCTGGCCATAGGACTACCATTTGGGAAACATAAAGAAAACTGGACCAAATTAGATGTATTCTGCAACCATTTTGCCAATGTATGCAAACATTTTTGGAACATTCTAAGACTCAACATGCACACAAGGACACTTACTCGAAAAACACATTTTCTCACTCAATCTTTTTCTCAATGTCGCAGGGACGTCACAATGCTACGGATTTACTTGTGCTTGAGTGTTGTTGTCAACGTGGCCATCTCGCAGGAGGCTGAAGAACCCATCTCATACACGGCAAGTGCCCCTCTCACACCCTCCACATGCATACACTGCAGTGCCTGCTGCAAAAAAAATAGGATGGGTTTCCCGGAGCCAGCCAGAAGCCTAGTTCCAGTTCCAGACCCAAAGGCACATTCAATGGTGATTCTCCATTGGAGACTATAGGATTAATTTGGGAAACTGCCACTAAAAGACGTTGCCCCTTACCAAAAAAAATGGCTTCTGTCAAACAGTTGTGGAAACGCTTTGGTAAATTTGCCGCAAATTTGCACCCAGCTCATATTTTCACATGTAAATTAGTTTTGTGGCAAACTGTGGAGTCAAATTTGCGGCGACTTGTGAACTTCTGGCAAACAATTCTGGAAAGCTTGTAGCGAACATTCTACTGTTTCCTGCAAAATATGAACATATACAAATTAGTTCCGATTTTTGGTTACTTTGTGTATTAACAACATTTAATGCAGTGTTGGGTAGTAGTGAACTGCATGTACACTGAACAAAAATATAAACGCAACATGCAACAATTTCAACAATTTCAACAATTTTACTGAGCTACAGTTCATATAAGGAAATCAGTCAATTGAAATAAATTCATTAGGCCATAATCTATGGATTTCACATGACTGGGACTACAGATATGATTATGTTGGTCACAGACACCTTAAAAAAAAAGGTAGGTGGGTGAATCAGACAACCGGTCAGTATCTGGTGTGAC